>NC_138771.1:13404336-13534336 GCF_965119305.1 Pelophylax lessonae | reverse complement strand
GCGGGTGCAGCACCAGAAAGATTATTAATTATTAAACTCACAAAAAAGGGAAGTTTCCCTCGGCATCGGACTAAACTGCTGTCACTTCACCGCCAAAGGCAAGAAAAGGAATTGCGGGGATCAAAACATCCCAATGGTAAAGACGGGAGCAAAAACAGTCCAATAATGAGAAGTGGTGATGGGATGGGGACTGGCAGGCAGAATAAAGCCATAAAGTTTTACAAGCAATTAAGAATTAAATGACCGAAAATAATGTGCAGGCTGCCAAGGCAAAGCCATAGAGCGTCTCTTCCCACCTGATAAGTAACACACCGCACTACAACCTATGGAAGTACACTGAGTACAAAGCACAAAACCAGTCACAGAACACAGGCCTATGGGCTGATATTCAGGTATGTACCCTCAAATACAGCACTGATTTATCCAGCATAGGTGCAGGTACTCCCCCCCCCCCTTCCAAGTCACCCCTTGTCTCCACCCCCTACCCACCTCCAAGCATGATCCTCTGCAACCACAGACACCCTCCACCAACCACAGACACCCTCCACCAACCACAGACACCCTCCACCAACCACAGACACCCTCCACCAACCACAGACACCCTCCACCAACCACAGACACCCTCCACCAACCACAGACACCCTCCACCAACCACAGACACCCTCCACCAACCACAGAAACCCTCCACAGACAACCTCCACCAACCATAGACACCCTCCACCAACCATAGATCCCCCCAGCAATAACAGACCCCTGCTAGTAAAAATAAAGAAGATCTCCCAGCAGCCTGCATCAATAGACCCTCCAGCACCCCACTGAGTGCTGGAGGTTCCTATGAAAAAAGCCCTGGATTTATCTACAGAAACAGTTTGTCATGCTCATTTTAACTCACCGCTCGTAAAGACACTTTGCTTCTTAAAGGATCGGGACCTGTGAGAAAATATAAAAGTTAGTACTGTCTTCCATGCTTCTTCAGGGTCTATTTGTGTAGTAAAACAGATTGTGGCTCCGCTTTAACCCCCCCCCCCCCGGCTCCCTTCTCACTAGCTGTGATTGACAGCAGCAGGAGCCAATGAGGAGGGAGAGTGCTGCTGCTGGATCGAGATGGGGCTCAAGTATAAGTGGGAGCTGGGGAGGGCGCTGCATACAGAAGGTTTTTAACCTTAATGCACAGAATACATTAGGATTAAATACTTAAGGACCAAGCATATATCTGACATTTGTTGTTTAAAAGTTAAAATTGGTTGTTTTTGCTTGAAAATTACTTGGAACCCCCAAACATTATATATATATATATCACACACAGAATTGCGCACGCTTATGGAATGGCGACAAACTACGGTACTTAAAAATCACCGTAGGCGACACTTTAAACATTTTTACAGGTAAAAAGTTTAGAGTTACAGAGGACGTCTTGTGTTAGAATTATATCTCTCACAATATTGCGGCAATACCTCACATGTGTGGTTTAAACACTGTTTACAGATGTGGGCGCGACTTGCATATGCATTCGCTTCTGTGCACGCACACGGAGGGACAGGTTGCTTTTTTTTTTCCTTCTTATTTTTTACACCGTCCCTTTAAAATAAAAAATGTGATCACTTTTATTCCTAATACAAGGAATTAAACAACCCTTGTTTCAGAAATAAGCATGACAGGCCCTTTCTTTAGGAGATCTTGGGTCAAAAAGACCTCAGATTTCTCGTTTAGGCCTCTTTCACATGGGGCGGACTGTATTTCGATCCGCTCCAGCACTTTTATTTTTTTTTTTTTACGGACACGGATGACACTTGTGTCATCCGGTTCGTATGTCCGCATATCATCCCATCCGTTTGCGGATGATATACGGACATAATGTATGTCTATGGGATTGCGGATGACACCGCTGACATCCGATTTTACGTCCTTTCCGTTTTTTAAAACGGAAGAAAAAATAGGGTTCTGTTCCAAAAAACGGAACAGAACTGAAAGGACGCAAATCGGATGTCAGCGGTGTCATCCGCAATCCCATTGACATGCATTATGTCCGTATATCATCCGCAAACGGATGGGGTGATATACGGACATACGGAACGCCCGTGTGAAAGAGGCCTTCCACTTATAAGTAAAAAAAAAAAAAAACTAATTTACTTTTGCCAGAAAAAAAAAAATTGGCCCTTTAAGGCCGTTGGGCGGAAGTGACGTTTGACGTCTCTCCGGTCGTTCTGGGGCATAGAGTCGAGCGGGGGCCATCTTGTCCTCACTCGACCTTCTGTCCATCCATGCACAGAATCGGATCGCTTTCGCCGATACCGACGGCTCCGGTAAGCAGATAAAATGACCAAGAAGCGGCGGGAGGGCACCTCTTCCCGCTGCCTATAAAAAGCGATGAATCCGCTGCTGGGACCACTTTTTTCAGATTCCGGATCACCAGCTGTGTAAAAAAAAAAAAATACCGGGGGGGGGGTTTGTCTGCTAGCTGCTGCCATAACCCCGTTATTTTAAAGTACCGGCGTAAAATACACGGTAGGCGGTCCGGAAGTAGTTAAAAAAAAAAACAAAAAAAACAAAAAAAACAAAAAAAAAACCTTCTACCTTTCACTTTAAAAACCCTGATTATATACTAAAACAGGAGAAAAGGAAAAAAAATGTACCTCTTGGTGAACTTTCAACAGCAGTCCTTATCAGGGACAGGATCTCAAGATTATCTCCGATTCTGCTGTAATAGGCGCAATCATGTCCCAAAGAGTCTACCAATCCAACATCAGCTCCGGCTCGCAACAGGACGTCCACAGCCTCTTTGCAGCCGTATTCACATCCCAGCATCAGAGGTGTCCTGGAAACATAAAAGCTTACTTACAGACTTTTCCATCCAACGATCATAAATTTTATTATTTTAGATTGTAAGCTCTAATGAGCAGCGCCCTCTGGTTCCTCCTGTATTGAACTGTATTGTACTGTCTGCCCTCAAGTTGTAAAGCGCTGCGCAAACTGTTGGTGCTATATAAATCCTGTAGAATAACCTCCTGACCTCCGGAAGATTTACCCCCCTTCATTACCAGGCCGTTTTTTTGGATATGGCACTGAGTTACTTTAACCGACGCTGTACACAAATACAATTTATGTCACTTTCTACCACAAATAGAGCTTTCTTTTGTTCACCTGTGTGTTTTGTATTTTTTGCACTAAAAACATAAAAAGCCCAACAATTTTAAAAGAAAAAAAAATTTTTTTTTTTACTTTCTGCTATAAAACCTATCCAATAAAAAAAAAAAAAAAAAAAAAAGAAGAAAATCAAATTTCTCCATAAATTTAGGCCAATATGCATTCTGCTACATATTTTGGGTAAAAAGAAATCCCATTAAGCGTATATTGATTGGTTTGCGGAAAAAGGTATCGGGTCTACAACTATGGTATATATACTGGAATTTAAATTTTTTTTTTATACTAGTAATGGTGGCAATCAGTGACAGAGGGACTGCGATATTGCGGCAGACAATCTGACACTTTGTGGGAACCATTGTCATGAATACAGTGATCAGTGCTAAAAATATGCACTGTCACTGTACTGACACTGGCTGGGAAGGATTTAAACATCTAGGGTAAATAAATGTGTGCCTAACCACTGTTTTTGTCTATACTGTGTGGGGCTTTCACTAAGAGATGTGCTTTGCAGGGAAAGAAAATCCATCAAATCCCCACTGTCAGGATGGCGCTCTGCCTTGTGTAACTACTTACTGCCCCGCCCACCGTCAAATAACGGCGGAGCGGCGCAGCTCTCGTTCTGGGACGCCGTCACATGACGGCGCACCAAAACGGCCTCTCGCGCGCACACGGGGGCGCGCAGTGCAGCGTTCAGGCGAGGAGAGCCGATCAGCGGCTCCACCTCAAACAGGAGACCAGGACAGGTAATCAGAAGAAAATGGTACATCTCCATCCCTAAAATTTTGTAAAGATTTTCTCTAATGTTGACACTGTTTCTGCTGGAACATACCTTGTACATTGAATACTTTCATGTTTCACTATGTGATACAGCCCATATTCTAATACTTTGATATATTATTCCTTGCATTTTCAACCAGTGTCATATCATCTTTAATGATCACATTCTCCATCACATATGCTTCCTTGCCCGGCTCCCCATTTTGTTGTGGGTACTGTTGTCTCTTCAGCTCCCGGATCAGACGTTGGCACCCCCACCTTATGGCAGCATTTCTCAACCTGATTTGGCCCGATGCAAGTGTTGTTTCCCCACTTGGGTCCTACATTTGTTGAAACTTCACAGTTGTTGGCCAATAGAAACGCACAGCAACTATTGATATTTTATTAATTTACTTTTAGACAGATCCACTTTTATACTCCTGATGAGTGGGCGTATTAGACCCAAGAAACGCGTAGAGTTTTCAATATAGATATACCCATTATTATGCTACACGGATGCTGCAATGCTGTCATCATGCGCAATTTTCTGCTATGTTGTTATTTTGTCAATTTTTCCTACATGCTGTACATGTTTTGTAACTATGCTTATGGCTATACATTTATATCCATTGTATGCTTTTACTCTACTAATACATTTACTCTTTGACTCTTCATGACTATTGTGGCAATCTCATATATAGTCCCGCCTGGGCGACCGTTCTCTTGTCAGGACAGGTAATCTGGGCACTGATTACAGAAAAGTGAAAAAACAGTGCCAATCAGTGCCCACAATCAGTGCTCTTAGTGCTGCCAGTCAGTGCCTGCCTGCCAGTGCTCATCAGTGCGGCATATTAGTACCTCCTCATCAGTGCGACCCATCAGTGCAGGTGAAAAATTACTTATTTTCAAAATGTACTCACAGAAAATCAGAAAAATCTTTTTTTTTCTTCAAAAGTTTCTTTTTTTTTTGTAAGAAATAAAAAACTCAGCGGTGATTAAATACGACCAAGAGAAAGCTCTATTTGTGTGAAAAAAATGATAAAAATTTCATATGGGTGACAGCGCTGAAAGCTGACAATTGGCCTGAACAGGAAGGGGGTGAAAATGCCCTGTATTGAAGTGGTTAAATAGGCAGAGCTCTGTCCTGTGTCTCTCCTAGACAATCAGCGGGTGCCAGTGGACATCCATTGGCCGGCACCCGCTGATCGGCTTCTGCTGTGACTAATCACAGCAGAAGCGGCGTGTGTGCCCCCTACTAGGAGGTGCAGAATCACAAACACATATATACATACATACACACACACACTATCTATCTATCTATCTATACACATATATATACACATATATATATATATATATATATATACACACACACACACACACACACACAGTATATACATATACACACAGTATACACACACACACACACACACACACACGTGATTCTGCACAGAACAGCCACCCTGTAGCAGTAAATCTGCAATGGGGCAGTCCTAACCGGATGATAATAATAATTATATTAGATATCAATATACTTCTGACAAATTCTTACTTGTTCTGCTTGTCTCTTGCATTGATTTCAGCCCCTTTCTCGATCAGAAGCTGGCAAATAGTTGGACGGCACATCTGGGTGGCCAAAGCAAGCGGAGTCCTTCCATCCTGAGTAGACAGAAGATCAGCAAATCATTGCGCACATCTCAGCTCATGATCAAAACAAACACTGGTGGGAGTAAAGTCTGACTGTAGCAGCCCAGACAAAGAAGAGGAAAAGTTCAGCTGGAAGTGGGTGAAGGAATAAGGAATGTCTGAATTCTTACCAAGTCTTTTGCGTTTACTAAAGCCCCGTGATCACAGAGAAGCTGCACGCTGGAACAGCAGTCGGACATGGCTGGAAGAGAGGAGAGGTGCATTATAGTACAAGAAATTGCGCACACATTTTCAAAAGCAGAGTCATACATGGAAGACCATACTAGTGATCGACCGATATTGGTTTTTCGTTGCTGATACCGATATTTTGGCCAATGCATCGGCCGATATCGTACATTTAAAAAAAAGAAACATTTTTTTGACAGGTACTCTTGTGGAGGGATCTGGGGGGGGGGGGGGGTCTAAAAGAACCCAAACCCCTCCTCTGCACTTAAAAGCATTCAAAACGCCAAGTTTGGCTGTTTTGAATGCTGTCTTTTTTTAATTTGGCGCCGAGTACCCGGAAGTGATGTCATGACATCACTTCCGGGTTTTTACATGGAGACCCGATCAGAGCTGAATGCGGCTTTGATCAGGTCTTCGGCGGCCGTGCAGGTAGGATGCCCGGGTCTCCCGGTGAGACGGGAGACCCGGGCGAGCCGCGGTAGGTGGCGGGAGGGGGGGACGCCCCCTCCCGCTCCTTGTAATGACAGCCGAGCGGCTTCTCAGCCGCTTTGGTTGTCATTACAAGACAGCCGACCGCTGGCTATTGATGCCGGTACCGGGGTGATCCCTCTAGCTGCAGGCATCACTCCGGTAAAAGCACTTTCCAAAATATCGGCAATATCGGTAACCTTCGGGGCCGATTCCGATATATCGGGGAAAGTGCATATCGGCCCTCGATATATCGGCTTTGTCGATAATCGGTCAATCTCTAGTCTAAACTATGGTCCTCCAGCTGTTCAGGAACTACAATTCCCATGAGGCATTGTAGCTAAACCACATCTGTGAAGAATGTTTGCATAAAGTCATAGTAAGATAGGGTGATTGAAGTCCTGGATCACACAGTAACTGAATCGCTCACTGGTACCTGCATCGTGCAGCGCTGTCCTCCCCTGCAGATCCACATTCTCTGTTGGGCAGTTAAACTACAAGGAAAAAACAGAAGCACAGAAATATGCAGTTAGAATAGACACCAAGAAAATCTCCGATTCATTTCTGGTTCTTATGACACTTTGGGGGAAAGACAAGCCAAATAAACAGTATAAAGGTGCGCTTGACTGCCTCGGTTCACACTGTTGACTTGTTATGCGACTCAAGAGCTCAATTTGCATGACAAGTCGCATCCCATTAACTGCAACAAAACCATTCTAAATCGGTGCGACTCAAGCTGAGGCGACTTTGAAAAAAGGTTCCTGTACTACTTTTGGGCAACTGCATCACGACTTGCATTGACTTCCGTTAATGAAGTGGTGTGGCAAAGCCGCACCTTAAGTTGTACGACATTCCAGTTGCGGCAGTGTGAACCAAGCCTTAGGGCCAGTTCACCCCAGAACACGGTGCAGGAAACCCGCTTTCCCAACGCCACATTGAAAACGCACTGCACTTGCATTGTACAGCGGGTGTCAGTGTTTAAAGCGGAGTTCCACCCAAAAATGGAACTTCCGCTTTAGGTATTCTAACCCCCTGACATGCCACATTTGGCATGTCATTTTTTTTGTGGGGGGGGGGGGGGGGAGCGGGTACCTAGTTTTGACAGGTACCCGCTCCCACTTCCGCTCGGAGCGCCGCGGCGCCCTGAACGGAAGTTCTCCTCTCCCCCTCCCTCCCTGCAATCTTCTGGGACACGTCAGAGGTCCCAGAAGATTGCCGGCCAATCAAGATGCGCAGCGTGACTCGCGCATGCGCAGTGGGTACCCGGCTGTGAAGCCGCAAACTGTCACAGCCGGGTGCCCATAGCAGTGATGCCGGCGCCGAGGGAGAGGATCGAGGTTTCGGGCGGCCGCATCGCTGGACCGTTGGGACAGGTGAGTGAAATGGCTGGAACTCCGCTTTAACTCAATGACACCCCAAACACAAGTCACAAATCCATTGCATCTGCCTGCACTGGATCACATGGTACAGTAGTACTAGAGCTGCAAGATTCTGGATAAAATGAGAATCACAATTTTTTTGCTTAGAATAAAGATCTCGATTCTCGGGGTAACATCATCTTTTACATTACACAAAAAAATTGGGCTAAGTTTACTGTTTCGTTTTTTTTAAATTCATTAACTAGTTCCAGACCACCCGCCACCAACTTACTGTGTGGTGCTTTCACTAAGGGATGTGCTTTGCAGGGAAAGAAAATCCAGCACATCCGCACTGACAGGACTAAGCTCTGCCTTGCTTACATAGGCAGAGCTCCATCCAGCGCCTCTCTCCTCGATGATCAGTGGGTGCCGGCGGACATCCATTCCCCGGCACCTGCTGATCGGCTTCTGCTTTGACTAATCACAGCAGAAGCAGCATGCGTGCCCGTCCCCTATTGGGTCTGCCTATCTGCTTTGGGGCGGTCGTTAGGTGGATAAAGAATTAATTTGATGAACACGAAGCTGTCTTTGCAGCAAGGGCTGTAGTATCTTGAAACTCATCAGACCCACCTCCGGTGGCATTATAAATACTGGCGTAAGCCAAACAAGACTTTTCCCCAGACCCGATCATCACTTTACCGGCACACCCACCACAGCCAATATCACTTACCTGGAGAAGCTTTTGCAGACATAAGGAGTGCCCATACTTCGCTGACAAATGCAAAGCATTTCGCCCTGCCACAAGGAAAGAAATAAACTTCAATGACAAGTTTGATAAAGATTGTACATGCTTCATCCTGAAACTAAGACATACAGTGCCTTGAAAAAGTATTCCTACCCCTTGAAATTTTCCACATTTTGTCATGTTACAACCAAAAATGTAAATGTATTTTATTGGGATTTTATGTAATAGACCGACACAAAGTGGCTCATAATTGTGAAGTGGAAGGAAAATGATAAATGGTTTTCAACATTTTTTTTTTACAAATAAATCTGTGAAAAGCGTGGCTGCATTTGTATTCACCCCCTGGAGTCAATACTTTGTAGAACCAACTTTTCCTGCAATTACAGCTGCAAGTCTTTTTGGGGATGTCTCTACCAGCTTTGCACATCTAGAGGGACATTTTTGCCCATTCGTTCTTGAAAAATATCTCAAGCTCTGTCAGATTGGATGGAGAGCATCTGTGAACAGCAATTTTCAAGTCTAGCCACAGATTCTCAATGTGATTTAGGTCTGGACTGTGACATTCTAACAGATGAATACGCTTTGGTGTAAACCATTCCATTGTAGCTCTGGCTGGATATTTCGGGTTGTTGTCCTGCTGGAAAGTGAACCTCCACCCCAGTCTCAGGTCTTTTCAAGTCAAGTCAAGTCTCAAGTCAGTAATATCTCCTCCTCGGCTCATGTCCACATAGCTGAAACAGAAATCGGACTACACACTGCAACACTTTGAATAGTGTGTAGCTAGTCACTGCAGCTGCGCTGCTGTTGTAACCAGGGAATTTCACAGGTTAGAATTGCAACACAGTAGCCAGCTACACACTGTGCAGATTGTAGCTGTGCGTAATCCGATTTCAGTTTCAGATATGTGTGCTGTGTGGGGAGGAACGGAGAAGGAAATCTTGCTCTGTTCTCAGGCCGTCTACAGTGCAGGGATGGGAGATGGCCGGGCGTCAGTGGTGGAGGGGAGTTGTCAGTGAAGGGCCCAACTGAAATCTCACCCAAGCAAATTTTAACACACTTCCCGAATCTGCAGACCGATCTGCAAAATGTCTCTTAAGAGAAATGAAAGAAAAAAACCAACGTACCGGCAGCATCAGGAGCTATGAGATCCACTCCATGTAACAGAATGGAATTCAGACACTCCAGGTGACCCTTAGAAGCAACAACATGGAATCTGAAATAAAAAAAAAAATAAAAAATAAAACAGTGTAATTATTTAGGGTGGTAAAACAACTAATCCAGGCACCCCTCCTACAACGCCAATCTATACTTCCCGCATGGAGCTCCAATGAAGCTTTTAATAAACACATCCTGCCCAGGTTTATAGGCAGGACTCTCCCCATAGCTTGATGACATATAAATGACTAATGAATCCGGAGTGTCACAAAGCTATCCATAAGAAGAGGAAGCGAAGTGAATGATAAACACGATCTAGTACATTTTAGAGGCACTAAGGAGTTTTCATGGTACCGCCATGGAAAGAACACTAGATATAGTTGATAAATCATCGGGTTTTATTACAAAATCAATAAAATAATCAATACATTAATCAAAAAATAAGAAATATAAAAAAAAAAAAAAAAAAGATATATAAAAAGGAAAATTAACTACTTCAAAACTGGACGTCTTTGCATAATACCCCACTATTATGAGAAGTCGTTTGCAAGCCGCGATGAAGTCATGATGCACAGGCGACTTCAAAGTCGCCCGAAGTCGTGGGCGACTTTGAGTCGGAGTAGTGTGAACCGGCTAAGGGGCCTGTAGTAGAAGTTTATCCAGTGTTTGTTTCTCAATATGTTTTGCAGGGTTAACAAGTTTGTTTTTGAAGGAATAATGATCTGCAGTGCATAGAGAGATGTATATTCTATAGTTTGTTTAATTGACTACTTGTATGCACTTCCCGTGTGCATGTGTGTTATACATATGTATCCAATTTGTATATTATTATTTATGTTCTACTTTCTGCAGATTCATTACATAGTAGGTGAGGTTGAAGACAATAGTCCATCCAGTTCAACCTGTGTAAGTGTGTGTGGCCGTAATCATCTCTCATACCCCTGAATGTTTTGATCTTTGAGATGTACGTCTAATGGGCCACACACACTATAAAGATTTTCTGAAGACTTTTTCCTTTAGATTTACCAAAACCATATAATATGAGGTCAAACCTAAACACTTTCAATTTGTATGCAATCCGGCAGGCCCTTGCACTACATGGAAAAGGTAAATCTGAAGGAAAAAGTCTTCAGAAAATCTTATAGTGTGTATGGCCCTTAAGAGTCTTTTAAAAGTAGTCATAATCCCCGCAGTTACCAGAATTCCACAGTCTTGTAGCCCTCACAGTAAAGAACCCCCTGCGTAGCCTGAGGTTAAAATTCTTCTCCTCTAAACGCATTGTATGGCCTCGTGTCCTCATGCACTCCTTGCGACTGAATCGTTTTTTTTTTCTATGCTGAGATCACCATTGAGGTATTTATAAATTGCTATCATGTCCCCTCTCAGGCGTCTCCTCTCCAGGGAGAATAAATCAAGTGCTTGTATGCGCTCTTCATAATTAACCACTTGCCGACAGCCGCAAGTACATATACTGCGGCGGTCAGGCCTGTGCAGGCAAAGTGACTTATGGGTATGTCACTCGCCCGCGAGCCAATAGGGGGCGAGCGAGCGCGCTCCTGCCCCCGCTCGTTCCCGCACATCCCCACTCGAGTGACCTGCGACTTTGATGTCCGCTGGCCACTAGCGATCTCCCGCTGGAGAGGGAGAAAGGCAGGCGGCTGATGTAAACACAACCATCTGTCATTCTCCCCGGTGTAACTGCAGAGATCATACGATCCTGCTATGTAGGATCGTATGTATCTGTGGTTACATCAAAAGCCATGCCCCTTTACAGTTAGAAGCACACCCCTAGGGACACACTTAACCCCTTGATCTCTAATAAAGTTAACCCCTTCCCTGCCAGTGTCATTTTACAGTAACAGTGCATATGTTTAGCACTGATTGCTGTAGTAATGTCACTGGTACCCCCAAAAGTGTCAAAAATGTCAGTCAAGGGTCCGATCTGTCCGCCGCAATGTCGCAGTCCCGCAAAAAAAAAAAAAAAAAAAATTGCAGATCGCCGCCATTACTAGTTAAAAAAAAAAAAAAAAAAAAAAAAACCAATAAAAATGACAAATCTTTCCCTTAGTTAGCAAACGCAATAACTTTTGCGCAAAACAATCAAAACACGCTTATTGCGATTTTTTTCACCAAAAATATGTAGCAGAAAACAAATTGGCCTAAAATGTTAAAAAATTTAAAATTTAGATTTTTACATTTTTTTTTTGGGGGGGGGGGGGGATTTCATATTAAAAATGTGAAAAATATTGTTATTTTTTCAAAATTATCGCTCTTTTTGTTTATAGCGCAAAAAGTAAAAATTGCACAGGTGATCAAATACCACCAAAAGAAAGCTCTGTTTGTGGGAAAAAAAGGACATCAATTTCATTTGGGTACAGCGCCGCACGACCGCGCAATTGTCCGTTAAAGTCACGCAGTGCCGAATCGCAAAATAGGCCCTGGTCTTTGAGCAGCCAAATCCTTCGGGGCTTAGGTGGTTAAGGTCCTCCAATCCCCTAATTAGTTTAGTTGCCCTTCTCTGGACTCTCTCCAGCTCCAACACATCCCTCCTGGGAACTGATGACCAGAACTGGACAGAATACTCCAGATGTGGCCGGACCAGAGTTTTATAAAGTGCAAGGATTATAGTCTTATCTCTGGAATTTATCCCCTTCCTTATGCATGCTAATATTCTGCCGGCTTTGGCAGCTGCAGCTTGACATTGCATGCTATTGCTTAGTCTATCTTCTACTAAGACTCCCAGATCTTTCTCCATTTTTACTCCTTTAAAAAATTCCTGAGGCAGCAGTGACCCCTCAAAACGTGGATAAACACTGGATAAACTTCTACTGCAGACCCCTTATCCAAGTGGGGTATTATGCAAAGACATCCAGTTTTGAAGAAGCTAAGTTTCCTTTAGGCCCCTTTCACACTTGTGCGCCTTATCCTGCAAAGTCGCTAGACAAGTCCTTCTCCATGATTTCCAAGGAGTACCATTCATATCGGTGTGATTCCAAGTCACCGCGACTTCAAAGTAGTCCCCTGCACTACTTTGGTTTGACTTTGATGAGACTTCAGGTCCATAGACCTCAAGATTAGGCACGAGTCGCACGACTTTCAGGTCATACATATGTGGAAGGGCGGGGGGTGACCGTCCTTCCACAGCATCACCATGGACACCATCCCTGTTCATATGTCCCAGGCACAGGAAGAGGAAATAGAGGAGGGAGAGGAGCTTTGGCATCCCCACGAGGCTTTGGTAATCTCCAGCGTCTCCCGGACAAAGGGAAAATGGCCCCCCATGACATTGGACTACACAAACCTGGCCACCAGCAGCTACAGATGCTGCCAGGATCTTTTTTTAACGCTGGACCCTCTGCAAGGGGACCCCCCCACCGAAGGTAGGACACATGCGCGAGGGGAGATTCCACTGGTCTCTGCACCGGGACCCCCCTGCACTATACCCACACTGCAAAGAGTAGGGCATGCACCTAGGGGTCTCCTACACTAGGACCCCTCCAGACTACCAGGGGATAGCGGGGGGACCCCAGGGGACTCCGCTGCATCCTCTGCACCGGGACCCCCAGTCCAGACAGGGAAAGGGAGTGGGGGAAGCCCAGCTCGCTGAGGGATTTAGGGATGGGAGGAGGGAACCTGCAGGCAGGTCCGGCCGTACCATAAAGGTTAACCGCGTCCACCCTAACAAAAATGCCAAAAAGGGTAGAGGGGGGACTATAATCACCCTTCCATGGTGCGGGTAACGCTCCAGACAGAATCCTCGTCACTGAAGTAGGGGAGCTGTCGGCCAACGGACCGCTGCGACTCAGACCCATGCCCGGTCGAATGCGACCCTGAGAGACGTTGAACTCGTAGACCAGCCTCTCTCTGGGAGGCTATGTTGCGGCCAACCTAGCTCGTAGCTGCGGTTTGCACTCGCTAGCTGATTGGGCTTGGGGGACCCGCTGGATCTAGATTATCCAGTCCATCGCCTAGCCCGGAAGTTGATTGTAGATCTCCCGAGAGGGAAAACAAAACAAAAAGGATGCAAGGAAGGAGAAAAAAATTGCTAGGACCAGAGATCCAAGATGGGATTCTCGGTCCCCAACTCCTGACTAGACAGATTAAAAACCGATTACCTAGAGCAGAGAGGGGGGTTAAATACCAGCTGAGGACGGCCCATGGGTGTTTTTTTGGTCTGCTTAGTCCTACTCCTGGTAGGAGGCAATATAACCCAGTAGTTATGATTTATGGAGCGTTGTGTCCATCGATGAACGAAAGAGAAAACGGAATTTTTGTAAAATCTTACCTGTAAAATTCCTTTCTCTGAGTCCTCCGACAGTCGCCGCCATCTTCATATTCGTCACAATGGGGTATTAGACTTTGCTCCGTAGGAGTAGCTAGGCAACAGAATATGTTAACATTAAAGCTTTTAACATATCCCACCCCCAGGGGGTGGTCCCCTCAGTCAATACCCTCCTACTTCCTGTATCCATATCTCAGTTTCAGTGGAATAGCAGTAGAGTATACAACCAAACCCCAAAAGAGGGGCGGGGGCGGGGGCGGCGACTGTTGGAGGACTCAGAGAAAGGAATTTTACAGGTAAGATTTTACAAAAATTCAGTTTTCTCTTACGTCCTCCGACAGTCGCCGCCATCTTCATATTCGTCACAATGGGGACGTCCCAAAGCAGTGCAAACATGAGGGGTGGGAAACGCAGCCGCGCCTAAAGGCAACGCAGTCTCCACATCAGAGAAAGGAACCTTACCAAAGGAAGGAAACCAGCTGGGCAACATGAAAAAAAGTGTACTCAACAGGAGCAACAACCCAGGAAAAACAAATAACCCAGGGATAAAAAACGTATCCCAAACAGCCAGGGGTCCAAAACAAGGGACCCTAAGGAACTGCCGCACTAAGAACCTTGCGGCCCAAGACTTACTCCGGGATCTAGTAGAGTGCGCCTTCACAGGCATAGGGGGAACTTTCCCCTTCAAAGCATATGCCTGTTCAATGGTCTGTCTGATCCATTTGGCGATGATAGAAGCCGACGCCGCCATGCCCTTCCGAGGACCCTCTGGAAGGACAAACAAAGAATCCGTCTTGCGAAAAGACTCAGTCGATTTAAGGTAAACCCTAATCGCCCGAACAACATCCAAAGAGTGCAACCTCACCTCCTTCGGATGTTTAGGCTTCGCGCAAAGCGAAGGCAAGACAATGTCCTCATTGAGATGAAACTCCGAAACTCGCTTCGGAAGAAAGGAAGGATTAGGTCGCAAGACCACCTTATCCAAGTGAATGACCAGATATGGAGACTTGCAGGACAAGGCCGCCAGCTCCGACACTCTGCGAGCCGAAGTGATCACCACCAAAAAGGCGACCTTCTTGGACAACATAGCCAACGAGATCTCCCTGATCTGTTCAAAAGGAGCATGTTGTAACACGGATAGAAAGAGATTCAAGTCCCAAGGAGGCAGAGGTTCCCTCCTAGGAGGGACCAGATGTCGCACTCCTTGAACAAAAGTGCCAACCAAGGAGTTAGAAGCCACAGGACGTTGAAAAAGAACGGCCAGCGCAGACACCTGACCCTTGACCGTAGCCAGCGCCAAACGCTGGTCGACACCCGTTTGAAGGAAGGACAACACTCTAGAAACCGAGTATGTGCGAGGTGAAAACCCCCTGGACTCACACCAGGCAAAATAGGCCTTCCAAGTACGGTAATAGACCTTCCCCGAGGAAGACTTCCTCGCGTTGATCAAAGTGTGAATGACCTCAGGGGAGAGGCCCCTATCCTTCAGGACCTAGGTCTCAACAGCCAGGCCGTCAAAGCCAGCGACTGTAAAGCAGGATGGAATATCGGCCCTTGAGACAGGAGATCGTCTCGAAGAGGCAGACGCCACGGGGCGTCGACCGCCAGATTCACGAGGTCTGCGTACCAGGACCGGCGAGGCCAGTCCGGAGCCACAAGAATCACCGTGCTGTGTTCCGAGTGCAACCTGCAAAGGAACCTGGACAGCAATTGAATTGGTGGAAACGCATACATCAGTCAGTACTGATGCCACGGAGCTACCAACGCGTCTGACGCGTCTGCCCGAGGATCGCGCGTCCTTGCCACGAACCTTTTCACCTTGTTGTTCAGACGAGACGCGAATAGGTCCACATCTGGAAGACCCCACTTCGCGCACAACTTCTGAAAGACATCCGGGTGGAGAGACCATTCCCCCTGGTCCAGGGTCTGGCGGCTCAGATAATCCGTCTGCCAGTTCTCCACCCCCGGAATGTGAACTGCCAATATCGCCGGGACGTGAGTCTCGGCCCAAGACAGAATGTCGGCTACTTCCCGAGCCGCACGGGCACTCCTGGTGCCCCCTTGGTGGTTGATGTAGGCCACCGCCGTGGCATTATCCGTCTGCACCCGAACCGGACGGCCCTGCAGCCTGTCCGTCCAACGTCGAAGGCAGAGATATATCGCACGCAATTCCAGAATGTTGATCGGAAGGGAGGACTCCCCCTCCGACCAAGTTCCCTGGGCGGACAGAACGCCCAGAACACCACCCCAGCCCGACAGGCTGGCATCCGTGGTGATCACCGTCCATGAAAGAGGACGAAAGGACTTGCCCCCTGACACCGTCGGGGACTGGAGCCACCACAGAAGATCCCTTCTGGTGTGATGGCTCAACGAAATCTGGAGATCCAGAGATTGTGGTCGCCCGTCCCACCTGGACAGGATCTCCGCTTGGAGACCTCGCGTGTGAAACTGGGCGAAGGGAATCGCCTCGAAAGCCGAGACCATCAACCCCAGACATCTCATGCACGTCCGGAGCGACGAGCACGGAACCTCCCTGAGGGACCCGACTTCTTCCTGAAGAGTCCTGAGTTTGTCGTCTGGCAGGAAGACCTTCGCCTGGACCGAGTCCAGGATCATTCCCAGGTAGGGAAGCCGAACCGACGGACCCAGCGTCGACTTTGGAAAATTTATCGTCCAACCAAACTCCTGTAGAGTTTGCAACGTGACGGACAGGTCCTTCTCCAGACCCTGGCTGGTCGCAGACCGAACCAGAATATCGTCCAGATACCCCAGGACAGAGATGCCCTGGGCTCTCAACAAAGCCAGAACCGGCGCAAGCACCTTGGTGAAAACCCGCGGAGCCGAAGCGAGACCAAAAGGTAACGCCACGAATTGGTAGTGATCCTCCGCAATGGCGAATCGAAGGTACCTCTGGTGACCTTCGAAAATCGGGATGTGAAGGTACGCATCCTTCAAATCGATGGAGGCCATGAATTCTCCCGGAACCAGGGCAGCCACCACCGACCGCAGGGATTCCATGCGGAACTTGCGAACCCGCACAAAGCGGTTCAGAGCCTTCAAGTCCAGAATTGGACGAACCTTGCCCTCCTTCCTGGGCACGGTGAACAGATTGGAATAGAACCCCCGAAATCTGTCCCGATGAGGAACCGGAAACCACCACTCCCTGAGCCCTCAGGTCCCGCACCGCTAGGTGCAGATCCCGCAAACGCTCCGGAGAAGGTTGAAGATTTGAGGGAAAAAATCTGCTCTCCGGCCGGGAGAGAAACTCGATCTTGTAGCCAGATCGAACGATTTCCTGAACCCAGCTGTCCCGAACACGGGCCAGCCAGGGTTGAAGAAAACCGAGCAAGCGTCCCCCCACCCCAGAACTGGGTGAGGGCGTCCCTTCAGGCCGCATTGTTATGGGCAGCGGGTCCGGACTGGCCGGACTTCTGCTTACCTGACCACGGCTTCTTTTGGGAGCCTTGACCCTTGAACGGTTTGCCCTTATAGTGCGACCGAAAGGCACGAAAGGACCCCCTGAGAAGGCCGAAAATTAGCATGCTTCTTACCAGGAGCCGCCTTAGCCTTGGGGAAGTGGGGCAAGAGCGTGCTCTTACCACCCGTGATCCCCTTTATCAACGTATCCAAGGATTCTCCAAAAAGGCGAGATCCATCATAAGGCAGATTGGCTAAGGTCTTGCGCGAAGATTGGTCCACAGACCAACACTTTAACCAAACCAGGCGGCGAGACAACACCGCCACGCTGTGTACACGTGCAGCCAACGGCACTAAATCCAAGTCCGCATCACACAAATACATGACACCCTGATGGATTTGATCCACCATATCCAATGTCGCCGGTGAGGCAGAATCAGCCACCAGGACGCGCCTAAGCACCTGCGTCCAACTCGCGACAGCCTGGGCTGCCATAAGAGAGGCAAACAGAGCTTTTAGCATCGAGCCCGTAACAGAATAAGTATGACGGGCAAGAGACTCCAGTCTCCTATCCGTGGCATCTCGGAACACCGGAGTATCCTCTGCAGGAATCGCAGTGGACTTATTCAAAACTGCGATCGCGTGATCCACCTGAGGAGGTACACACCACCGTTCATCAGTAGTAGGCGTGAAAGGATAACGCAGCTTGAACCTACTTGGCACAGCAAAAGGCTTGCGTAAATTGCGCCATTGTTCCTTAACAGCGCGCTGAAAATCATCAGTGCAGGGAAAGACCTGCGATGTCTTGCGTCTTTTCTGCGTCCCATAAGCTGCCAGGGCAGCAGGAGGACATGGTTCATCCTGCAAACGCAGCGTTTGTTTTATAGAAGCAACCAATTCATCCATGATTGCAAGCTCTTCAGGCGAGCCGGGGGGGAATTATCAACCCCTTCAACCTCAGCCTCCACCTCGGACCCCACGAGATCCAGGGAGGAATGGGACCCCGATAAGGAGACCCCAGCCATAGCAGCCCCATCACCATCACCCTCTGAATCAGAGGAAATTGAAACTCTGGGCCTTTTTGTGGACTGAGCAGCCACAAGCATTCGCACCTGAGCAGCAAGGTTAGCCACCACCGCAGCCAAATCCCCCCCTGGGGGGGAAACAGCAGTCCCTTGGCTTCCCACCAGAGTGGCAGGAAATTTGCCTTCCTGAGAATCCATTGCCCCAAAAAAATGCTGGAGAATAAAGGGTTAACTGCCCCTTTAACAAGCGCGGCGAGCGCAGCCCACCGCACACACACACTAGCACAATGAGACCCCCACAGGGATAAAACTTAACTCAGGCAAGGATATAGGAAGGAGGATAAAAACCTGGAGAGACCACTGCTGCTGCTGCCGCCTCGATCGGTGCGCCCAGGGAAAAGGAAGTGATGAAACTCAGGGCGCTCTATGAAAGCCTATGGAAGGCTACAAGAAAATGGCCGCCTGCAGTGTAATCATGCGGCCGGAGCGAGCGCAGCCAAAATGGCGCCGAAAACGCCGCTCCTCCACTACAGTGAGGACCGCAGAACAAACACCACAGCATAGTAAAAGAACATGGCAGACCGCTGCAGCGATCGCTGTATGTGCCCAAACATGAAACATCATGCCCCACAGCACACAGCCTGTCACACATCCACAGTCTGACACAGATAGTGCAGCACAGCCCCCCCCCCTTGCAGCCCACAGCATGCAGCCAGATAGACAGGGAGCTTAACAGTGTGAACAGAGGCAGGTTACACAGTCCCAGACTGACACCCCCCCAAACAGACAGGTCCCCACACAGATACACTTACCTCCTAGATGGCGTGGGGAACCCGCACAGGCGAACAAGCCACTGCACATGTGACAGGGAGAGTCGCAGTCAGGACGCAGAAAAACTGGGGTTGAGAAACCGCACAGTGTCCAGTGAGGTAGCCACCTCACCATAGCATCCCTGCACCCAACAGGGATGGGTCGTTCATTGTGTCAGGAGCGTTACCTGACTGAACGCTCGATGGCAGGCTGGGAAGCCACTGACCCACAACCTGCGACCAGGGGGATCAGCCCGAGACCCAGCCCGCACGAATCCTCTTCATCAGAAGAACTAACTAATGCTGACAAAAAGAACAGCTAAGTAAAGAGAGAGAAAAAAACTCAAACAAAAATCAAAAAAGAAGAGAAAGGCTGAGACAAAATGCCCCAGCACAGAGACATCCAGCTACTCCTGACAAGCTAGACATTGAAACTGAAGTATGGATACAGGAAGTAGGAGGGTATTGATTGAGGGGACCACCCCCTGGGGGTGGGATATGTTAAAAGCTTTAATGTTAACATATTCTGTTGCCTAGCTACTCCTACGGAGCAAAGTCTAATACCCCATTGTGACGAATATGAAGATGGCGGCGACTGTCGGAGGACGTAAGAGAAATCTATTTTTGTTGCATACATCCACACACTATACAAGCGTTTACTCGTCTATAGGAGGCTGTATTCGGTCCCTGGCCCTTCCAGGAGAAGGAGAAACAGCAACATTTACATTGCACGCATCCCCATGTGTAAGAGGACTTAACTCCTTCCCGCCTCCCCCAGTATTCCTTTAAAGAAGCCATTATCAATCAGCATTCCTCCAGAGGTTGCTGAAGGTTCCTTGAGCTGTGGCTGATTGACCTCCCATCTCATGGTGCTTTCAAAGATCCAGGTCTATCACCTCCTGGCACCAATGAGCTTTAAAGCTGTAAGGGTGAAATTCTTCCCATTGAACACCAATATAGAGGAGCATTCTTCCCACTGATCACCAATGTAAGGGGCATTCTTCCCACTGACCACCAATGTAAGGGACACTGACCACCAATGTAAGGGGCATTCTTCCCACTGACCACCAATGTAAGGGGCATTCTTCCCACTGACCACCAATGTAAGGGGCATTCTTCCCACTGACCACCAATGTAAGGGGCATTCTTCCCACTGACCACCAATGTAAGGGGCATTCTTCCCACTGATCACCAATGTAAGGGGCATTCTTCCCACTGACCTCCAATGTAAGGAGCATTCTTCCCACTGACCACCAATGTAAGGAGCATTCTTCCCACTGACCACCAATGTAAGGGGCATTCTTCCCACTGACCACCAATGTAAGGGGCATTCTTCCCACTGACCACCAATGTAAGGGACACTGACCACCAATGTAAGGGGCATTCTTCCCACTGACCACCAATGTAAGGAGCATTCTTCCCAATTTTGTTTATTAAAAGTCTTGCAATCAATAAGCATAAAATCAATATACATAAATAAATATATACATATTTACATGAAAAGGGGGGAAAAAAAAAATACATAGCAAATTCTGCTCTCAAATAAAGACTGCCTTTACAGCAAAAACAAAACTCACATCATGAAACACATCATTACCGGAAAAAATTATATTAATAAGACTCACACCACCACACCAGACATCAAACCTGCGAGGTCAAGAAACAAAACCACTCCCATTATGCATGCAGCCCTTCTTCAAAAATGAAGATATTAACTAACAAAAGCTAAGGGCGTGAAAGAAATAGCATAGGAAAAAAGCTTTTCACCCAGAGATGGACAGTTCACCAAAAGCAGGTCTGATATTCCTCCACGCCCTTATCCAGACCGCTCGAGGCTCCCTGCCCTTCTCAAGACCCCGAATCTTCCCAACCTCACCCAGAATATCGTACACCACCACCTCGACAGGGAGGACTTTCTTCCGCAGGGTAATCTGGCACCGTGCATTCCACGTGAAGTAACGGACAACTATACTAACTAGAAAAAGTGTATCCAAATCAAAATCCCAGCGAGTCGGGAATGCCCCGTACACCCACTCCGCATAACTCATGCGATAGAGAAAGGGGATGCCTAGAGCCCTCCCCACCCTTTTATACACCTCTATGTTAAAGGGACACTGGAGCAAAAAGTGGTCCATAGACTCCACTTTACCAACACACTCCGCTCTAGGACAATCCCGATCATCCACAGGGCGATGCTTCAGGTTCCCTCTTACATAGAGCCTTCCATGGAAAGCGAGCCAGGCTTGATCCCTAAACTTCAAAGGGATTCTTCCTATGTTAATTAAACGCAACCCCTCCCTCATTACGGGGCCTGGGCAATCCCTTAAGGTCAGCGACACACTGAAAGCAGAGCCCAAAATCCTCTTCTCCAGAAGCTTTCTGGGGAGGGACTTGATATCCCCCACTGTCACCTGCCACTGCCTAAGTATTTTCAGACACGGGGCAACATAAGCCGGAAGCTTGCCATGTCGGACTCTCAGACTTTTCACTGGCCCGCCATCTTCCCAGCATCGCAGAAAAGGCCTAAACCAAGATTGAAAAATACCCACCCATCCCGGCGGGGTCTCTGCTAACATATTACCAAGATTATACTTTAAAAAAAGCAGAGAAAAGAAAACTATAGGGTTGACCATTCCTAGACCACCCTCCCGCCTGGACAGGTAAGTTACATTGCGTTTGATCAGGTTCAGCCTATTTCCCCATAACAGTTGGAAAAAGCAGCTGTACACCCTTGCATAGAGAGATTCTGGCAAGATACAGACAAAGCTGACATATAAAAAGATTGGGATCAGGTAAGTTTTAATCAAGTCAACCCTTTCCCTCAAGGAAAGTTTCCATTTCTTCCAGCTTGCCACCTTGGCATTGGCATTCAACAACCTGCTTTCCCAATTTCGATGACCATAGTCACCAGGACCAAATTTGATGCCCAACACTTTAATTTCCTGCTGGGGCTCTGGGAAGGCATCCGGAAGTTCGAAGCTTTCACCCTCCTCACCCATCCAGAAAACTTCACTCTTTTCATGATTGATTTTAGAGCCAGAAGCCTCAGTGTACTGCTCTATCACAGAGACCACCTCCTGCGCCTCCTCCATCCCAGAGATAATAACAGACACATCATCGGCATAGGCCACGACCTTCAAAGGTGGCACACCAGCAATGCCCAAAGGCACCCCACACAACGATCCACTCTCTAACCTTCTTATGAAGGGGTCGATTGCGAATACATATAGCAGGGGGCTCAAAGGACACCCCTGGCGCACACCAGAGCCAACCTCAAAAGGCCGTCCAACCCAACCATTAACAAGTGGGAAGCTCTCAGCCCCTTTATACAATGTTTTCAGCCAATCAATAAACCTCCCCTGCAGGCCGTATCTACCAAGTAGCAAATATAGGTACTCATGATTGACTCGATCAAAAGCCTTCGCCTGATCCAATGCCAGCAAGTACTTTCTCCATTCAGCAGCCCTGCATCGCTCCAAAGCCTCCCGGACAGCTAAAATTGCTGAAAAGTTACTTCTGCCCTGGACCGAGCAGTGCTGATGATTGGACAACAAATCGCCTGCTACTGACGACAAGCGCCAAAAAAGAATCTTCGCCAAGATCTTTCTATCAACATTGAGAAGACTGATGGGGCGCCAGTTCTCAATTATTGAGGGGTCTTTACCTTTTGACAGAAGAATCACAGCGGATTGCCTCATGGAGGGAGGGAGAGAACCCTCTTCTAAACAGCTGTTATAAACCTCCGCTAAAAAGGGAGCCAGAATGGACTTAAAACACTTGTAAAATTCAGCTGTCAACCCATCTGGCCCAGGCGACTTTTTGGTAGCCAGCTTCTCTATAGCACGAACTACCTCATCCGCTGAAATTGGTTCCGTCAAATCCATCAAAGGCAATGTATCATTTCCCAATCCTGGAGTAGAATCCAGAAAGCTTTCCATCCTGTCCCGACTAAGGTCCTTTCTTCCCAGAAGGTCTGCGTAATATGACCTGAAGATCTCCAGGATCCCTGATCTGGACTTCACCAGGGAACCCGTACTATCCCTCAGACCTATGACCGTCTTAACTGCTATGCTTTGCTTACAGTTCTGGTAAGGATCAGGCGAGTGATATTTCCCATAATCTCTCTCCAGAACCAAAGAGGCATGCCGGTCGTATTGACACTTCCTAAGAAGAAGCTTTACCTCCGAGATCTCCCCTGGATCTCCTCCATACGAGACAAGACGATCAAGCTTCCTCCGCAAATGCTGGTAGGCAATATACATACCAAGCTGCTTCTTCTTACTTATGGCCTTGAAAAGTCCAATCGCCCTTTGTTTCACAAGCTCCCACCACTCTGACTTACTGCTGCAAAAGTCCAGAATAGAAACCTGTGCCTGAAAAAAATCCTCAAAGGATTGTCTTACCTCTACATCTTCCAGGAGAGCCGAATTCAGTTTCCAGGTACCCCTTCCCCTGGGTGGAGTGTCCGAGGCATTCAGAGTCACAGACAGCATACAGTGGTCAGAGAACTCCACCGCCCTCAACTCAGGAGCCGAGAAAGCAGAGTTCTCCTTTAAAAAAAACCTATCTATCCTACTCTGACTATTCCCTCTCTGAAATGTGAATCCCGTGCTGCCAGGGCAGTGCTTAATGTGCACATCTACCAGGCCTGCTTGTCTAACCATATCTCTAAGAAAAACGCTATCATAACCCAGCCTGTCTATGGAGACCCTCCTGTCTTCAGGCCTAATTATGGTGTTAAAGTCACCTCCAAAGACAACCTGCTGGGATGTAAAAAGGAAGGGCTTGATCTTTGTGAGGAGGCATTTCCTGTCCCATTTTGACTGCGGTCCATAGATATTGATCAGGCGCAGGTCCTGCCCCCTAACAGAGACGTCTAAGACCATGCATCTCCCCATTTCTACCTCAATTATCCGCCGGCACGTTACCATATCGGTTTTAAAAAGAACCGCTACTCCGCTGCAAGGCTCAGCCGCAAGAGACCAAAAGGAGGGACCGCATCTCCACTCCCTTTTTGCTAGATGGACATCGGCCAAAGTATTGAGCCAGGTCTCTTGCAAAAATAAAATCTCAGCATCAAACTCACTGAGCAAAAATAAGGCAATATCACGAGCTCTTGCAGATTTCACGCTGGCGACATTAATGGTCGCCACCTTTATCAGAGCGGGCACTGCCATCAGGATGATTGGGGTAGTCGTTTCTTAACCTCCACCACACTCTCATCACCCGAGACAGCTCTCTTTACACTATGTGACTCCCCCTCATCCATAGATGATAAACAAATAGATAAATCCGACACCAACTCCTCCCCTGATAAAAACCGAAAATGTGTTGCCAAGAGGAACCCCTCCTGGCTCTAACTGTAAGGAAGAAACGACCACTTTACTGGTCTTCCTCTTCTTCTTTTTCTTCCTCTTTGTCCTCTCCCACCCCTCCTCATCCGAATCCTCCACAACAGAGGGTGAGACATGGGACATGGACACCCCTCCCTCAACCCCATCGACCCCACCACCATCCAGCACCCCTGCACCCTCTTGGCCGCGTTTGCGGTGTCGAGAGACAGGGACTGGAGGTGGAGTAGGCCGAGGGGGAAGATCCACTATACCCGCCCCCCCAGCAGCTTCCGCTAGTCTGGAGGATCTACGCACAGTAGATGTAGGAACAACCACAGGAGGGACAGACTCAGGGACCACATCACCAGGGGAAACAAAATCTGACACAACAGACACAGGAAGGACAGACTCAGGGACCACATCACCAGGGGAAACAGAATCTGACACAACAGACACAGGAGGGGCAGCAACAATTTCCTCTCTAACTTCAGCTGCTTCATCTTCTTTATCAAGCCTCTGCAGCTCAGTCTCCAATCCTGGCAAGTTATGCAGTGCCTCTGGGCACTGGCTATATGGATGACCCAGCTGCTGGCACAAATTGCACCGAATCTGGGTGCATTCTCTGGCCAAATGGCCTAAATCCTGGCACAGTGAGCACTTCTTGTGGGTGCAGGACGATGCAAAGTGGCCTTTATCACCACATTTATTGCACACCTTAGGCTGACCTTGGTAGAAAATGGTCAGCCTATCCCTACCCAGAAAGGCTGAGCAGGGAAGGTGCTGAACTACATCGCCCAGCACCCCCAATTTTAGTGACACTGTCCAGGCCCCTGTCCATATCCCATGCTCATCAAGGACCTTCCGCAGTGGAGTGAGGACCTCGCCATATCGGCGTAGCCATACTAATAAATCAGCCTCTGGTATGGATTCGTTACGCACCAAAATGGTCACTGATTTTATTAGAGGCTGTCTTGAAATCACTTTTGGCACCAAACCACTCCACTGCTGAAGGCCCTTGCACCTCCTAAATCTCTCCCAGAAGAGATCCAAACTTTCAGGTTTTACAAACGACAAATCAAATTCATAACTCCCCACCGGGCAAATTAAAGCAAAAATATCACAGACTTTAAACCCCATTTCCAAAATCAACTCAGCCACCCTCCCCCTTACTGGTGGAGTTCCATCCCCCACCCACCTCAACTGTACCACATTCCTCCTCCTATACCCACCAAACCTCCCTGAATTTTGACCAATAACAGAATTCCCACCACCCACCCTGGTGTGACTCCCCAAAGCTGAAGCATAGCTTCCAACATTCCTCCCAGCAGAAAATCCATCAGTTTTTTTTAAATTATCTGACACACACTTAGCAGATAACGATTGCACAGATTCGGGATTGATCTGTGCAATCGAATCTTTCCTCTGCTGAGCAGGAGGAGAAATGTCATTTTTATTTTTCCCAGCATTACTAACCCCTTCACCACCACCCACCACATTCATTGCTTTAACATTAATGTCATTTTTTATACTTGCTGGGATATTTATTATTGCTGTTGTCTTCACAGCAGAATCCATAGCTGCTGCACTGGTAAAAGCTCCAGCTGTCATCTCCTCTTCCACTAGGACAGGGTTTTCAGCTGTGGAAATAGCATTCTGTTTTAACACAGCAGCAGGTAAAGCATTGCAGGATATTTCCATTGCTACTTCAATTCCACTTCCAGAACCATGTTGATCCCCTCCCCCATCAGCACTCAGCTGGTCAATCAGCACTGGAAGACTGGGAGGCTCAGGTGAACATGAAGCAGGCTCTTTGGAGCTGGCAGCCATTTTGCTTGCCGTGGGACTACTGGTCTCAGCCAGACCAGCAAAATCCATGCCTGGGGTGTTTAATGCAGGTCCATCCACATTCATCTGATGGTCCGGGGATTCCACGGTCAGGGATTTTCCTTGCATGTCTGTCGGTTTCTCCACAGCGGTAACTCCCATAGGTAGCTGTATGCAGAGCTCCTTCTCACCTGGGACACCATCCACTACAGCAGATGGGGCAGACATGTTGGATGGCAGCATGGTGTACTGGGATTTCTCCACCATTACTGGCTTTGCTGGCCTGTATCTCCTCTGCCCATCCTCAGGGATTTCTGATGGATCATCAGAAAAGACAAACTTGTCTGCTTTCAGGGGTGACTCCATCTCCTGGATAAATGTCAGGGATCCATGTCCACTCTCAACCCCCTGGCTGGTTGCCGCTGGTGATTCCCAGTTCTGGCATGGGGGGAGAGGTGCAGAGGCAGATGGAGCCTGGTCATCCATTAACTGAGCCTGCTGATCCACAGAACTTGCTGATGCTTGGCTGGTAAAACGCCTCTCATTGTCAAACTTTTCTTTAAATGCTCCACTTCTATCTTTCAGCCTTTCCAATAATAAAGATTGTTCCTTTACCTTTTCTTCCAATTCCTGTAACTCAGGCTTCATGGCTGTGCGATTTTTACTCCAGGCCTGGAAATACTTGGTTTTGAAGGATTTGTGTTCAGCCTTCAAAACTTTAAGTTTTTCTTCCGCTCTCCCAATCGCCCTAAAACGATTGATAACCTTCTGGCTGAAGACATCCGCATTCTCACCAGGGCCTGGACCCACAGACAGGTCCTCCACCTCCTCCTCACTAGGCCCTGTGTCATCAGGGGGATCCCTCCCAGGGCCTCCCCCAGGATCAGGCATTGTTCCTGGGCCAAGCTAGCAAGCAAGGCCCAGGCTTGAAAAAAGGCTGGATCTCACAGAGAGCTCCTTAGGTGTGTCCTCCTCCTTCTTCCCACTGACCACCAATGTAAGGAGCATTCTTCCCACTGACCACCAATGTAAGGGGCATTCTTCCCACTGACCACCAATGTAAGGGACACTGACCACCAATGTAAGGGGCATTCTTCCCACTGACCACCAATGTAAGGGGCATTCTTCCCACTGACCACCAATGTAAGGGGCATTCTTCCCACTGACCACCAATGTAAGGGGCATTCTTCCCACTGACCACCAATGTAAGGGGCATTCTTCCCACTGATCACCAATGTAAGGAGCATTCTTCCCACTGACCTCCAATGTAAGGAGCATTCTTCCCACTGACCACCAATGTAAGGAGCATTCTTCCCACTGACCTCCAATGTAAGGAGCATTCTTCCCACTGACCACCAATGTAAGGGGCATTCTTCCCACTGACCACCAATGTAAGGGACACTGACCACCAATGTAAGGAGCATTCTTCCCACTGACCACCAATGTAAGGGGCATTCTTCCCACTGACCACCAATGTAAGGGGCATTCTTCCCACTGACCACCAATGTAAGGGGCATTCTTCCCACTGATCACCAATGTAAGGAGCATTCTTCCCACTGACCTCCAATGTAAGGAGCATTCTTCCCACTGACCACCAATGTAAGGAGCATTCTTCCCACTGACCTCCAATGTAAGGAGCATTCTTCCCACTGACCACCAATGTAAGGGGCATTCTTCCCACTGACCACCAATGTAAGGGACACTGACCACCAATGTAAGGAGCATTCTTCCCACTGACCACCAATGTAAGGAGCATTCTTCCCACTGACCTCCAATGTAAGGAGCATTCTTCCCACTGACCACCAATGTAAGGGGCATTCTTCCCACTGACCACCAATGTAAGGGACACTGACCACCAATGTAAGGGGCATTCTTCCCACTGACCACCAATGTAAGGGGCATTCTTCCCACTGACCACCAATGTAAGGGGCATTCTTCCCACTGACCACCAATGTAAGGGGCATTCTTCCCACTGATCACCAATGTAAGGAGCATTCTTCCCACTGACCACCAATGTAAGGGGCATTCTTCCCACTGACCACCAATGTAAGGAGCATTCTTCCCACTGACCTCCAATGTAAGGAGCATTCTTCCCAATTTTTGTTTATTAAAAGTCTTGCAATCAATAATCATAAAATCAATATACATAAATAAATATATACATATTTACATGAAAAGGGAAAAAAAATACATAGCAAGTTCTGCTCTCAAATAAAGAATGGCTTTACAGCAAAAACAAAACTCACATCATGAAACACATCATTACCGGGAAAAATAATCTTAATAAGACTCACACCGCCACACCAGACATCAAACCTGCGAGGTCAAGAAACAAAAACCACTCCCATTATGCATGCAGCCCTTCTTCAAAAATGAAGATATTAACTAACAAAAGCTAAGGGCGTGAAAGAAATAGCATAGGAAAAAGCTTTTCACCCAGAGATGGACAGTTCACCAAAAGCAGGTCTGATATTCCTCCACGCCCTTATCCAGACCGCTCGAGGCTCCCTGCCCTTCTCAAGACCCCGAATCTTCCCAACCTCACCCAGAATATCGTACACCACCACCTCGACAGGGAGGACTTTCTTCCGCAGGGTAATCTGGCACCGTGCATTCCACGTGAAGTAACGGACAACTATACTAACTAGAAAAAGTGTATCCAAATCAAAATCCCAGAGAGTCGGGAATGCCCCGTACACCCACTCCGCATAACTCATGCGATAGAGAAAGGGGATGCCTAGAGCCCTCCCCACCCTTTTATACACCTCTATGTTAAAGGGACACTGGAGCAAAAAGTGGTCCATAGACTCCACTTTACCAACACACTCCGCTCTAGGACAATCCCGATCATCCACAGGGCGATGCTTCAGGTTCCCTCTCACATAGAGCCTTCCATGGAAAGCGAGCCAGGCTTGATCCCTAAACTTCAAAGGGATTCTTCCTAAGTTAATTAAACGCAACCCCTCCCTCATTACGGGGCCTGGGCAATCCCTTAAGGTCAGCGACACACTGAAAGCAGAGCCCAAAATCCTCTTCTCCAGAAGCTTTCTGGGGAGGGACTTGATATCCCCCACTGTCACCTGCCACTGCCTAAGTATTTTCAGACACGGGGCAACATAAGCCGGAAGCTTGCCATGTCGGACTCTCAGACTTTTCACTGGCCCGCCATCTTCCCAGCATCGCAGAAAAGGCCTAAACCAAGATTGAAAAATACCCACCCATCCCGGCGGGGTCTCTGCTAACATATTACCAAGATTATACTTTAAAAAAAGCAGAGAAAAGAAAACTATAGGGTTGACCATTCCTAGACCACCCTCCCGCCTGGACAGGTAAGTTACATTGCGTTTGATCAGGTTCAGCCTATTTCCCCATAACAGTTGGAAAAAGCAGCTGTACACCCTTGCATAGAGAGATTCCGGCAAGATACAG
This sequence comes from Pelophylax lessonae, assembly GCF_965119305.1. Lineage (NCBI taxonomy): Eukaryota > Metazoa > Chordata > Amphibia > Anura > Ranidae > Pelophylax > Pelophylax lessonae. The sequence continues at coordinate 13,504,719 of NC_138771.1, read as the reverse complement.
ACAAAGCTGACATATAAAAAGATTGGGATCAGGTAAGTTTTAATCAAGTCAACCCTTTCCCTCAAGGAAAGTTTCCATTTCTTCCAGCTTGCCACCTTGGCATTGGCATTCAACAACCTGCTTTCCCAATTTCGATGACCATAGTCACCAGGACCAAATTTGATGCCCAACACTTTAATTTCCTGCTGGGGCTCTGGGAAGGCATCCGGAAGTTCGAAGCTTTCACCCTCCTCACCCATCCAGAAAACTTCACTCTTTTCATGATTGATTTTAGAGCCAGAAGCCTCAGTGTACTGCTCTATCACAGAGACCACCTCCTGCGCCTCCTCCATCCCAGAGATAATAACAGACACATCATCGGCATAGGCCACGACCTTCAAAGGCGGCACACCAGCAATGCCCAAAGGCACCCCACACAACGATCCACTCTCTAACCTTCTTATGAAGGGATCGATTGCGAATACATATAGCAGGGGGCTCAAAGGACACCCCTGGCGCACCCCAGAGCCAACCTCAAAAGGCCGTCCAACCCAACCATTAACAAGTGGGAAGCTCTCAGCCCCTTTATATAATGTTTTCAGCCAATCAATAAACCTCCCCTGCAGGCCGTATCTACCAAGTAGCAAATACAGGTACTCATGATTGACTCGATCAAAAGCCTTCGCCTGATCCAATGCCAGCAAGTACTTTCTCCATCCAGCAGCCCTGCATCGCTCCAAAGCCTCCCGGACAGCTAAAATTGCTGAAAAGGTACTTCTGCCCTGGACCGAGCAGTGCTGATGATTGGACAACAAATCGCCTGCTACTGACGACAAGCGCCAAAAAAGAATCTTCGCCAAGATCTTTCTATCAACATTGAGAAGACTGATGGGGCGCCAGTTCTCAATTATTGAGGGGTCTTTACCTTTTGACAGAAGAATCACAGCGGATTGCCTCATGGAGGGAGGGAGAGAACCCTCATCTAAACAGCTGTTATAAACCTCCGTTAAAAAGGGAGCCAGAATGGACTTAAAACACTTGTAAAATTCAGCTGTCAACCCATCTGGCCCAGGCGACTTTTTGGTAGCCAGCTTCTCTATAGCACGAACTACCTCATCCGCTGAAATTGGTTCTGTCAAATCCATCAAAGGCAATGTATCATTTCCCAATCCTGGAGTAGAATCCAGAAAGCTTTCCATCCTGTCCTGACTAAGGTCCTTTCTTCCCAGAAGGTCTGCGTAATATGACCTGAAGATCTCCAGGATCCCTGATCTGGACTTCACCAGGGAACCCGTACTATCCCTCAGACCTATGACCGTCTTAACTGCTATGCCTTGCTTACAGTTCTGGTAAGGATCAGGCGAGTGATATTTCCCATAATCTCTCTCCAGAACCAAGGAGGCATGCCGGTCGTATTGACACTTCCTAAGAAGAAGCTTTACCTCCGAGATCTCCCCTGGATCTCCTCCATACGAGACAAGACGATCAAGCTTCCTCCGCAAATGCTGGTAGGCAATATACATACCAAGCTGCTTCTTCTTACTTATGGCCTTGAAAAGTCCAATCGCCCTTTGTTTCACAAGCTCCCACCACTCTGACTTACTGCTGCAAAAGTCCAGAATAGAAACCTGTGCCTGAAAAAAATCCTCAAAGGATTGTCTTACCTCTTCATCTTCCAGGAGAGCCGAATTCAGTTTCCAGGTACCCCTTCCCCTGGGTGGAGTGTCCGAGGCATTCAGAGTCACAGACAGCATACAGTGGTCAGAGAACTCCACCGCCCTCAACTCAGGAGCCGAGAAAGCAGAGTTCTCCTTTAAAAAAAACCTATCTATCCTACTCTGACTATTCCCTCTCTGAAACGTGAATCCCGTGCTGCCAGGGCAGTGCTTAATGTGCACATCTACCAGGCCTGCTTGTCTAACCATATCTCTAAGAAAAACGCTATCATAACCCAGCCTGTCTATGGAGACCCTCCTGTCTTCAGGCCTAATTATGGTGTTAAAGTCACCTCCAAAGACAACCTGCTGGGATGTAAAAAGGAAGGGCTTGATCTTTGTGAAGAGGCATTTCCTGTCCCATTTTGACTGCGGTCCATAGATATTGATCAGGCGCAGGTCCTGCCCCCTAACAGAGACGTCTAAGACCATGCATCTCCCCATTTCTACCTCAATTATCCGCCGGCACGTTACCATATCGGTTTTAAAAAGAACCGCAACTCCGCTGCAAGGCTCAGCCGCAAGAGACCAAAAGGAGGGACCGCATCTCCACTCCCTTTTTGCTAGATGGACATCGGCCAAAGTATTGAGCCAGGTCTCTTGCAAAAATAAAATCTCAGCATCAAACTCACTGAGCAAAAATAAGGCAATATCACGAGCTCTTGCAGATTTCACGCTGGCGACATTAATGGTCGCCACCTTTATCAGAGCGGGCACTGCCATCAGGATGATTGGGGTAGTCGTTTCTTAACCTCCACCACACTCTCATCACCCGAAACAGCTCTCTTTACACTATGTGACTCCCCCTCATCCATAGATGATAAAGTAGATAAATCGGATACTAACTCCTCCCCTGATAAAACCGAAAATGTGTTGCCAAGAGGAACCCCTCCTGGCTCTAACTGTAAGGAAGAAGTGACCGCTTTACTGGTCTTCCTCTTCTTCTTTTTCTTCCTCTTTGTCCTCTCCCACCCCTCATCATCCGAATCCTCCACAACAGAGGGTGAGACATGGGACATGGACACCCCTCCCTCAACCCCATCGACCCCACCACCATCCAGCACCCCTGCACCCTCTTGGCCGCGTTTGCGGTGTCGAGAGACAGGGACTGGAGGTGGAGTAGGCCGAGGGGGAAGATCCACTATACCTGCCCCCCCAGCAGCTTCCGCTAGTCTGGAGGATCTACGCACAGTAGATGTAGGAACAACAGGAGGGACAGACTCAGGGACCACATCACTAGGGGAAACAGAATCTGACACAACAGACACAGACTCAGGGACCACATCACTAGGGGAAACAGAATCTGACACAACAGACACAGGAGGGGCAACAACAATTTCCTCTCTAACTTCAGCTGCTTCATCTTCTTTATCAAGCCTCTGCAGCTCAGTCTCCAATCCTGGCAAGTTATGCAGTGCCTCTGGGCACTGGCTATATGGATGACCCAGCTGCTGGCACAAATTGCACCGAATCTGGGTGCATTCTCTGGCCAAATGGCCTAAATCCTGGCACAGTGAGCACTTCTTGTGGGTGCAGGACGATGCAAAGTGGCCTTTATCACCACATTTATTGCACACCTTAGGCTGACCTTGGTAGAAAATGGTCAGCCTATCCCTACCCAGAAAGGCTGAGCAGGGAAGGTGCTGAACTACATCGCCCAGCACCCCCAATTTTAGTGACACTGTCCAGGCCCCTGTCCATATCCCATGCTCATCAAGGACCTTCCGCAGTGGAGTGAGGACCTCGCCATATCGGCGTAGCCATACTAATAAATCAGCCTCTGGTATGGATTCGTTACGCACCAAAATGGTCACTGATTTTATCAGAGGCTGCCTTGAAATCACTTTTGGCACCAAACCACTCCACTGCTGAAGGCCCTTGCACCTCCTAAATCTCTCCCAGAAGAGATCCAAACTTTCAGGTTTTACAAACGACAAATCAAATTCATAACTCCCCACCGGGCAAATTAAAGCAAAAATATCACAAGCTTTAAACCCCATTTCCAAAATCAACTCAGCCACCCTCCCCCTTACTGGCGGAGTTCCATCCCCCACCCATCTCAACTGTACCACATTCCTCCTCCTATACCCACCAAACCTCCCTGAATTTTGACTAATAACAGAATTCCCACCACCCACCCTGGTGTGACTCCCCAAAGCTGAAGCATAGCTTCCAACATTCCTCCCAGCAGAAAATCCATCAGTTTTTTTTAAATTATCTGACACACACTTAGCAGATAACGATTGCACAGATTCGGGATTGATCTGTGCAATCGAATCTTTCCTCTGCTGAGCAGGAGGAGAAATGTCATTTTTATTTTTCCCAGCATTACTAACCCCTTCACCACCACCCACCACATTCATTGCTTTAACATTAATGTCATTTTTTATACTTGCTGGGATATTTATTATTGCTGTTGTCTTCACAGCAGAATCCATAGTTGGTGCTGCACTGGTAAGAACTCCAGCTGTCATCTTCTCTTCCACTAGGACAGGGTTTTCAGCTGTGGAAATAGCATTCTGTTTTAACACAGCAGCAGGTAAAGCATTGCAGGATATTTCCATTGCTACTTCCATTCCACTTCCAGAACTATGTTGATCCCCTCCCCCATCAGCAATCAGCACTGGAAGACTGGGAGGCTCAGGTGAACATGAAGCATGCTCTTTGGAGCTGGCAGCCATTTTGCTTGCCGTGGGACTACTGGTCTCAGCCAGACCAGCAAAATCCATGCCTGGGGTGTTTAATGCAGGTCCATCCACATTCGTCTGATGGTCCGGGGCTTGCATGTCTGCACTCGGTTTCTCCACAGCGGTAACTCCAATAGGTAGCTGTATGCAGAGCTCTTTCTCACCTGGGACACCATCCACTACAGCAGATGGGGCAGACATGTTGGATGGCAGCATGGTGTACTGGGATTTCTCCACCATTACTGGCTTTGCTGGCCTGTATCTCCTCTGCCCATCCTCAGGGATTTCTGATGGATCATCAGAAAATACAAACCTGTCTGCTTTCAGGGGTGACTCCATCTGCTGGATGAATGTCAGGGATCCATGTCCACTCTCAACCCCCTGGCTGGTTGCCGCTGGTGATTCCCAGTTCTGGCATGGGGGGAGAGGTGCAGAGGCAGATGGAGCCTGGTCATCCATTAACTGAGGCTGCTGATCCACAGAACTTGCTGATGCTTGGCTGGTAAATCGCCTCTCATTGTCAAATTTTTCTTTAAATGCTCCACTTCTGTCTTTCAGCCTTTCCAATAATAAAGTTTGTTCCTTTACCCTTTCTTCCAATTCCTGTAACTCAGGCTTCATGGCTGTGCGATTTTTACTCCAGGCCTGGAAATACTTGGTTTTGAAGGATTTGTGTTCAGCCTTCAAAACTTTAAGTTTTTCTTCCGCTCTCCCAATCGCCCTAAAACGATTGATAATCTTCTGGCTGAAGACATCCGCATTCTCACCAGGGCCTGGACCCACAGACAGGTCCTCCACCTCCTCCTCACTAGGCCCCGTGTCATCAGGGGGATCCCTCCCAGGGCCTCCCCCAGGATCAGGCATTGTTCCTGGGCCAAGCTAGCAAGCAAGGCCCAGGCTTGAAAAGGGCTGGTTCTCACAGAGAGCTCTTTGGGTGTGTCCTCCTCCTTCTTCCCACTGACCACCAATGTAAGGGGCATTCTTCCCACTGATCACCAATGTAAGGAGCATTCTTCCCACTGATCACCAATGTAAGGAGCATTCTTCCCACTGACCACCAATGTAAGGGACACTGACCACCAATGTAAGGGGCATTCTTCCCACTGACCACCAATGTAAGGGGCATTCTTCCCACTGACCACCAATGTAAGGGGCATTCTTCCCACTGACCACCAATGTAAGGGGCATTCTTCCCACTGATCACCAATGTAAGGAGCATTCTTCCCACTGACCACCAATGTAAGGGGCATTCTTCCCACTGATCACCAATGTAAGGGACATTCTTCTCACTGACCACCAATGTAAGGAGCATTCTTCCCACTGACCACCAATGTAAGGGACATTCTTCCCACTGACCACCAATGTAAGGAACATTCTTCCCACTGACCACCAATGTAAGGAGCATTCTTCCCACTGATCACCAATGTAAGAGACATTCTTCTCACTGACCACCAATGTAAGGAGCATTCTTCCCACTGACCACCAATGTAAGGAGCATTCTTCTCACTGACCACCAATGTAAGGAGCATTCTTCCCACTTGCCACCAATGTAAGGAACATTCTGACCACCAATGTAAGGAGCATTCTTCCCACTGACCACCAATGTAAGGGACATTCTTCCACCTGACCACCAATGTAAGGAACATTCTGACCACCAATGTAAGGAGCATTCTTCCCACTTGCCACCAATGTAAGGAACATTCTGACCACCAATGTAAGGAGCATTCTTCCCACTTGCCACCAATGTAAGGAACATTCTGACCACCATTGTAAGGAACATTCTTCCCACTGACCACCAATGTAAGGAGCATTCTTCTCACTGACCACCAATGTAAGGAGCATTCTTCTCACTGACCACCAATGTAGGGAACATTCTTCCCACTGACCACCAACGTAAGGGGCATTTTCTTAATGACTACTGATTAACTAATCCTAGCTGGAGCTCCATGAGACATTAAAATTATTTCAAGGGTTCCTCTGGGGTTAAAATGATTAACCACCTAAGCTCCAGAAGATTGTACCCCTTTCATGACCAGGTCATTTTTTGCTAGTGAGCACTGTGCTACTTTAACTGGTAGTTGCCTGGTAATGCAACGCTGTACCCAAATTAAATTTATATATTTCACACAAATAGAACTTTCTTTTGGTGGTATTTAATCACCACCACTGGGTTTTTCATTTATCATAAAAAACAGGAAAAAAAAAAAAAAAAAAAAAAAAAAACACGTACCTTCTGCTATGAAACACATCCAATAAAAAAAAGAAAAAACATGTAAAAAAATGACACCAAATTTCTTCATACATTCAGGCCAAAATGTATTCTGCTACGTCTGATTAAAAAAAAAAGAATCCCAATAAGCATATATTGATTGGTTTGTGTGAAAGTTATAGTGTCTACAAACTTTGGTATATATACTGGAATTTCTTCTTTTTTTTTTTTAATACTAGTAATGGCGGTGATCAGCAACTTATAGTGGAACAGCAATAGTGCAGCGGGCAATCTGACGTAGACTTTGTGGGAACTAACTGCCACTGACAAGACCAGTGACACCAATACAGTGATCAGGGATAATGCTATACACTGTCACCGTACTAATGACACTGGCTGGGAATGGGTTAACATCTAGGGGCAAGCCAGGGGTTAACTATGTACCTAACAATGTGTAATATGTGCTGCTTTTTACTAAAGATCTTTGTTTCTTATGCCTACTTTGCAGGGATAAGAAACAGAGGTCCTTCCCTCTGTACAGAGCTCTTTGTTGATTGTCAACACAGGGCTCCGGGCTGTGATTGGATACAGCCAATCAGCAGGTCCCGACTATAAATCATTGGCCTGGATCTGCTGACAAACTCCCGCTGTGTCAAATCACAGGGGAGTAGGCAGGTGTGGGGGGGGGGGGGCATACCTGAAACCCAGAAGACGGATTACTTTATTAATCCCAAAGGATCGATTTATTCTCCCAGGAGAAGAGACGCCTAAGGGGGGACATGATAGCAATTTACAAATATCTCAATGGGGATCTCAGCTTAGAAAAAAAGCTGTTCAATCGAAGGGATTGCACGAGGACTCGAGGGCATACAATGTGATTAGAGGAGAAGCGTTTTAACCTCAGGCAACGGGGGGGGGGGGGTTTCTTTACTGTGAGGGCTACAAGATTGTGGAATTCTCTACCACAAGAGGTGGTTTCTGCGGGAAGTATGGCTACTTTCAAAAGACTCTTAGACTTACATCTCAAGGATCAGAACATTCAGGGGTATGAGAAATGATTACGGCCACACACACCTACACAGGTTGAACTGGATGGACTATTGTCTTTATTCAACCTCACCTACTATGTAACTAACTATGAATATTGGGAAATTGTTACGACACAGCCATACACAGCAAAGACAACACAATCACAACAATGAACAGAACAAGATACAAAGACACAACAAAAATTACCAACAGCCGCCAATAGCACCAAATAAAACAAATTAAAACTGCACTACAAAAAAAACCCCATACAATTAAAATACAACATAGAATAAATAACACAGGCAGCAATATACAGGTACATCACTGTGCCTGTAGGAGCCTCTCCGTATATGTACTGCGGAGAGTCGGCAAGCAGATAAGAAAGGCTACATTAAACAGTTAACGTCTGGGGTGTAGGAAGGATAGGCAATCATTGGACCACCGTCACATCGGTCACATGATTAGAAGCCGGTTCCACCGGTTACCCATATTTAGTCCAGACTGAAAGCTGGCAATTCTGTCTTTGTGCAGGGAGTGTGCTCTCCATGGCCAGGACAAGGGGTGGGGGTAGGAGGAGCGACTGCCCTGGGTGCAATGGTTTTTCTCCAGGTATGTGGGCGCCTTGACCCTAACCCAAGTGAAGGGAGGGGTGCGGTTTGGCATCTTTACCATGGGCACTGGACGACCTTGGCAACAGAAAGAGAAGGGAGCGCTTCTGGTTAAGGCTAACTCCATGAAGTCACAAATACTTTATATCAGGGGTCTTCAAACTTTGGCCCTCCAGTTGTTCAGGAACTACAATTCCCATCATGCCTAGTCATGTCTGTGAATGTCAGAGTTTTACAATGTCTCATGGGATGTGTAGTTCTGCAACAGCTGGAGGGCCGTAGTTGGAGGATCCCTGCTTTATATTATAGTGACAATACGATGTAGGCGAGGATTGTCACTATAATATAAAGTATTTGTGACTTCATGGAGTTAGCCTTAAACCAGAAGCGCTCCCTTCGCTTTTGTGTTGCTAAACTGAACGGACTCTTACCCCAGGAGTCAACAAAAGGAGCTGCTGAGGTTCAAGCACAGGCATCCCCCCCTATATATCGAAACATACCAGGCGCCGCGTTTCTCCTTTCTTGTTGCACCTTGTCCCGGCACTAGTGCGCTCATCAAGTCAACACCAGGGGTGGACTGACAACTCATGGGGCCCCCAGGCAATCAGAGATCATGGGGCCCCGTGTCCACACTCAAGCCACACAAAGCCCCACCTACAAATTGCAGCTCAGCCACATAGAGTGGGCGTTTAAATATCTACCACAGCACAGCCTGCATGGAAGTTCCTGGCTTCTTTCTGTAGTGTGTAGCCTCTCATGGGGCCCCCTACTGACCCTGGGCCCTTGGGCAGTGCCCTAATCCCCGAATGGTCAGTCCGCCCCTGGTCAACACTGGCCGCCCAGCGATGCATATGTGCAGCGCGTGGGGGTTAAATCCAAACCCTTTTGGTGTCACATGTGTTGGGCACCCGTAAAGGGTTAAGATTTCTACAAATGGATTCAATTATTGGAGAGATACGCAGCTTTCACCTTCCCACGTTTCTCTCAGATCTCCACTTCTCCATAAATGGTCAACAATACCGAGCGCCAGAAAATCACTGAACGTGATAAAACAAAGCTCAACTATTAGATTTACTGGCATGAGACAAAATTGTAACATACTGAAGCCAAAAGGTAAAAGATTTAATTAAAGCCGCTATCCATGTGTTTCAGTGCATCACAGATGAGGACACCGGCTACCACACCGTACCGATGAATGGTGACGGTGCCAAGTATGGCTTCACAGTTTGTTTCTTCTCTGTGTAAACTATAAAGAACATATTTTACACACTCTGCGATTGCATACTTGTGTGTCTGTAGGGCTGAGGGAGGAAGAACTACAGAATAAAAAAAATGTAATGGATTGTGTTGCATAAAAAAAGCAAGTCTGCTATATGCTAGAGACCGTGCACAAAATCCCTTACACCCCCTCAATACTGGGCACTTCCTGCTCAGGCCAATATTCAGCTTTCAGCGTTCTCGCTCTTTGAATGACCATTGCGCTGTACCCATGACCAACACTGTGCCCATATTACATTTTTTATCTTTTTTTTTTTTTGAGCCAGAGCTCTCTTTTGGATGCCTGCTGAAGACGAAATGACGAAACGCGTCCGCGGCGTGATCACGTGGGCCTCTGTAACTAAAGTGACGAGTGGAGTAGAGTAGAGTGCGACGGCGGACTCGGAGGAACCCAGGAACCACCAGGCTTGCAGCAATGCTTAGCAAGCAGAGGTGAGAAACTCAGTTTACACGGATCAAATATATCATTGAGTGCCTTGTGATTTTTGTCACCATGTAAGTGCATTTTAATGGTTGATTGGGGTCAATAAAAGGATGAAACGATATTACGCCATGTATCTCATCTCTTCATTTCATGAAGAGAGGGGAGGGGAGGTACACACGCAAACAGAGCTGAGGCTATCAATCACAGGCTGTGTCCTGGAGCTCCCTCCGGGGGAGGGGGGGGGGGGGAGAGGGAGGTCAAGCTCCAGCTACCTTTTTTCTCCTGGTGTCAGAAGTGATTCATGCTGATGGAGGAGGCAGCAGACAGAATTGACACTTAGGCTCCGTTCACATCTTAGCGTATGGATCACGGGCAGAACTGCCGCGGTTCCGCCCGCGATCCGGAGATTATTGCAAATCGCGGGACGCCCGTGCGTTGCCCGTTGATTTGCAATAGACCCCCAAACGCTGAGCGATGTTGCCGCGATTTCCGCCTGCCGAATCGCGGTAACATCGCGCAAAAAAAAATTGCGGGACGCATTACGACCAAAAAAGTACAAGAGCTTCTTTGGATCGTATTGCGTCCCGCGATTTTTTTTGCGCGATGTTACCGCGATTCGGCAGGCGGAAATCGCGGCAACATCGCTCAGCGTTTGGGGGTCTATTGCAAATCAACGGGCAACGCACGGGCGTCCCGCGATTTGCAATAATCTCCGGATCGCGGGCGGAACCTCGGCGGTTCTGCCCGTGATCCATACGCTAAGATGTGAACGGAGCCTTAGTGCTCTGGATAAAGACAAGTACACACTATAGAGGCATAGGCTTTGTTCAAGTTTCATGTCTAAAACTTACAACCACTTTAACCTCTTGCCGACCAGTCACGTTGACTGTACTGCGGCAAAGTGGCTCGTTCCCGCCCAGCGACGTAGACCTACGTCGCTGGATTCCTCCCCTTGTGGGTGGCGCGTGCGCGCCGCCGGAGGTTCGCTTCCGATGCATTCAGTCACTGCGGGAGTCGGGCCAGGGGAGGAGCGGCGGCGATCGCCGCTGCTCTTCCCAGATCGTCGGGGAATCGAGTGTGGAGATCCACCCGCTTGTGTAAACACAAGCGGGCAGATCGCCTAAGTGACAGACAGGGTCAGAATGCAGGGTTCAGCATAGCTGAACCTGCGATCTGTCCCTGTGTCACTCAGTCACCTCCCCCCACACACGTTAGTAAGCACCAGGCATACATTAACCCCTTCCTCTCCAATAAAATTAACCCCTTCCCTGCCAGTGTCATTTTTACAGTAACAGTGCATGTTTATAGCACTGATTACTGTAGTAATGTCACTGGTATCCCCAAAAGTGTCAAAAATTTCAGTCAAGGTTCCGATCTGTCCGCCGCAATGTCGCAGTCCCGCAAAAAAAAAAAAAAAAAAATCGCAGATCGCCGCCATTACTCGTTAAACAAAAACACCAAAAATGACATAAATCTTTCCCTTTGTTAGTAAACGCAATAATTTTGCACAAACCAATCAAAATACGCTTATTGCAATTTTTTTTTACCAAACATATGTAGCAGAAAACAAATTGGCCAAAAATTTTAAAAAATTTTGATTTTTACATGTTTTCTGGGGGAATTTCATATAAAAAAAATGTGAAAAATATTGTATTTTTTCAAAATTGTCGCTCGTTTTTTTGTTTATAGCGCAAAAAGTAAAAATCGCACAGTTGATCAAATACCACCAAAATAAATCTCTGTTTGTGGGAAAAAAAGGACGTAAATTTCGTTTGGGTACGGCGTTGCATGACCGCGCAATTGTCAGTTAAAGTCGCACAGTGCCGAATCGCAAAAAGTGGCCTGGACGTAAGACAGCAAAATCCTCCGGTGGTAAAGTGGTTAACAATCAGTGTATATCAGAAGTGACTGAACTGATACAACAATCAGTATTGTAGAATTAGATGATCATTGTAACAGATTTTCAAAAGTTCTCTCAATATGCAAAACAAAAAGCACCATCCCACTACAGGTCCAGTACACTATAGAGATTTTATGGCACTTACGCTGAGCGTCCCTCTAGGTCCAACTTGCTGGGGTTCACTCCCTTCTTGGAGAGAGTGGAGGAAATTTTATCTACATCTCCCCGCTCTGCCGCTTTCATTAACCGGTCATCATATTTGCCCCAATCAGTGGTTTGCTGAAAAAGAAAAAAAATAAATAAATCATTAATTTGACAGCAAAGTATATTGGGTGTAATGCTATACTAAAAATTCTTATATAAAAAAAAAATAAAAAAAATAAATAAATAAAAATAAACCTGCAGCAGCCTACCAACCAAAAGAAGAAGAATGACAAATACTACAAAGGGCGGAATGTTTGTAGTGCACTGCAATGTGTATTATATAGGAGGTGCACTGAATAAAAATGTTGGGGTCGTAACCAGAAATGCAGGATACACTTGGCCGAAACTGAAATGGACAGTTTAAAAAATAAATATATATATATATATATTATATACAATTGTATTATATTCGACTTTTTAACTATCAAAAATTTAAATGAATAGGAATTGATCGTCGGCCATTATCGCCACCTTTAGTGCAAGAAAAACAAATGCATCCCTTTAAATTCTATGTATGTCCTCACACGGGTCCTGTTGTGGTGTTAAAACTCCTGCGTGCTCCATTTTTTAATTTAATTTGGCTGGAGAAAAAAAAAAAAAAAAACACACTATAAGGACACTATAAGGACCCATTCACATGTAGCTTGCAGGTGGAATCGCTACGATTCTGTACATTATTCCAAAATTGCAAAACCCAGCATGCATGTTCAGGGTCCATTCATTTTTAATGGCACCCAAACTTGGTGAGGTTTTACCGCGAACATCACACAACAAATCCTGCTGCAATTGTGGCAAAGCCGCATCGCATGAAGCTTGTAGCCCCAAAAGGAGCAGGAGCGTCTTTGCTCGGTAAAACTGCACCACGTTTTAGTCCTATTGAAAACGAATGGCACCTGTACACACACGTTGCATTTTGCCAGCATAGCAAGGTGCTACTTGGAATCAGACAGGATTGTGGTGATTCCGCTTACAATTCCAAGTCGCTAGAACAGGGCCTGACACTATCTGAGCACTACAAATTGAAAATGCTATTTAACCACTTCAGCCCCTGACGGTTTAACTCCCCCCTTCATGACCAGGCCATTTTTTGCGATACAGCGCTGCGTTATTTTAAACTTACAATTGCGCGGTCGTGCGACGCTGTACCCAAATAACATTTATGTCCTTTTTTCCCCCCCACAAAAAAAAATTTATATATATATATATATATATATATATTATATATATAGTGCCTTGCGAAAGTATTTGGCCCCCTTGAACTTTGCGACCTTTTGCCACATTTCAGGCTTCAAACATAAAGATATAAAACTAATTTTTTGTGAAGAATCAACAAGTGGGACACAATCATGAAGTGGAACAAAATTTATTGGATATTTCAAACTTTATTAACAAATAAAAAACTGAAAAATTGGGCGTGCAAAATTATTCAGCCCCTTTACTTTCAGTGCAGCAAACTTTCTCCAGAAGTTCAGTGAGGATCTCTGAATGATCCAATGTTGACCTAAATGACTAATGATGATAAATAGAATCCACCTGTGTGTAATCAAGTCTCCGTATAAATGCACCTGCACTGTGATAGTCTCAGAGGTCCGTTTAAAGCGCAGAGAGCATCATGAAGAACAAGGAACAGACCAGGCAGGTCCGAGATACTGTTGTGGAGAAGTTTAAAGCCAGATTTGGATACAAAATGATTTCCCAAGCTTTAAACATCCCAAGGAGCACTGTGCAAGCGATAATATTGAAATGGAAGGAGTATCAGACCACTGCAAATCTACGAAGACCTGGCCGTCCCTCTAAACTTTCAGCTCATACAAGGAGAAGACTGATCAGAGATGCAGCCAAGAGGCCCATGATCACTCTGGATGAACTGCAGAGATCTACAGCTGAGGTGGGAGACTCTGTCCATAGGACAACAATCAGTCGTATACTGCACAAATCTGCCCTTTATGGAAGAGTGGCAAGAAGAAAGCCATTTCTCAAAGATATCCATAAAAATTGTTGTTTAAAGTTTGCCACAAGCCACCTGGGAGACACCAAACATGTGGAAGAAGGGGCTCTGCTCAGATGAAACCAAAATCAAACTTTTTGGCAACAATGCAAAACATTATGTTTGGCGTAAAAGCAACACAGCTCATCACCCAGAACACACCATCCCCACTGTCACACATGGTGGTGGCAGCATCATGGTTTGGGCCTGCTTTTCTTCAGCAGGGACAGGGAAGATGGTTAAAATTGATGGGAAGATGGATGGAGCCAAATACAGGACCATTCTGGAAGAAAACCTGATGGAGTCTGCAAAAGACCTGAGACTGGGACGGAAATTTGTCTTCCAACAAGACAATGAAACAAAACAAAGCAACATCTACAACAATGGAATGGTTCACAAATAAACATATCCAGATGTTAGAATGGCCAAGTCAAAGTCCAGACCTGAATCCAATCGAGAATCTGTGGAAAGAACTGAAAACTGCTGTTCACAAACGCTCTCCATCCAACCTCACTGAGCCCGAGCTGTTTTGCAAGGAGGAATGGGCAAAAATTTCAGTCTCTCGATGTGCAAAACTGATAGAGACATACCCCAAGCGACTTACAGCTGTAATCGCAGCAAAAGGTGGCGCTACAAAGTATTAACCTAAGGGGGCTGAATAATTTTGCACGCCCAAGTTTTCAGTTTTTTATTTGTTAAAAAGTTTGAAATATCCAATAAATTTCATTCCACTTCATGATTGTGTCCCACTTGTTGATTCTTCACAAAAAAATTACAGTTTTATATCTTTATGTCTGAAGCCTGAAATGTGGCAAAAGGTTGCAAAGTTCAGCGGGGCCAAATACTTTCGCAAGGCACTATATACAGTGGGTACGGAAAGTATTCAGACCCCTTAAATTTTTCACTCTTTGTTATATTGCAGCCATTTGCTAAAATCATTTAAGTTCATTCTTCTTCCTCATGAATGTACACATAGCACCCCATACTGACAGAAAAACACAGAATTGTTGACATTGTTGCAGATTTATTAAAAAAGAAAAACTGAAATATCACATGGTCCTAAGTATTCAGACCCTTTGCTGTGACACTCATATATTAAACTCAGGTGCTTTCCATTTCTTCTGATCATCCTTGAGATGGTTCTACATCTTCATTTGAGTCCAGCTGTGTTTGATTATACTGATTGGACTTGATTAGGAAAGCCACACACCTGTCTATATAAGACCTTCCAGATCACAATGCATGTCAGAGCAAATGAGAATCATGAGGTCAAAAGGAACTGCCTGAAGAGCTCAGAGACAGAATTGTGGCAAGGCACAGATCTGGCCAAGGTTACAAAAAGATTTCTGCTGCACTTAAGCTTCCTAAGAGCACAGTGGCCTCCATAATCCTCAAATGGAAGACGTTTGGGACGACCAGAACCCTTCCTAGAGCTGGCCGTCCGGCCAAACTGAGCTATCGGGGGAGAAGAGCCTTGGTGAGAGAGGTAAAGAAGAACCCAAAGATCACTGTGGCTGAGCTCCAGAGATGCAGTCAGGAGATGGGAGAAAGTTGTAGAAAGTCAACCATCACTGCAGCCCTCCACCAGTCGGGGCTTTATGGCAGAGTGGCCCGACGGAAGCCTCTCCTCAGTGTAAGACACATGAAAGCCCGCATGGAGTTTGCTAAAAAAACACCTGAAGGACTCCAAGATGGTGAGAAATAAGATTCTCTGGTCTGATGAGACCAAAATTGAACTTTTTGGCCTTAATTCTAAGCGGTATGTGTGGAGAAAACCAGGCACTGCTCATCACCTGTCCAATACAGTCCCAACAGTGAAGCATGGTGGTGGCAGCATCATGCTGTGGGGGTGTTTTTCAGCTGCAGGGACAGGACGACTGGTTGCAATCGAGGGAAAGATGAATGCGGCCAAGTACAGGGATATCCTGGACAAAAACCTTCTCCAGAGTGCTCTGGACCTCAGACTGGGCCGAAGGTTTACCTTCCAACAAGACAATGACCCTAAGCACACAGCTAAAATAACGAAGGAGTGGCTTCACAACAACTCAGTGACTGTTCTTGAATGGCCCAGCCAGAGCCCTGACTTAAACCCAATTGAGCATCTCTGGAGAGACCTAAAAATGGCTGTCCACCAATGTTTACCATCCAACCTGACAGAACTGGAGAGGATCTGCAAGGAGGAATGGCAGAGGATCCCCAAATCCAGGTGTGAAAGACTTGTTGCATCTTTCCCAAAAAGACTCCTGGCTGTATTAGATCAAAAGGGGGCTTCTACTAAATACTGAGCAAAGGGTCTGAATACTTAGGACCATGTGATATTTCAGTTTTTCTTTTTTAATAAATCTGCAACAATGTCAACAATTCTGTGTTTTTCTGTCAGTATGGGGTGCTATGTGTACATTCATGAGGAAGAAGAATGAACTTAAATGATTTTAGCAAATGGCTGCAATATAACAAAGAGTGAAAAATTGAAGGGGGTCTGAATACTTTCCGTACCCACTGTATATAATTATATATATATATATATATATATATATATATATATATATATATATACACATACATACACACATACACACACATACACACATCTAGAAAACATATCCAATAAAAAAACAAAACAAATTTCTTCATCAGTTTGGGCCACTATGTATTCTGCTACGTATTTTTGGGGGAAAAAAAACCCTCAATAGGCGTATTTTGATTAGTTTGGGCAAAAGTTATCGTGTCTACAAACTAGGGGAAAGATTTTTGGACAATATTTTTTTTTTTTTTTACTAGTAATGGCAGAGATCAGCAATTTTTAGCGGGACTGCAATATTGCGGCGGACAAATTGGACACCTGACACTTATTTGGGGACCGGTGATGCCAACACAGTACTAATGACACTGGCAGAGACGGTATTAACATCAGGGTCGATCAAAGGATTAAACGTGCTCCTAGGGCAGTGATGGCGAACCTTGGCACCCCAAATGTTTTGGAACTACATTTGCCATGATGATGATCATGCATTCTGCAGGGTAGTTGAGCATCATGGGAAATATAGTTCCAAAACGGCTGGGGGGCCAAGGTTCCCCATCACTGTCCTAGGGAGTGCTTTCTAACTGTGTGGGGGAGTTGCTTAACTGGAGGAAGACAGAGATTCGGGTTTTTGCTTAGCAGTAACACAGGATCTCCATCTTCCTCTGACAGACCGCCATTCTGCCTCTCTTGTGAACAATCTGCGGGTCCCGGCAGACATCGCATCCACCGGACCTGCTGATTGGCTCCCTCTGTGTCCAATCACAGCGGGTCATGTGCGCCACAGACACTGTGCTCAAAATCACGTACAGGTATGTATTTTCATGCAGGAGAGCTGTCCTGTCGTGGTATATCTACGTGGGGCTGTCCATTAAGTGGTTAAATAATATTTCATCCATGTCTCCATGCTTTGTTTTGTTGAGAAATCACATTAGCATTTCTAGTCGCAGCCATCTTGAGTAAGGGCAGACGATTCATGTACACTTGGCGCTGAACACTTTTTTAGCTATTGTATTATTTGGTCTGACTTATCTATGTACTGGCTGCCTCCAAGTAACTAAGCGCAGCTTCCCCCCCCCCCCCCCCCCAGACGATTCATGTAGCATTAACTTCCTGGCATCCATGCGCCCTTCGCTTAGGCACGCAGGTAGGGAAGGTGTGGTTAACGGAGATAGCCCCTCCTCCTATGAAGACTCCTGGGATGTATGACATGATTTTGGCCTAGGCCAGAAACCAGGAAGCCTTTGTATCAATTTACTAATTCTAGCAGCATAAAGATTAAAATAATTTTAGGAGAAGCATGGCCAAAACTATTTTGGCTGCATTTCTGCTATGGCTGACAGGAGTGCGCTTTGTTCTACACTCCTGTGACCCGTTTTCAACTGACAGTCACTCAGCCGGTCCAGACTATGGAGAGATCCTGACCGTCAGAATCCACCAAGATGCCAGAGGTTTTTTTTTTTTTTTTTTAATTCCTGAACATCTGTTGATTGAGAAAGGCGACTTCCGCTTTAAAAGTCACAAATGGATCTCCTTTCATTCTCTATCCTTGACTTTTATTAACAAAACTGAGTCTTTTTGGGTTTTTCTACTAATGAATCCAATCTTTCATTGAGTAAATCTTCTATTTTTTGCTGAACAGAGCGTTCTTTTGCCTTCCTTTGTTCTTTTCTTCCACACCCGCGCCCTGGAAATCTGACCCATTTCTCGCACTCCGATTATCATCAGATCTTTCATTTCTCTACAATACGTAGGTGGTAATTTTTCTCTGATGACAATGCAAACATGAAATTGTTTTGATTTAATATATATTAATTAAATCAAAGTTGTAAACCAAATACTACAAAGAACGAAAGAGCAAGCAAAGGGTGAGAAAAAACAAAAACAAAGGAGTAAGTAACAGAAAGAGCGCGCGTGAGAAAGACCAAGCGGAGAGCGAGCGATCACGAGCGAGCAAGAGAACGAGCGACCAAGAGAGAACAAGCAAGAGCGAGCGACAGAAAGAGCGAGCGACAGAAAGAGCGAGCGACAGAAAGAGCGAGCGACAGAAAGAGCGAGCGACAGAAAGAGCGAGCAAGAGAAAGAGAAAGAGCGAGCAAGAGAAAGAGCGAAGAAAAAGAGCGAGCTAGCGAGAGCGAAAGAGCAAACAAGTAAAAGAGCTAACAAGCAAAAGAGCGTTTAACGTCTGTTGATTGAGAAAGTGAACTTCCACTTTAGAAGTCACAAATGGATCTCCTTTCATTCTCTATCCTTGACCTTTATTAAACAAAACTGAGTCTTTTTGTTTTTTTACTAATGAATCCAATCTGTCATTGAGTAAGGGCTCCTTTACACACTGAGTCCGTCGGACGGATTCCGTTTTTCTCAGCAGGGAATCGATCCACCGATCCCCCGCTGAGCAGGAGGATGACAGCTGTTCTCCGCAAAGACAGCTGTCAGTTGCCCATGCATCTCTATGGGGGAAATCGGATGAGAATGGACCGTCGGTCCGTTCTCATCCGATCTGCTGGACGGATGGAAAATAGGGTTTCCATTAGTCGAGATTTGACGGATCGGATGTCAGCGGACATGTCTCCGCTTTCATCTGATTCCCCATAGAGATGCATGGGGGGACCACTCAGATCCGCCAAAAAAAGGGGCCTAAATCTTCTATTTTTTGCTGAACAGAGCGTTCTTCTGCCTTCCTTTGTTCTTTTCTTCCACACCCGCGCCCTGGAAATCTGACCCATTTCTCTCACTCAGATTATCATCAGATCTTTCATTTCTCTACAATACATAGGTGTTAATTTTTCTCTGATGACAATGCAAACATAAAATTGTTTTGATTTAATAAATATTAATTAAATCAAAGTTGGAAACCAAATACTACAAAGAACGAACGAAAGAGCAAGCAAAGGGTAAGAAAAAAAACAAAGGAGCAAGCAAGAGAAAGAGCGAGAGAGAAAGAGCGAGCGAGAGAGAAAGAGCGAGCGAGAGAGAAAGAGCGAGCGAGAGAGAAAGAGCGAGCGAAAGAGAAAGAGCGAGCGAGAGAGAAAGAGCGAGAGAGAAAGAGCAAGCGAGAGAGAAAGAGCGAGCGAGAGAGAAAGAGCGAGCGAGAGAGAAAGAGCGAGCGAAAGAGAAAGAGCGAGCGAGAGAGAAAGAGCAAGCGAGAGAGAAAGAGCGAGCGAGCGAGAAAGAGCGAGCGAGAGAGAAAGAGCGAGAGAGAGAGAGAAAGAGCGAGAGAGAAAGAGCAAGCGAGAGAGAAAGAGCGAAAAAAAAAAAAAAAAGAAGAGCGAGCGCGAAAGACCAAACAAGTGAAAGAGCGTTTAACGTCTGTTGATTGAGAAAGGTGACTTCCACTTTAGAAGTCACAAATGGATCTCCTTTTATTCTCTATCCTTGACCTTTATTAAATAAAACTGAGTCTTTTTTGTTTTTCTACTAATGAATCCAATCTTTCATTGAGTAAATCTTCTATTTTTTGCTGAACAGAGCGTTCTTCTGCCTTCCTTTGTTCTTTTCTTCCACACCCGCGCCCTGGAAATCTGACCCATTTCTCGCACTCCGATTATCATCAGATCTTTCATTTCTCTACAATACGTAGGTGGTAATTTTTTCTCTGTAGTATTTGTTTTACAACTTTTATTTAATTAATATTTATTTAATGAAAACAATTTTGTGTTTGTAGTGTTTGTATTGTCATCAAAGAAAGAGTGAAATAGCGAGAGAAAGTAAACCGGTTTGCCAGCACACCGTGGATCTTCAATTGTAGTCCAAAACTTTTATTGTATCACAACAGAAAAAGTGCAATATTTGAGTCACTCAGGACCCCTTCGTCAGGCATGTGATACTGAAGGGGGTCCTGTGTGGCCCCTGAAACATTGCACTTTTTCTGTTGTAATGTGATCGCGAGCGAAAGAGCAAACGAGGGCAAGAGCAAACGAGGGCAAGAGCAAACGAGGGCAAGAGCAAACGAGGGCAAGAGCAAACGAGGGCAAGAGCGGACAAGGGCAAGAGCGGACAAGGGCAAGAGCGGACAAGGGCAAGAGCGGACAAGGGCAAGAGCGGACAAGGGCAAGAGCGGACAAGGGCAAGAGCGGACAAGGGCAAGAGCGGACAAGGGCAACTGGCTTTCAATAGTTAAGCCAAATAAAACCAGCGACTGTAAAGCAGGATGGTAGATCAGCCCTTTGGACAACTGGTCTTCTCTGAGTGGGAGCCCCTAAGGGACGTTTATGGCCACCAGACCGATTGGAAGATCCTTGCCCTTGATTCCTCGCAGGAATTGCGGAAAAAGCCTGAGTCGAGGAGGATACTGGCTTTACCGTGGCCTTTGGATGCCTGCGGCGTCTGCCAGAGGAACCCGTGATCCCGCCACAAACCTTGGTATCCTCCTGTGGAGCCGAACCTGTTAAAGGAGCTGCATATAGGTCTTTGCAAACAGAACCGTCTTGAAAGTGGAAACCACCAGACTCAGAACCTGTATGCAAAATGGGAGAGAGAACTGTGTGACAGCAGCCGGTGACTCACAGCCTGTGGTTCCTGAAGTTTGTCTAGAGGAAGGACCCCCCTAGTCAGAATTAGAATCAGACCTAGATAAATCAATTCCCTGAACAGGGATAGGTGGGACCTTAGGTAGTTTGGACATCGCCTGAACCTTTGCAGGAATTAAATCCATACAAGGAGACTCAGGACCTAAAAAACCTGAAAAGGACAAGCTTTGTCCCCCTTTCTGGGAACCCCCAAAATAATAATTTCATGAATCCCCTTAATGCTCATGAAGGAGGTCCACCAGGCCGGAAACCAGCGAAGATGTCCCCCCACCCTAATAATGGGTGAGGGCAGACCTTCCATGCTGAAGGGGTCTTGTCTGCGGGTCCAGAGAAGATAGCTCTAGGCTTACCAGACCAAGGATGCTTGGAACCTCCCGGGGAAGATTTCAAAGATCCATTTCCCTTATTCTCCGTCCCAGAAGTACAAAATAATTTTGTATGTGCCGAGAAGGAGGGCCCCCGTTTGACAATTCCTGGCAAATAATGAGAAACCCAGGCTATATTATGCATCCAGAAAATTAGTTTGTTCCTTCGCACAATGTAAAGCTGACCATAGATGGATGAAAATTTAGACCAGCCAAATTTCAATCCATGTGTGGCCATCCCAGTTTGGCAGAAGTAGATCAACTTCTGTTAAATGGGAATGTTGGAAAACTTATGTCATTGTGTAAAAAAAAAAAAAAAAAAAAAGTCCCCGTACCTTTCCAAAAAAAAAAAAAAAAAATGCATTGCAGAAAACAGCATTAATGGAATCTACGTGAATGGGACCTATAGGAAAAAAAGGTAAAAAGATTGTAGTGCGTTTCTGTGGACCTGCAACAAACACGATAAGATCTTCCTGCACAAGCAAGGATGGTGGTCAGAAAACTGCCATCGGATATCTATGGCAAGAACTGAGCTCCCATCTGCCGTGACTTTGCTCCCTAAAATAAATAAATGCATTCTTTCCAAATTTCGCGATATTCTCCATATACATAAGTGATGAGCAGATTTGCAAAGTTCTTCTCACCAGCGGACCAGATGAAATGTTGCTGTAATGATTAATGTATGACAAAAACCTTCTCCATCCCATGACAGGAAACAAATACATGGTTGTGCAACGTCCCAGCTGTTCCATTTTAAATGTCGAACGCACATTTTAAGAATCCCGGAGAAAGAAAGGACCCTTTTGTGATCTTTTCTTCAGAAGTTATGATTTATAGAACCCCCCCGATTATAGGGAATCTAAATGTGCACAACAGAAGATGCTCAGCATGGACAGGCAGTGCCTGCAGAGGATGCCCAGAGCGCAAGTATTTATAATCTACATCACAGGTGTCAGACACAAGGCCCGCGGGCCGAATGCGGCCCCCCAGGCCATTCCATGTGGCCCTTGCACTTCTCCTGCAGCTGCGGCACCCCCCTTGTCTCTGCCCCCACCTTGACTCAGTAGTCAGCAGTAGAGAGGACAGAACTCCTTTGCCAGATCCTGCACTCCTCTGTGCAGCTGCAGAAAGGCTCGTCTTTGACCCCCCCCCCCTCCCCTTCGCAGCAATCTGCAGCAGAGAGGAGGGCAGAACTCCTCCTACAGATCCTGCACCTCTCTGTGCAGCCGCATCACCGCCTTGCCTCTGCCCCCCCCCTGGTCTCAGCATTCAGCAGACTCTGTAAGCCGACTCCAGCCCTCCACTGGTTCTCCTCTAGACCCTGCACTTCTTTCCAGATCCACCTTCTTCTTCTTCCTGGCAGCAGCATAAGGTAAGGGGGTACATTGTGATGTAAGGAAGGGAGGGTGACTCTTGACATCTGATGGTGGGGGGGCTCTTGACATATCATGTAAGGGTGCAAGGGGGGCGTGGGATGCTCTGGACATCTAATCTTACAGATATAACCGGCCTTTTGAGGGCAACCATAATGCTGATGCGGCCCGTGATGAAACTGAGTTTGACACCCCTGCTATACATGAATCTTATCACAAATATGGAAAGAATGGAGTTAGCGTTCTGCTTATAGCACTGGGCAATGGGCTCAAAAATAAAAATAAAACTGCATCGAGTATTTTGTATGTTCCCTTTGTGTGTAACTTTCCTGTACAAACCTACTGCTGGTGGTTAGCTGGGTCTGCTGCACGGTCCTCTGTGACCAAGACCCCAGTGGGCACGGCGAAACGCGTCCATGGCATGGCCGAAGCAGCGGCGGAGGCCAACACCGAAACTTCAGGCTGGTTTGAGCGGCATTTTTCTGCCTATTGAATCTACACTACTGAATTGGTGCATCGACGCTCGTTCCCACTTTCTGGGCACCGGCAGGGAGATCTCACATCCTTGGCTTTGAGCGGCGCTACAAGCATCCCAGGACCACAATCACGCCATCCAGTGATGCATACATGCGGTGTTTGGGCATTACAGCCCACAATTTTGCTGCTAATATATATATATATATATATATATATATATATATATATATATATATATATATATATATATATATACACATATATATATATATATATATATATATATATATATATATATATATATATATATATATATATATATATATATATACACACATATACATACATACATATACACACACACACACACACACATACATATATACACATACATATATACACAAACTATATAACCAAAAGTATTGGGACGCCTACCTTTACACACACACACACACATGAACTTTAATGGCATCCTACTCATAGTCCGTAGCTCCAATATTGAGCTGGCCCACATTATATATATATATATATATATATATATATATATATATATATATATATATATATATATATATATATATATATATATATATATATATATATATATATATATATATATATATATATACATATATATATATATATATACATATACATATATATATATATATATATATACACATATACATATACACGCGCACACACACACACACAGTATCTGACAAAAGTGAGTAAACCCCCTCCCCTCACATATTATATATATATATATATATATATATATATATATATATATATATATACACACATACATATATACACACATACATATATACACACATACACATATATATATATATATATATATATATATATATACACATACACACACAGCTTAAACTCTTCTGGGAAGGCTGTCCACAAGGTTTAGGAGTGTCTATGGGAATGTTTGACCATTCTTCCAGAAGAGCATTTGTGAGGTCAGGCACTGATGTGAATGAGAAGGCCTGGCTCACAGTTTCCACTCTAATTCATCTCAAAGGTGTTCTATCAGGTTGAGGTCAGGACTCTGTGCAGGCCAGTCAAGTTCCTCTATCCCAAACTCGCTCATCCATGTCTTTATGGACCTTGCTTTGTGCTTAATCCCTCCTCCACATCATTTGGTAAGCGGGGGGGGGGGGGGATTATGGTGTGGGGTTGTTTTTCAGGGTTTGGGCTTGGCCCATTAGTTCCAGTGAAGGGAACTCTTAAGGCATCAGCATACCAATATATTTTGGACAATTTCCTGCTCCCAACTTTGTGGGAACAGTTTGGGGATGGCCCCTTCCTGTTCCAACATGACTGCACACCAGTGCACAAAGCAAGGTCCATAAAGACATGGATGAGCGAGTTTGGGGTGGAAAAGGTGTACAGCGGGGGTATTATTGAATTTTCTGAAACGGTGTGTAGAAATAAGCAGAGTGCAATCTGTTATAGTCCATACATGTGAAATATAGCCTGGGGGAGATACTGTAAAATAGACATGAGGGGGCTAAAAACGGCCTGAGACCAGTTCTATTTTTAAAGACCGCTTGGCTGCATTCCAGTTGAGACAAAGTTTGTCTCAGACACTTTAACTCCCCCCTAAGATGCTGGCCAGGACTGAGACTCCGCATGCAGATACAGCAAAG
The DNA here is from genome assembly GCF_965119305.1 of Pelophylax lessonae. NCBI lineage: Eukaryota > Metazoa > Chordata > Amphibia > Anura > Ranidae > Pelophylax > Pelophylax lessonae. The sequence continues at coordinate 13,479,764 of NC_138771.1, read as the reverse complement.
TCTGATACTGTCAACGCACAACCTGAACACAACAAAACAAACAAAGGGAATGAAATATTTAGAATCTATGTAGCAGAGGTGCATCGGGTCCTACAATCTGAACCGGTAAGAGATTACAGATATGGTATTGGGGGTTCACACCGGTGGCAAAACTACCAGGGTCGCACTTGTGGCCAGGCCCTGGCGTTCCGCCACAGTGGGAGGGGGGCGGGACACGCAACCTTTGCGTGGCCCTGGTAGGTTTGGCCCTGGTGTGATCCGACATCTGAAAGAGTCCCACTGAGGGACCATAATAAAGGACATAATAAGCGCATAGGTGAGCTTTACTGAATATTCTGAAATGGGGTGCAGAAATGTAACCTAAGAAACAGATGTACCAAGTGCAATCTTTTTAAAGCATACATGTGAACTATAGCAGGGGCAGGTACTGTGAAATAGACAGAGGGTGGGGGTGGGGATGGGTATAAAGTGCCTTACACAAGTTCTTTGGTTGCACTCCAGTTGAGACTTATGGCACTTTTCCACTGCAAGTACCGGCTCGGCTCTACTCGGCCCGGTTTGCTTTTCCACTGCTGGTACCGCATGGTACGGTGTTGGAACGGTTCGGTACGGTACGGTATAGGTTTGCTTTTCCACTAAAGTAGTACTAAAGTTAAGTGGGTGGGATAACAACAGGGTGGGTGGGATTCTCTGACCAGTGGCTAGTAGTGACTGCATGCAAAGGATTGTGGGATATGGTACCGGGTATGGAACCTCTTGGAACCACAATCGAGGTAGGACTGTTTTTGAGAGCCGTACCATTCGGTTCCATGCAGTGGAAAAGCGCCGCCGTACCGTACCGAACCGTTCCTACACCGTACCACGCGGTACCAGCAGTGGAAAAGCACAAAAGCGAGCCAAACCGTTCGGTTCCATGCAGTGGAAAAGCGCCATAAGGGGGCGATTTACTAAAACCAGAGAGCGCAAAATCCTGGTGCAGCTCTCCATAGAAGCCAATCAGCTTTCAGGTTTTATTGTCAAAGCTTAATTGAACAAGTTGAAGTTAGAAGCTGATTGGCTACCATACACAGCTGCACCAGGTTTTGCACTCTCCGGTGTTAGTAAATCAACCCCTAAGTCTGTCTCAGACACTTTAATAATTCCAGGTCCAAGACACAGCATGCAGATACAGCAAAGTTTGATACTGCAAACTGAACACAAGGCTATCAAATATTTTAAGCGGAGCTCCACCCATATGTGCAAGTTTTTTTATTCACATGCCCACCCGCAGTGCAGTCCTAAATGGATATATATTTTTTTTTTTTTATGTCTAAATACCTTTATTTTAAATGTGTTGGAGGCACTTCCGGTCCCGGACACCCAGGCAATATCATCAGGCGATTCTCTTGGACTCCTGGGATATCGGCGTCATCGATCCCAAAAGTCCAAGGGAATCGCCTGATTTTCTTTTGATTGACAGGTTGCCATAACAGCGGTATGGGAACTTCCGCCGCCATCGTTATGGCAACCTGAAATCAGCAAACTGCGCAGGCGCGAGATCGGAAGGTAAAAACAAGGTATAAAAAAAACTGGCGCAAAAAAAAAAAAAGGAGGAGAAAAATGGAGACCGAACAGGTTCCACACTAGGGACCTGAATGGCAAGGAAAAAATATATAGGACACAGAAGATAAACAGTCCATAAACCGGTAGTCCATATGATCAGGTACATATGTGATCCATATGAAAAATCCAAAAATGCACTCTGTAGGCTGCACTGACGACAAGTAGAAGAAACTTGGAAGCAACTGTAGGGAGAACACAGGCGCCACTCTAAGTGCAGTATAAGGATTTATTAGTATAAAATCAGATGTAAGGGTACTCACAAAAGAATATATAGCTAGGCATAGGAATGTCCATATATGTAGAAAGGGTTCATTATTCCAATGCAATGGTCAGGATGGCTCGAGTGGTCACGATCCTCAGAATGTTTACTGGTGGTTACCGGTACTTCCTGGTGACTGGGGCTCTTCCCGCCGTCACTTCTGGGTATGACGTAATGGCGCAGGCGGCGACACGTTCTCGGAGCATGCGCTCCTTCCGCAGGCCGATGGCATCACCGCCAGGTGTGACGTCAGGATCCCAGAATGCACGAGTGCCAGCGTTCCACCAGCTGACGGGGAGCCCGCGGACACCACTGAGGCCACCCCTGCGCATACGGAGGAACCCCCCTGCCGCTCTCATCGGGACCCACTGCCTACACCACCAGGACCCGCTCCAGTGATGCCCCTGATGATCAACATTTCTTGATTAACTGCCTCTCATTCACTGAGAAAATGTGAGTGTGTTACTGCTGTACTTACCTCAATAAAATGTCTTGCTGCACTTAGAAGGCGCTGCGCTTTCTTCCCTCTTGTCTCCCCCCAGAGATCACTTCTGTCTCTTCCGCCGGCAGTCGCTACAGTGGACAGCTACCCCCTGAACTTTGGGGGCCCCCACACCCTTGGTTGTTTCCTTTCCCTCCCTCCCCCCCCCCGGGGCCCCAGGATTAGCCCTAACCGAGACCTCTTCTTGCGCCAATTTACCACTCAACTGATGGACATTCCTATGCCTATCTATATATTCTTTTGTGAGTACCCTTACATCTGATTATATACTAATAAATCCTAATACTGCACTTAGAGTGGCGCCTGTGTTCTCCCTACACGCGAGATCGGGAGGTGCATGCTGGGTAGCCAGCTGCACCTAATCCCGGAAATAGACACAAGTGGGCTTCAGATGCCCAGAACAGGTAGTTTTTTTTACAGATTTAAAAAAAAAAAAAAAAAAGTTACATTTGCAACAGTATCCAACAGAGTGGATTTGATTTAAATCATAATTTTTTAGAGCAACTTTCATCTCTGTCCCGCAGTTGACTCACCGACAGTCCCATTCAGCTGGTGATACGGCAGTGACACAACAAGGTGAGGGACGTTGCGGCAGCGGGTGAGTGGATGCCCGCTAACAGGCGCTGCCATGATGGATCTGAAATGACAGGTGCTCTTTAACTGGAAGGACTTATTCTTGCTGGTATTTAGGATCTTTAATATTTCCAATATTTGGTCTGTGGGATGCACAGAGCGCGACTTAGTTCTGCCCCCTTCTCACTGGCTGTTATTGACGGTAGTGGGATCAAATGGCACCTGCTGCTGTGTTTCATGCACATCGCTGAATCAGCATCGGGCTCAGGTAAGTATTTGGGGGGGGGAGAAGCTGCATCCTGAAGTTTTTTTTTTACCTTCATGCATAGAATGCATGAAGGCAAAAGATCTAAAAACCTTTAAAACCACTTTAATTTCAATTTTGTCCGTTCCAAACAATGCACCTCAAGTCGCTGCGACTTTTTAAAAAAGGTTCCTGCACTACTTTGATGCGATGTCTATGCAACCCGACCCCCCATACACTCCAACATTGCATGAAAGTTGCAAGTCGCACTGGAAATCTCAAGACACAGGGGGTCGCAGCAGTGTGAACCAAACCTTAGAGCAGCCTATTCGTTTCCATAGGCTGTGCCCTAAGTGCAGAATCCACAAAAATGGTGCAGCAACAATTTCTAAAAATTAAGACGCATCAAACCGCATGGAACCATGCCTTTTGGTGGGCACAAATGTGCGCATTTGATGGACGCAGGAGGGTGCTGGCCAGAACTAACAAGTCTGCAAAAGGCAGCATCAAACCGCATAGAACCATGCCTTTCGGTGGGCGCAAACACGTGCGCATTTGATGGACGCGGGGGGGGGGGGGGGTGCAGGAAGAACTAACAAGTCTGCAAAAGGCAGCATCAAACCGCATAGAACCATGCATTTTGGGCGCAAACGTGCATTTGATGGACGCAGGGGGGTGCCGGCCAGAACTAACAAGTTTGCAAAGGGCAGCATCAAACCCCATAGAACCATGCCTTTCGGTGGGCGCAAACATGTGCGCATTTGATGGATGCAGGGGGGGTGCAGGAAGAACTAACAAGTCTGCAAAAGGCAGCATCAAACCGCATAGAACCATGCGTTTTGGTGGGCGCAAACGTGTGCATTTGATGGACGCGGTGGGGGGGGGGGGGGGAACTAACAAGTTTGCAAAAAGCAGTAGGCTCCATTGCGGCACGGGAAACCACGAGATTTTTGCACATATTTCTGCACCGCACTTGTTGCGAACAAGCCGAGAGACTCAGCATGCATTCACAGCAAAGTTAGATAATGTAATCGGCATACAATGAATGCAAATAAATAGGCAATGGATACCGAATAATAATAAAAAAACACAAAAAATAAATAAAAAAACAAAACAAAAAAAATAAATAAAAAAATCAACAAAAAAACAAAAACAAAACAATAAAAAATAAATAAAAACAAAACAATAAAAAATAAAAACAAAACAAAAAAAAATAAAAAAATGAAAAAAAAAAAAAAGAAAATAAAAAAAAGCACTTAAAAGAAGGATTACATAGACCTAGCACTGAATTTCTGGAATCACAAAAACACAACCATCAATGTAGTAAGAGGAGAATAGTAACAGACCCGCTCACACAGGACTCACTTTGTGTTTAGAAGAACAGGTGAACCAGGGTGTCATCCTGGCCCCGTCCTGGGTTCCGGTCACAGACACCTTGCGATTGGGAGTCCCCCCCACACTAGAATACAAGAGTCTCAGGATATGCCAGCTGCCATCTACCCTGAAGAGTGGTGCCCCATTGCCTGCCCCAGGACAGGGCAGTACCGGCAGTCATCTTCAGGTCATCGCCGCCTCCACCATCTGCTGCTGCTGCTTCTTCTTCTATGATGCCAAATTCCCTCTCCTACCTCTTCTCTGCTCTTCACACAACTGGTGACTTCTTCCAAAATGCTCTCCTTGTAAACACAGCGGCGTCCCTGGCTCTGGCCCAGGGGGAGGGCTGCTGCTGCTGCTCTATTTTTTGCTCCAGGAGGAGGTTAAACAGCTGAGATAGTGAGGAGGATCTGCACACACATGCCCTGCATTCCCATGCACTGAGCTATCCGGCCGGCCTCATAACTCAGGGCAGGGAGCAATAGAATAACAATGACACCGGGCCTCCCAATTCTCCTGTCACTGGAGGCTCCACTATTTCCTCCTCTAATATCTGATTAGGGGGGGGAAGAAAAATTGTACTTCTTGGAAAAAAAGAAAGATAAGGGGGCTATTTTTTTTTTTTTTTTTTTTTAGGATGGAAACCCCCACAGAGCCGTACTGAATAATCTTCATATGACTTTCAAAAAAATACATGTATACGGATATACAGTGCAATCGGAAATTATTTACAGCGCTTCAATTTTAACACATTTTATGTTACAGCTTTATTCCAAAATGGATTAAATTAATTATTTTCCTAAAATTCTACAAACAATCCCCCATAACGACAACATGACAGACGTTTGTTTGAAATCTTTGCAAATGTATTAAAAAAAAAAAAAAAAAAAATCCCATGTACATAAGTATTCACACCCTTTGCTCAATACTTTGGTGAAGCTCCTTTGGCACCAATTACAGCCTCAAGTCTTTTGAGTATGATGCTACAAGCCTGGCACACCTATTTTTGGGCAGTTTCTCCCATTCTTCTTTGCAGGACCTCTCAAGCTCCATCAGGTTGGATGGGGAACGTCGGTGCACAGCCATTTTCAGATCTCTCCAGAGATGTTCAATCGGGTTCAAGTCTGGGCTCTGGCTGGGCCACTCAAGGACATTCACAGAGTTGTCCCATAGCCACTCCTTTGTTATCTTGGCTGTGTGCTTAGGGTCGTTGTCCTGTTGGAACATGAACCTTTGCCTCAGAACAATCTGGAGAAGGTTTTCACCAAGGATGTCTCTGTACGTAGCTGCATTCATCTTTCCCTCAATCCTGACTAGTCTCCCAGTTCCTGCCACTGAAAATCATCCCCACAGTATGATGCGGCCACCACCATGCTTCACTGTAGGGATGGTATTGGCCAGGTGATGAGCGGTGCCTGGTTTCCTCCAGACATGAGGCTTACCATTCAGGCCAAAGAGTTCAATCTTCGTTTCATCAGAGCAGAGAATTTTGTTTCTCATAGTCAGAGTCCTTCAGGTGCCTTTTGGAAAACTCCAGGCGGGCAGTCATATGCCTTTTACTAAGGAGAGGCTACCGTCTGGCCACTCTACAACACAGGCCTAACTGTGGAGTGTTGCAAAGATGGTGGTTCTTCTGGAAGGTTCTCCTCTCTACCATACAGGCCTAATTGTGGAGTGTTGCAAAGACAGTGGTTCTTCTGGAAGGTTCTCCTCTCTCCACACTGGAGCTCTCTCAGAGTGACCATCGGGTTCTTGGTCACCTCCCTGACTAAAGCCCTTCTCCCAATCGCTAAGTTTGGGCAGGCGGCCCACTCTAGGAAGAGTCCTGTTGGTTCCAAACTTCTTCCATTTTCGGATGATGGAGACCACTCTGCTCATTGGGACTTTCAATACTGCAGAAATTTCTGTACCCTTTCCCAAATCTGTGTCTCCATACAATCCTGTCTCAGAGGTCTACAGACAATTCCTTGGACTTCATGACTCGGTTTGTGCTCCGACATGCACTGGTAACTGTGAAACGTTATATAGACAGGTGTGTGCCTTTCCAAATCATGTCCAATCAACTGCATTTACCACAGGTGGAGTCCAATCAAGTTGAAGAAAGATCTCAAGAATGATCAGTGGAAGCAGGATGCACCTGGAGTTCACTTTTGAGTGTCATGGCCAAGACTGATATTTATGTACATGGGAATTTTTTCGTTTTTTATTTTTAATAAGTTTGCAAAGATTTCAAAACAAACTTCTCTCAAGTTGTCATTATGGGGGATTGTTTGTAGAATTGTGAGGAAAATAATGAATTGAATCCATTATGGAATAAGGCTGTAACATAACAAAATGTGGAAAAAGTGAAGGGCTGTGAATACTTTCCGGATGCGCTGTAATTCTGATAAATCGGTTCAGATTTCAAATCTTATACAGGGGAGGCAATGAAAAAAAAAAAAAAGATGAATAGTTTGAAACTTGCATCAATGGGTCTATTTGTGGAGTTGTTATAACATGACATGCTTGCTCCTCCATATTATCATCACTATTTCTCAGAAAGATTCGTTTTCAATATCCTCTCCATCTTTACAGAGTACAGACAGCATTCTTGCTGAACAAACCTTGAGATATAACAATTCAGCCACACAATACCAATATAACCAAAATTGTATTGCGCTATCCCAAATAAAGTGCAAATGAATAAATAAAATAAAAGGTATCAGAAATTCATCAAATGAGATAACAAAACAGTTAAAGCGGAGTTCCGGGCACGAAAACGTTTTTTCAATAAACATACCCCCGGCACAGTCAGGGTTAGTACATTCCACAATGGATAGCCTCTGATCTGTCCCGGGTTGCACTTACCTGCAAGAAGAAATACTCACTTATAAAATTTCTTCTCCAGCGTTGCCATCTCTGTTGTGGGCAGCTGAAGCTGGCGCAATCCTCTTCTGCGTCCTCTTCCGCGTCTTCTTCTCCCAGAATGCGCCTGCACCGGCCCCTCTCGTCACTTCCGGTGCGGCGCCGCATTCCTCCACAGCTTCTGGGCATGCCCAGAAGCTGTTTAGCAGGGAATGCGGCGTCGCCCCGGAAGTGACGAGCGGGGCCGGTGCCGTCGCACTGATTCCTGGGAGCGATGACGTTCAGCTCCCAGGAATCATCGCAAGACAGGAAGTGACGGCGGAGCCGCGGCACCGAGGGAGGAAGTGGAGAATAGGTGAGTATTTTCTATCTACAATTACAAGGTGAGTGAAAAAAAAATATATACCTAACTATCCAATCCCTTTTCAGGTGAAGAAGAGCCAGCGGATGGGCACAAAATCGATTAGGTTGATTTTGTGCCCGGAACTCCGCTTTAAGTGTTAAAAACATAAATCAATAATTCTGTGCAAACAATAATAAAAAAGTCCAAAGAAAATCCCTACTAAAAAACAAAAAAGTGCTTAGTGCAAAAAGTTTAAAAGCAAAATCATATAAAATCGCCAGATTCCAGTGTCAGTAAACAAAACTCTTCACCCCGATGCACACCCCCACCGACAAGCCCGTTACCAGCAGAGACCTCAAGGATGGAAGCCTGGCAGGGCTTTTAGGGAGCTGTCAGAGCTATATATATATATATATATATATATATATATATATATATATATATATATATATATATATATATATATATATATATACATATATATACACACACACACACACACACACACACGCACACTTATTTATAGTAATTTATTATAATTCAGCCGTATACAGAGGAGAGAGACGCCGTATACAGGAGAGAGACGCCGTATACACAGGAGAGAGACGCCGTATACACAGGAGAGAGACGCCGTATACACAGGAGAGAGACGCCGTATACACAGGAGAGAGACGCCGTATACACAGGAGAGAGACGCCGTATACACAGGAGAGAGACGCCGTATACACAGGAGAGAGACGCCGTATACACAGGAGAGAGACGCCGTATACACAGGAGAGAGACGCCGTATACACAGGAGAGAGACGCCGTATACAGAGCCGTATACAGAGCCGTATACAGAGCCGTATTAGGCCGGCTCTGGCTTGCATATGAGCACAGAAGAAGCTTTTCTACAGGGGTTACAAGAAACAAATCCAAGGATCTGGTGACAAAGTATGAAGGACGGGGGAAGATGAGCCGTGAATACCAAGTGTATAACGTACATGAATATTAATGTCACCCCTACCCCATTTTCTGACCAACTTCACCTGAAAAAAAATCCCCCCCATTCAGTAAAGCGTGAGAAAAGTGAAAAGCTGGGACTGAAGTCTGGCTGGGGGGGATCAGGCTCCTCACTGAATGGACATTGTACTGGAGGGGAAGCAAACAAAGTGAAGAGAGGAGGGATGTGGAGGGCGCTCAGCGCCAGCCAACCATCCCCAGAAACCTCTGCAGTGAAAACAATGGCTCATTACATGGTCTGATATCAAATCAGAGAGCCAGGAAACAGAAGCAGAGCATTTCCCATGGCCACAGAGCAAGGCAACCCCCCCACACAATTACCCAGTGTGAAGGAGCCCATTATGGGATGGGGGTATTATGAATGCTTCTGTTATTTCCCATCCCCCCCCCCCCCGAACCCCTTTCGGCAGAAATCAGACTAAATGAATATAGGAACTGCAACATAAAAGTTAAAGAAAACTATTATATACACCAATTAATTACACGTCTTATAACTATATTCTATTCCCTTCTAGATTGTAAGCTCTAAGGAGCAGGGCCCTCTGATTCCTCCTGTAATGAATTGTATTGTAACTGTATTGTCTTCCCTCACATTGTAAAGCGCTGCGCAAACTGTTGGCGCTATATAAATCCTGTATAATAACAAAAAATTGCAACATATAATCAAAATAGCAACTGCAGAGTCTGTGCATTTAAAGAGTAACTTTACTTTTGTCGAGTAAAAAAAAACAAAAAACATTCCCCTCTGGGTGATCTGTGTACATTGCAGGGATTATAACAAACTTAGTTGCAGATTCCTATCTTTTGTTATTCTGAAGAAATCATTGTTTGTTCCTCTGTGCTGAGTGGGTCTAATGGGAGTGGTTTCATAATTATCTATCAGCTGTGGCAGCTGCACAGCACTAATGAGGAAATCTGCTGGGCCTGCATCCCTTTAGATGTGTTCCTATTGGGAGGATCTCACCATAAATGACATTATAGTTGCAGAGGATGCCAGAAATCTGACTTGTATCTTAGTGCAGACTTCTGGGAAAATTGGTGAGCCAATCACACAAGCAGGAAATTATGTTTCTGGGGGTGTGGTCAGTATACATTCTGTGTACAGAACAGCTCCAGGAGGCCATATTGCATTTTCAGAAAAGTACAACAGCTGCAGATTGAACGGGAAAGGTCATTTTTAATAACAATACAATTTAATTTATTATTTACATGCCTAATAAATTAAATTAATATTAAATTAAAATTAATGAATAAATATTAATATTTTAATATTTAAATGTTTCTGGGGGTGTGGTCAGTATACATTCTGTGTACAGAACACCTCCAGGCGGCCATATTGCATTTTCAGAAAATTTTAACCGCTGCAGATTGAAAAGGAAAGGTCATTTTTAATAACAATACAATTTAATTTAATTTAATTACAATATAAATTGTGGCGCAATTGTATACGCTATATTGTTTTTTCTTCCCCCCCCCACAAAAGTGGATTTACCCTTTAAAATATTCTGAGCCCTTTTTATTACAATCAATGTACGCACACTCAGTGGCTCACTGGTGATTCCTGAAATCTATAGTCCTAGAATTATCTGCCTTATAAACTAGCACTATGTTTAGAACCAGCCTGTTTAAGCTCCCCTTTTTGCTTATTTTGCTACTTTCCTCTTTTTTAAACATTTTACAGAGCGATACTGGCTAAATTGGAGATTGAGATATGATGGGTCGCTTGATTTGCGATATCATTTTTGTGCCTCTCTGATCGCATATTCTCTCCACCCTTTCTCCATCGTCTGACCATCACACAAGCCTTGGCATAGAGTCTGGTAGGTTTTCATATACTCTATTGATGTCATTTTTGGTGAGTTTTTTCCCTCCCCTCACCCCCTTCCTATCTATAAAGATTGGAGGCGTTTCAATTTATATCTCTAAATTTTTCAACACCAATTTCTACTCATATCTAATGATCTGAATAATGTGACCAATATAATCTGCAGTATATATTTCTGCAGCCTTTAAATGAATACAATACTCTATATACCAGCATTCTCTATATTTTCCACTGTCTAGGCTTTTTTGCCAATTGGTCATCCTTGCCCGCCCGTGGGACAATTTTTTGGTGACCGACGCCTACGCTCCGTTTGCCATTAACCATCAGTTCCACCACTGGAAGTATCACATATATGCTTTGGCCTGCATGCCAGTGTAGATCACTCTTCTTATATACTCATGTAAGTAAAATGTCTACCATGTGATCGAATAAATGACGTACTAGTGTCAGAAGTAGGAGGGGCTTATCGCCAACTGCTCCATACTCGACACACACCGATATTCGAAACAGCAAAACGAACATGTATATGTACACACGCTTTTATATATGTATGATAATCATGTATCTACTTTTGTCATTCTTTAGTGGCTTTTTATCAAGTTACATCCTTTGTACCCCTGAAGAAGCGGTATTACCGCGAAACATGTCGGGTAGTGGTATTTGGAACGACTAGAGGGACACATACCAGTTCTGGCACCTCCAGACTGACTGTGACCTCTGACGAGTCCTGTCCACAATCTCAAGGAAATTATCTTTGACGATATTTTATCAATTCTGTTGTTACTATGATGATGTATCATATTATCTTGTAACAGTAATGTCCTTGTATTTGTATTATTATTTTTTTCATTCTATGTGATATAATAAAATTATATACTTTTTAGCTATTTCTGTAGATATATCTCCTTTATTAGTTATATAACGGTACCCTTAAAATCCCATCCTGGCCCCACACTTTGCTACCTTTCCGAATTTGTCTAGGGATGAGGTACCTAAATACCTAATATCTAATTCAATGGGCTAATTTCTGCTATAAACTAGCACTGTTGAGGCCCTTTGCTTTTGTTAAATTTTAATGCAGCAAAACTCATTTATTATGCGAACAAGAAAAAAACGGGCGCACCGGCCTAGCGCATTACCTTAAATAAAATGGCTTTATTAAAAGGTGCAGATATTTTTTTAGATCAGGAGTTTACTACCAATTCAAGATAATAAGGATGTGCATCCAGATTTTCCCATGTAACGTTCAATTTTATTATTATTCGTAAAGCACAAAGACATTTTGTTTCATTTTGGTTTGATTTTGAGCCCAATAGCACGATCATAGAGATAATATTAAACATACATACTATATATATGTATATACACACACACACACACACACACACACACACACACATATATATATATATATATATATATACACACACACACATTTTAGTAGAGACCCTAGAGAATAAAATGGTGGTGGTTGCATTATTTTAGGTCACACTGTATTTGGGCAACGGTCTTTCATACACATTTTTTGGGGAAAAAATTCACTTCAATGAATAAAAAAAAAAAAAATAAATAAAAATAAACCGTAAAGTTAGCACACTTTTTTTGTATAATGTGATAGAAGATGTTACGCCGAGATTTGAGATCTTTATTTTAACCACTTGCCGACCGCCTATTTACTGCGGCACTCAGTCGCTTACAGGCAAAGTGACGAAATACTACGTCGCTCGCCCTCGAGCCTGTAGCAGGCGAGCGCGCACCGCGCTCCTGCCCCCACTCGTTCCCTGGGGAGCCAGCGCGTGTGACTGGCGGCTCCGATGTCCGCCGGCCACTCACCATCTCCTGCAGGAGAGTGAGAAAGACAGGCGGCTGATGTAAACACAACCGTCTGTCATTCTCACTGAAGTAAGCACAGAGGCTATGCGATCCTGTTCTATAGGATCGTATGTCTCTATGATTACATCACAAGCCACGCCCCCCCCCACAGTTAGAATCACGCCCCTAGGGACATACTTAACCCCTTGATCACCAGTAAAGTTAACCCCATTCCCTGCCAGTGTCATTTTGACAGTGAATATTTATAGCACTGATTACTGTAGTAATGTCACTGGTACCCAAAAAGTGTAAAAAATGTCAGTTAGGTGTCCGATCTGTCAGCTGCAATGTCGCAGTCCTGAAAAAAAAAAAAAAAAAAAAAAAAAAAAAAAAAAAAATCGCACAGGTGATCAAATACCACCAAAAGAAAACTATTTGTGGGGAAAAAAGGACGTCAATTTCATTTGGGTACAGCATCGCACGACCGCACAATTGTCCGTTAAAGTCACGCAGTGCCAAATCGCAAAATAGGGCCTGGTCTTTGAGCAGCCAAATCCTCCGGGGCTAAAGTGGTTAAACAAACAATATTATTGTTCTCATTTTATCCAAAATCGTGCAGCTCTAATATACACACACAAGCAAAAAAAAAAAGCAAACCCAAGCCAGAGCCAAATTCATCTCGGGACTTTGGCATCCAGACCAGTCCCAATTTTACAGCAGCAGCTCTATAACTGCATGGAGGAATTCCTGGTCAGCGTCACTGAGAAAGTTCCGTCTGAGGACAGACTTCTAAACATACTTCTTTGTCTGCACCCCGCAGGCTCCCAACAAACATCAAGAGAAGGGAGAGGTATAAAAAGCAAAAACTGTATGTAAAGCATGTAGAAGGTGACACATTAGAGAACATTACCAGGGGACACACAGCGAGAATGTCACAGGAATCTGACCTCAAACATATTTTTTTCTCGTCTCCTGACCCCCCCCCCCCCCCCCATCCTGCCGTCATTATACTATTTAAGCTGTTTACTCTCCACTTCGGAGGTCTGCCCGACTAAACTGCCTGTTGGGCCTAAACTGCAGGATCTGTCCTGGAGGTACAGGTGAGGAGTCAAAGCACCATCCGATAACACTACGCTCACATGTGGGCGCAGCAGATCGCGGGCAGAATCACTGCGATTCTGCCTGCGATCAGGAAATCATTGCAAATCGCGGGACGCCTGTGCGTTGCCGTTGATTTGCAATGGCACCCCAAACGCTGTGCGATGTTGCCGCGATTTCCGCCAGTCAAATCGCGGTAACATCGCGCAAACAAAATTGCGGGACGCATGACGCCCAAAAGAAGGTACAAGAGCTTCTTTGGGGCGTCATGCGTCCCGCGATTTTGTTCCGGCAGGCGGAAATCGCGGCAACATCGCACAGCGTTTGGGGTGCCATTGCAAATCAACTGCAACACACAGGCGCCCCGGGATTTGCAATGATTTCCGGATCGCAGGCAGAATCGCAGTGATTCTGCCCGCAGTCCACTACGCCAACATGTGAACGTAGACTAAGAGGCTGCTATGATCTTCTCCAGCTGTATCCAGTCAGTGGAGCTTTTTTTTCTAATACTCAGAATGCATTAAAAAGGAGAAGTTTGGTGAAAGTTTTTTTGGCCGTATTTCTCCTTGGAATTACAGAGGCGCACTTAGTTCTGCATCTCAGATCCAGTCAACAGGGGGCTTAAAGGGGAAATTCACCCTAAGGCCCCTTTCACACACTCCGTCCATCGGACGGACTCGGTTTGCAGGAGGATGACAGCTGTGTCTCCATGCTGTGTGCGGAGACACAGCTGTCAGTTCCCCATGCATCTCTATGGGGGAAATCGGATGGGAACGGACCGTCGGTCCGTTCTCATCCGATCCGATGGACAGATGGAAAATAGGGTTTCCATGCGTCCAGATTTGACGGACCGGATCGGGTGTCAGCGGACATGTCTCCGCTGACATCCGATCCCCCATAGAGATGCATGGGGGGACCGTTCAGATCCGCCAAAAAAACTGACAGGCGGATCTGAAGGTCCACCTGTGTGAAAGGGGCCTAACACTAAAATTGCTACATCTACCAGACATCCATGATCTAAAACTAACCTAAGTAACCCTGTAAAGAAGAAAACCCTATACCAGAGGTGTAACTAGAACCTTTAGGGCACCCCGGACCCCTGGCCAGGGCCTTTCCTTTCAAGCCAGGAGCTCTTCCCACTGATCCCTTTATTACGGTCCCACAGCGGGACCCTTTCACAAGTTCTGCAGTGGGGCCCCTTCCTGCCATCTTGGAGACCCCCCCCCCCACGGTGGTGGAATGCCAGGGCCCGGTTGCAAATGTGATCTTTGCGATCCTGGAAGTTCATCCACTGGTGTCAGTAGTTTTTATTTTTTGGTATTTTAATCGTATCATTTTATTTTTTCACAATGTCACCGACTATGACTCTGTCCATTCAGAAAAGGAAGGAGCTGGTAAATTACATTTACCGACCCCTTCCTGGTTCTCTATTGACACATCCCCTGCAGTAGCCGGCAGGAGAGGGGAGGGAGCACAGGGGGGGGCACCAGGGAAGCACACAGGGACCCAGAGACCGCAGAACACAAGTGAACTGGATAGGAGGAGTGGTGGGAGCAGCATACAGAGGAACCAATCTCCTCCATTTTCCTCCTGCAGCTACAGGAGGAAAAAGGAGGACAGTGATTTCTCTACATGCTGCCCCCGCCCCCGCCCCCCCCCCTATCCAGGTGTACAGGGGAGCCCCACAGGCCCCCTGGAGCATGGGGCCCGGTTGCAATTGCAACCCCTGCGACCCCTGTAGTTACCCCCCTGCCCTATACATACCTCTTTTGAAGCCAATCCGGTCTCCAGCGGCGGAAGCTCTGCAGAGGACACAGCCGACAACGGTTGTGAAATGAATGGTATGTGATGTCACCCATAGACTTACTATGGGGCTTTTGTTGTTGGCTGTGTCCTGTGCACCCGCCGCTGACAGATCAGAGTGTGATTGGGTTGGATCTGCTTCAAAAAATGTATATATACGGATTTCTTCATTACAAGGCTAGATAGGTTAGTGTTAGATCATGGATGTCTGCAGATGTAGCGATTTTAACCACTTAAAAGACCAGCCGCCGCAGGTATACTGCGGCAGACTGGCTCTCCTGCGCAAACTGGCGTATGGGTAAACCACACGTGAGGTATCACTGTGATTGATACAGCGAGAGCAATAACTTTAGCACAAGACCTCCTCTGTAATTTTAAACAAATAACCTGTAAACATTTTTCAAAACATCGCATATGGAGATTTTTTTAAGTACCGTAGTTTGTCGCAATGCCATGAGCAATTTTAAAGCATGACGTTGGGGATCTCTATTTACTCAGCGTAACATCTTTCACTTTATACAAAAAAATTCACTGTTCACAATTGTGTATTTTTCAAAAAAAATTGCGTTTGTAAGACCACTGCGCAAATTCGATGTGATTGCAATGATCTCCATTTTATTCTCTGGGGGGGGGGGGGGTCGAAGTAATTTTTTAGCAAATACTACAGATTTTAACTTGTAAACAACAAATGTCATAAATAACAGAAAAAAAAAAAACAGAAAATGTCAGAAGTGGTTAAAAAGTCGAATACAATTCAAATATTTTTGAAATGTGTGTATTTAAAAAAAAAAAAAAAAAAAAAGTGAATTTCAGTTTTAGCCAAGTGCATCGTGAACTTTTGGTTTTGGCACTGCAATTTTGATGTTGGTACAACAGTTAACCACTTGCCGACCGCCCACAGTATATTTACTGCGGCAGTCAGCCCCTCACAGGCAAAGCGACGTAGGTCTACGTCGCTAGCCTGAGAGACTCTACGGGGCACGCTCCTGCCCCCGCTCGTTCACGGACCCCCCCCCCCCACACGTGTGACCAGCGGACACGATGTCCGTCGGCCACTCGCGATCGTCTGCTGCAGAGGGAGAAAGGCAGGAGGCTAATGTAAACAAAGCCGCCTGTCATTCTCCCCTGTGTAACTGCAGAGATCATACAGTCCTGCTATGCAGGATCGTATATCTCTGTAGTTACACAAACAGCCACATCCCATAACAGTTAGAATCACGCCCCTAGGGACACACTTAACCCCTCCTTCTCCAATAAAGT
Organism: Pelophylax lessonae; assembly: GCF_965119305.1. Lineage (NCBI taxonomy): Eukaryota > Metazoa > Chordata > Amphibia > Anura > Ranidae > Pelophylax > Pelophylax lessonae. The sequence goes on along the minus strand of NC_138771.1, from coordinate 13,463,223 downwards.
TAACACCTTCCCTGCCAGTGTCATTTTTACAGTAACAGTGCATATGTATAGCACTGATTACTGCAGTAATGTCACTGGTAGCCCCAAAAGTGTCAATGTCAGTCAGGGGTCTGATCTGTCCACCGCAATGTCGTAGTTCCGAAAAAAAAAAAAAAAAAAAAAAAAAAAAAAATCGAAAAAATCGCAGACAAACAACAAAAATGACAAAAATATTTCCCTTAGTTAGTAAATGCAATAACTTTTGCGCAAACCAATCAAAATACGCTTTTTGCGATTTTTTTTTTTACCAAAAATATGTAGCTTAAAACAAATTTGCCGAAAATGTTAAAAAATTTTGATTTTTACATTTTTATTTGGGAATTTCATATAAAAAAAAAAAAGTGAAAAATATTGTTATTTTTGCAAAATTGACGCTCCTTTGTTTATAGCGCATGATCAAAAAAAAAAAAAAAAAAAAAAAAATCGCACAGGTGATCAAATACCACCAAAAGGAAGCTCTGTTTGTGGGGAAAAAAGGACGTCAAATTTGTTTAGGTACAGCGTCGCACGACCGCGCAATTGTCCGTTAAACTCACACAGTGCCGAATCGCAAAATAGGCCCTGGTCAGGAAGGGGGTAAAATCTTCCGGGGCTTAAGTGGTTAAAAAAAAAAACATTAAAAAAAAAAAAAAAGAACACATCAATAAAACAAAGGTTTTGGTTATTCATATACTTTCATAGGATAAATTAGCCCCGCGCGCTCCTGTTGGTCTGGTTATACTACTGAACGTCGCAGTGTGTGGCCAGTAAATTCCAGTTGCTGCTTCCCACATGATGTCATTAAGCAACTTTCATCACCTCCAGTGAATCCCAAACCTGGAAGACCCACCAACGGAGTTGGGTTTTGTGGGAAACCTCAATTATGCATAACTGGAATAATTACTACAAGAGTGACCTGATGTTCCCTGTCTGGACTTCAAAACAAATCGCTCATAAGACAAGTACAGCTTTGCTAATCACCATCGAGCGTCTCCACTGCATCCTATGGAGCTTCTTCTGCACTTGTAGATGATCAGCCGAGAGCCACCAACTGGGGAGGACATTTGGCACCAACTCTATGAAGAGCGGCACCTGCCTGCGATGGTCAGGGATGGCAGCTGATGAAGATGCTCTGATGGAAGCCATAAGTGGTATTAAATTCCTTCACCTCTAAATCTTCTTTACATGTACAGGCAGCTGACCCCCCCCCCCCCCACCTCATCGGCTTCATATTTATAACGCTTATTTTGGTAAACACAATCCAGAGCCAACATTCCAAGAGATGGCTAATAAATCCTGTGAGCGTATATTATAAACCTACAGCACAGAAGATCATTCAAAATCAATTTCTACATATAACCTGCTGCCGACCACACGCCACCTATTTACTGCGGTAGTGTGGCTCTCTCAGGCAAACCGACGTAGGGCTATGACAGTCGCCCACCTGCAGCTAGGGGGCGCACTCCCGCCTCCGCTCATCAGCGGGGAAGCCAATGCATCGGGCAGGCGGCTCCGATTGCCGCCTGACACCCGCAATCGCTCCCTGCTGAGAGAGAAGAACGGTCGGCTGTTGAAAACCCAGCTGACCGTTCTTCTCCCTGGAATGATCACAGAGCGCCTGTGATCCTTCTATATAGGATCACAGGTCTCTATGGTCATTTCACAAGCCCCTCCCCCATGCAGTAAGAATCACTCCCCTAGGCTCACATTTAACCACTTTGATCACCCACAGTGTTAACCCCTTCCCTGCCAGTGTCATTATTACAGTGACAGTGCATATTGTTAGCACTGATTACTAATAATGTCACTGGTACCCCAAGTGTCAAAAATGTCAGTCAGGGGTCCGATCTGTCCGCCGCATTGTCGCAGTTCCACAAAAAATAAAAAATAAAAAACACCACACATACACAAATGAAGCAGCCAGTGGAGTGGAGCTTGTCAGAAGTTAGGGCTCATTCACACTAGTGATAGCGCCCCCCCCCCCCCCCCAAAATCACTTTTGGCAGATGTAGCACCCACCGAATGTGAACCTTTCAAAATGAATGAGCCCACTCTCCAATCAACCCACAACCGCATGCAATGCGGCGATCAAAGTTAAAGCAGGCAGTGAGGAGGTGATACAATGTATCCTCACTGCTTGTCAAATGCTCTCTGAAGAGCAATTTAAATATATCAATCTTCAGAGACTAAAGCAATTGTGAACAATCCTTTAGGGCCGGTTCACACCATAGAAATGTAGGCCAGATGCGTTTTTTTTTTTAAGCATTCCAGTGCATTTTTAATGCTGCCCAGTGCATCAACCCCCTTTTTTTTTTCTTAAAGTGGTAGTATACCGCTTTTCTTGATTTTTAAAGCGGTAGTATCCCGCTTTTTGACACTTTTACCTACAGGTAAGCCTATAATAAGGCTTACCTGTAGGTACAAATAATATCTCCTAAACCGGCATGGTTTAGGAGATATTTACAGTGCACGCAGCCGCTCGCGCGAGCGGCGCATGCGCTCTGACGGTCCGGGGGGACCTTCAATTAACTTGCCGGGAGCTTGCCGGAAAAATCACTCCCGCGCATGCGCAGGAGTGACGTCATCGCGGCTCCGGCCAATCACCGCGCCGGAGCCGCCGAACCCGGAAGAGACGGCGAGGGATCATGGCAGCGCCCGCAGCGATGTCCGGGAGTCCGTGTCGGGGCTTCGTTCTAAGGTAAGTTTATGTGATGCATACTAGCTCATTATGCCTTTGTCTTGCAGGTTTTTTTTTTTTTCCATTAGAGTATACTCCCGCTTTAACCTTAAGGGCTGGTTCACATCACAAAAAACGCACTCCAGATCGGTTCCAGGTGCATTTCTGCATACATGTTTTTGGTGCGTTTTTGATGCGTTTCCGGATGTCTTCCAGTGACTTTCACACTGTACTGGGGTCCAGTGCGTTTGTGATGCGTTCCAGTGCATTCCGATGCGTTTTACAGCATTTCAGTACAGTAAAAAATGCAGCACGCTCTACTTTCTCTGGAAAGCCCTGGAACTGACTGCACTGGTGTGAACTATGCCATTGGAAACTATATGACCTACTGTGCATGCCTTTTGGTTGCAGAAAAAAAAAAAAAAAAAACGCACTGGACTGCATGAGGTGTGAACTGTCCCAAAAGGACGTGTGTGTTCCAGTGCATTTTTGGTGCGTTTAGGTGGGTTTCGGTGAGTTTTTGATGCGTTTTGCCACATTCCAGGAAAAAAAAAAATGCAGAATGTTCTACTTTTATTTCTGGCACACACTGGAACCAACTGGTGTGAACAAGGACATTGAAAACCATATAACCTACCATCTATGCATTTTTGATGCAGAAATAATAAAAAAAAAAAAACGCACTGGACTGCATGTGCTGTGAAATGGCCCTAAAACTGTTCGGTATCAAAGCCGGACTACAGAGGCAGCTTCTTGCTGTAAGTGAATTGCTCTTGGAAACCAGATCAGGGACCTTTGCCACGGATTGGCAATAGGGAAAACAAAAGTTTCTTTGCTTTTTTTGGTTAAAGCGATTGTCATTTGGCAAAAAAAATAAAAAATCACAAACATGTCACACTTCTCTGCTCTGTGTAGTTGGTTTTACACAGAGCAGCCCCGATCCTCCTCTTCTGCTGGAAGGTGAACCTCCGCCCCAGTCTCAAGTCTTTTGCAGACTAACAGATTTTCTTCTAAGATTGCCCTGTATTTGGCTCCATCCATCTTCCCATCAACTCTGACCAGCTTCCCTGTCCCTGCTGAAGAAAAGCATCCCCACAACACGATGCTGCCACCACCATGTTTCACAGTGGGGGTGGTGTGTTCAGGGTGATGTGCTGTGTTAGTTTTCCCCACACATAGCGTTTTGCTTTTAGGCCAAAAAGTTAGATTTTGTTCTCATCTGAGCAGAGCTCCTTCTTCCACATGTTTGCTGTGTCCCCCACATGGCTTCTCACAAACTGCAAACAGGACTTCTCATGACTTTCTTCCACCAATGGCTTTCTTCTTCTCACTCTTCCATAAAGGGCAGATTTGTGGAGCGCACGACTAATAGTTGTCCTGTGGACAGATTCTCCCACCTGAGCTGTGGATCTCTGCAGCTCCTCCAGAGTTCCCATGGGCCTCTTGGCTGCTCCTCTGATGAAGTCTCTCCTTGCTCGGCCGGTCAGTTTAGGTGGACGGCCATGTCTTGGTAGGGTTGCAGTTATGCCATACTCTTTCCATTTTCCCATGATGGATTGAACAGCGCTCCGTGAGATTGTCAAAGCTCGGGAGATTTTTTATAACCTAACCCTGCTTTAAACTTCTCCACAACTTTATCCCTGACCTGTCTGGTGTGTTCCTTGGTCTTCATGATGCTGTTTGTTCACTAAGGTTCTCTAACAAACCTCTGAGGGCTTCACAGAACAGCTGTATTTATACTGAGATTAAATGACACACAGGTGGACTCTATTTACTAATTAGGTGACTTCTGAAGGCAATTGGTTCCACTAGATTTTAGTTTGGGGTATCAGAGTCCCGGTGCACACTGGGGCAACTTGTCAGGCGACTTAGCCAACCTGACAAGTCGCGCTCCATTCAGTGCAATGAAACCGTTCTAAATCAGAGCAACTCCAGTCCCTCCGACTTAGAAGTCAATGCAAGTTGCCCCCAAAGTAGTGCAGGAACCTTTTTCTATTGGAGAAGTCGTTTGCAAGCCCCACTGAAGTCGCGCTGCACGGGGCAGCTTCAGAGTTGGGCAACTTTGAAGCAATCTCTAGTGTGAACCCATACTAAAGGGGGATTAATATTAGGGATTGACCGATTATCGGCAAAGCCGATATATCGGGGGGCCGATCTGCACTTTCCCCGCTATATCGGAATCGGCCCCTGAGGTTACCGATATTGCCGATATTTCAGGAAAGTGCTGTACCGCAGTAATCGCTGCAGCTAGAGGCATCACCCCGATACCGGCGTCCATAGCCGACGGTCGGCTGTCTTGTAATGACAACTGATGCAGCTGAAAAGCCGCTCGGCTGTCATTACAAGGAGCGGGTGGGGACGCCCCCCCGACCCCCTTCGGCAGCTCGCCCGGGTCTCCCGTCCCACCGGGCAACCAGCCTGCACGGCCCACGAAGACACGATCAAAGCCGCATTCGCCTCTGATTGGGTTTCCATGTAAATTCCGGAAGTGATGTCATGACATCACTTCCGGGTACTCGAGCCAGATTTAAAAAAATAACCGCATTCAAAAACAGCCAAACTTGGCGTTTTGAATGCTTTTAAGTGCAGAGGAGGGGTTTAGGGTCTTTTAGATCCCCAGATCCCTCCACAAGAGTACCGGTCAAGAAAAAAAAAAGAATTAAAAGAATTGTTTATATGTTTATTTTTGATGAGCATGGCCGAATGTGGATGGTTCTGCATTGTTGTATTTATTTGACTTGATTCGTCAGTTTTTGAATAAATAAAATATTTGAAAAAAAAAAATAAAAAATTAAATTTTTTTTTAATGTACGAAAATATTGGCCTATACCGATATGCAATGGCCAAAATATGAATATCGGCAATAAAAAAAAAAAACAATATTGGTCGATCACTAACTACTTCCGGTCCGCGCTATAGCCGAAGTACAGCTGCAGCGCGGACTCTAATTTTCGGGAGGCCGTCTTTAAACGGCCTCCCAGAGACAGGCTCCCCGCGCGCTCCCGCGAGCGCGCATCGGGGAAAATCTGTGTCGGCCGTGTCCCTTGGACACAGCCAATCACAGATCGTGGTAAATGGCCAATCACAGCGGCCATTTACCATGTGATCGGCCCATGCAATGAGAGATGATCTCATATGTAAACATATGAGATCATCTCTCATCGCCAGCGCTCCTTCCTCACACAGACACTGCAGTGTGAGGAAGGAGGAGAGCCGATCAGCCGCCGGGGACACAGAAGAATGTAATCAGGGCACCGATCACCAGTGCCCTGATTACACAAGGTAAAAAACATACACAAAGTACCCACAATCAGTGCCTGCTCATCTAGGCACTGATGAGCACTGTCTGGCAGCACTATGGGCACTGAGTGTGGGCATCAGTGCCACCCGTCAGTGTCCATCAGTGCCATCCGCCAGTGCCCATCAGTGCCGCCTCTCAGTGCCCAGCAGTGCCACCTCAGTGCCACCTGTGCCCAGCAGTGCCACCTATCAGTGCCGCCTATCAGTGCGGCATATTAGTACCTCCTCATCAGTGCCCATAAGTGCAGCCTATCAGTGCCGCCTCATCAGCGCACATCAGTGAAGGAGAAAAATGTATTTTCAAAATTTACTCGCAGAAAAAAACTTTTTTTTTTTCAACATTTTCTGTCTTTTTTCTTTTTTTTTGTAAAAAATAAAAAACCCAGAGGTGATTAAATACCACCAAAAGAAAGCTCTATTTGTGTGAAAAAAATGATAAAAATGTCATATGGGTACAGTGTAGCATGACCGCGCAATTGTCATTCAAAGTGTGAGAGTGCTGAAAGCTAAAAATTGGTCTGGATGGGAAGGGGGTTTAAGTGCCCAGTAGGCAAGTGGTTAATACAAACGCACGCCACACTTTTCACATTTATTCTAAAAAACATTTATTATTTTCCTTTCACTTCACGATTATTTGCTACTTTGTGTCGGTCTATCACATAAAATCCCAATAAAATGCATTTACATTTTTGGTCGGAACATGACAACATGTGGAAACTTTCAAGGGGTGTGAATACTTTTTCAAGGCACTGTATTTTGCCAGGGGTGGACTATACAGCGATTGGTAAAATCTGGATGATATGAAGCAGACATTTCCCTTTTCAGACTTTGATACGCGACTCTTGTGGAGTGTAGAATATATTATTGTTATCTGGTTACCGTACTTTTCCAGCTTCCCCAGTACATCACATTCCAGAAAGGCCGCGTTATATCTTCTTTGTCGCTCAGCTTCCTGCACAATTAATTTTATTTTCTGTAAGACCTAAAAAAATAAATGTATGACAGCCGCCTCCTCTATACTGTAATAAAATCTGTACATGTGACAGTTGTAAACATTTAGTGACATGTTATTAAAGAGCTGTTACTGTGTTTTCTCACAATAGATACAAAGTAAACATGCTGATCTATTCACTCTACTGCACTGCCATCTAGTGGTTATCTGATGCATGGCACTGTACAAACCAGAAAGTCACAAACAAGCTTTCTCTGGCTGATCTGAAGAAGAGTTCGGGGTTTAGGGTGGGTTCACATTGGTGCGATTCCTGTGCGGGTTCTGGCATCGCATAGGACCCTCAGGCAGTTCACACTGCTCCCTGCGGATGTCAATTTAAGTTAAGGACACCTCCCCCCCCTTCCACCCCCAAATAGGTTCGCAGAACGCAGTGAGAACTGTGAAATCGGACAAAAGTCGAATCGCATGGGTCTGACCACCCATGCGATCCGATGGTCCTGCGCCATTTTGGTCCAAATGCAATACGATTTCAGCCATACAAACTGTATGGCTGAATTTGCATCGCACAGACATCGCATGTGATGTGCACAGTAATGTGGTGCGAATCACATGCAATGCCTGGCATCGCATTAGCGTGAACCCAGCCTTAAACCACTTCTGGACCGGAAGATTTTCCCCCTTAATGACCAGGCCATATTTTGCAGTTTCGGCACTGCGTTAGTTTAACGGACAATTGCGTGGCTGTGCGATGCTGTACCCAAATAAAATTGATGTCCTTTTTCCCCACAAATAGAGCTTTCTTTTGGTGGCATTTGCTCACCTGTGCGATTTTTTTTTTTTGCACTATAAACAAAAAAAAAAAAAAGAGCGACAATTCGAAAAAATAAATAAATTATATATATATCTCTATCTCTATCTCTCTCTATATATATATATATATATATATATATATATATCTATCTATCACATTCTGCTATATGATATCTTAAAAAAAAAAAAAAAAAAAATCAAATATTTTAAACATTTTAGGCCAATTGGTTTTCTGCTACATATTTTTTTTTTGGGGGGGGGGGGGGAAATCGCAATAAGCGTATTTTGATTGGTTTGCGCAAAAGTTATTAGGTCTACTAACTATAGGAAAGATGTCATTTTTATTTATTTTTTTACTAGTAATGGCGGCAACTGACATTGCGGCGGACAGCTCGGTCTCCTAACTGACATTTTTGACATTTTTGGGGGGGACCAGTGACATTACTACAGTAATCAGTGCTAAAAATTTGCACTGTTACTGTAATAATGACACTGACAGGGAAGGTGTTAACACTGAGGGTGATCAAGGGGTTAAATGTGAGCCTAGGGGAGTGATTCTAACTGTATGGGGGCGGGGCTTGTGAAATGATCAGAGACCTGTGATCAATTATTTCTATGACCATCCCAGGGAGAAGAACGGTCAGCTGTGTTTACAACAGCCGACCGTTCTCTCTCAGCGGGGAGCGATTGCGGGTGTCAAGCGGCAATCGGAGCCGCCTGCCCTGTGCATTGGAGTCCCCACTGCTGAGCGGGGGGCGGGAGCACACCGCCGGCTGCATGCGCTCTCGCCCCCTAGCTGCAGGTGTGCGAACTACGTAGGTCTACGTCATTTCACGCAGGAGTGTCACATTGCCGCAGTAAAAAGGTGGTGGGCGGCCAGGAACCGGTTAATCAAAACTAAACTGTATCTGAACTGTATCTGAGCACAACTGACACCCCCCTAACAATTCTAGAATTTTCTATATCTGGAACGCAGTGCGCTGGCTACTGCAGCCTAAATAAAATTTGTTTTATTGAGCAAAAAATCCATAATAAAGCAGAACTAAAACTGTATCTGAGCACCACAGACCGGAAAAGCGATTTCATTCATTTTTTTATTATTCAAAGCAAACTCCCCCATCCATCTATGTCTTAATGCTTTATTTTGTTAAAAAAAAAAAAAAAAAAAATAGCATTTCTAACCGTGACCATCTTGAATAATGGCGGATGATACATGTAGCATTTACTTCCTGGAACCCATCTGCCCTTAGCTCAGGAATACAGGTCCGGAGGGTGTGCTTAGCTCAGCAAACCCCTCCTTCCCTTCTGAAGGCTCCTGGGATGTAGGTCATAATTTGCCTAGGCATGGAAACCTGCTTTTCACGACCTCCCGTTCTCACCCTCAACTCCCACTCCCTGCAAAGTGAGGCAGAGCCACCTACACAGGGAGGTACTAGAGCCAGGCAAGGTAGGAGAGAGATGCAGTAAAACTTTGGGGAAGGCTGCACACTCCTGAACTAAGCATAATCTTGAGCTCTGCAAAGTAATGCACTCCTGAACCCTGCACTCTGTACGTAGCATAATTCTGAACTCTGCACGCTACATGCAACGCACCCCAGAACCCTGCACTCTTTATGTAGCATAATCCTGAGCTCTGTACGCAACACACTCCTGAACCCTGCACTCTTTACGTAGCATAATCCTGAGCTCTGTACATAACACACTCCTGAACCCTGCACTCTTTACGTAGCATAATCCTGAGCTCTGTATGTAACACACTCCTGAACCCTGCACTCTTTACGTAGCATAATCCCGAGCTCTGTACGTAACACACTCCTGAACCCTGCACTCTTTACATAGCATAATCCTGAGCTTTGCACGCAACGCACCCTCGAACCCTGCACTTTTTATCTAGCATAACTATGAGCTCTGTATGTAACACTCCAGAATCCTGTACGTAGCATAATCCTGAGCTTTGCACGTAACACACTCCTGAACCCTGCACTCTTTACGTAGCATAATCCTGAGCTCTGTACGTAACACACCCCTGAACCCTGCACTCTTTACGTAGCATAATCCCGAGCTCTGTACGTAACACACTCCTGAACCCTGCACTCTTTACGTAGCATAATCCTGAGCTCTGTACGTAACACACTCCTGAACCCTGCACTCTTTACATAGCATAATCCTGAGCTCTGTACGTAACACACCCCCAAACCCTGCACTCTTTACGCAGCATAATCCTGAGCTCTGTACGTAACACACCCCCGAACCCTGCACTTTTTACGTAGCATAATCCTGAGCTTTGCACGCAACGCACCCTCGAACCCTGCACTTTTTATCTAGCATAACTATGAGCTCTGTATGTAACACTCCAGAATCCTGTACGTAGCATAATCCTGAGCTTTGCACATAACACACTCCTGAACCCTGCACTCTTTACGTAGCATAATCCCGAGCTCTGCAACGTAACACTCCTGAACCCTGCACTCTTTACGTAGCATAATCCTGAGCTCTGTACGTAACACACTCCTGAACCCTGCACTCTTTACGTAGCATAATCCTGAGCTCTGTATGTAACACACTCCTGAACCCTGCACTCTTTACGTAGCATAATCCTGAGCTCTGTACGTAACACACCCCCGAACCCTGCACTCTTTACGTAGCATAATCCTGAGCTTTGCACGCAACGCACCATCGAACCCTGCACTTTTTATCTAACATAACTATGAGCTCTGTATGTAACACTCCAGAATCCTGTACGTAGCATAATCCTGAGCTTTGCATGTAACACTCCTGAACCCTGCACTCTTTACGTAGCATAATCCTGAGCTCTGTACGTAACACACTCCTGAACCCTGCACTCTTTACATAGCATAATCCTGAGCTTTGCACGCAACGCACCCTCGAACCCTGCACTTTTTATCTAGCATAACTATGAGCTCTGTATGTTAACACTCCAGAATCCTGTACGTAGCATAATCCTGAGCTTTGCACGTAACACTCCTGAACCCTGCACTCTTTACGTAGCATAATCCTGAGCTCTGTACGTAACGCACCCCTGAACCCTGCACTCTTTACGTAGCATAATCCTGAGCTCTGTACGTAACACACCCCTGAACCCTGCACTCTTTACGTAGCATAATCCTGAGCTCTGTACGTAACGCACCCCTGAACCCTGCACTCTTTACGTAGCATAATCCCGAGCTCTGTACGTAACACACTCCTGAACCCTGCACTCTTTATGTAGCATAATCCTGAGCTCTGTACGTAACACACCCCCGAACCCTGCACTCTTTACGTAGCATAATCCTGAGCTTTGCACGCAACGCACCCTTGAACCCTGCACTTTTTATCTAGCATAACTATGAGCTCTGTATGTAACACTCCAGAATCCTGTACGTAGCATAATCCTGAGCTTTACACGTAACACACTCCTGAACCCTGCACCCTTTACGTAGCATAATCACGAGCTCTGTGCGTAACACACTCCTGAACCCTGCACTCTTTACGTAGCATAATCCTGAGCTCTGTACGTAACACACCCCTGAACCCTGCACTCTTTACGTAGCATAATCCTGAGCTCTGTACATAACGCACCCCTGAACCCTGCACTCTTTACGTAGCATAATCCCGAGCTCTGTACGTAACACACTCCTGAACCCTGCACTCTTTACGTAGCATAATCCTGAGCTCTGTATGTAACACACTCCTGAACCCTGCACTCTTTATGTAGCATAATCCTGAGCTCTGTACGTAACACACCCCCGAACCCTGCACTCTTTACGTAGCATAATCCTGAGCTTTGCACGCAACGCACCCTTGAACCCTGCACTTTTTATCTAGCATAACTATGAGCTCTGTATGTAACACTCCAGAATCCTGTACGTAGCATAATCCTGAGCTTTACACGTAACACACTCCTGAACCCTGCACCCTTTACGTAGCATAATCCAGAGCTCTGTACGTAACACACTCCTGAACCCTGCACTCTTTACGTAGCATAATCCTGAGCTCTGTACTTAACACACTCCTGAACCCTGCACTCTTTACATAGCATAATCCTGAGCTTTGCACGCAACACTCCTGAACCCTGCACTCTTTACGTAGCATAATCCTGAGCTCTGTACGTAACGCACCCCTGAACCCTGCACTCTTTACGTAGCATAATCCTGAGCTCTGTACGTAACACACCCCTGAACCCTGCACTCTTTACGTAGCATAATCCTGAGCTCTGTATGTAACACACTCCTGAACCCTGCACTCTTTACGTAGCATAATCCTGAGCTCTGTACGTAACACACCCCCGAACCCTGCACTCTTTACATAGCATAATCCTGAGCTTTGCACGCAACGCACCCTCGAACCCTGCACTTTTTATCTAGCATAACTATGAGCTCTGTATGTTAACACTCCAGAATCCTGTACGTAGCATAATCCTGAGCTTTGCACGTAACACACTCCTGAACCCTGCACTCTTTACGTAGCATAATCCTGAGCTCTGTACGTAACACACCCCTGAACCCTGCACTCTTTACGTAGCATAATCCTGAGCTCTGTACGTAACACACCCCTGAACCCTGCACTCTTTACGCTCAGCAAACCCCTCCTTCCCTTCTGAAGGCTCCTGGGATGTAGGTCATAATTTGCCTAGGCATGGAAACCTGCTTTTCACGACCTCCCGTTCTCACCCTCAACTCCCACTCCCTGCAAAGTGAGGCAGAGCCACCTACACAGGGAGGTACTAGAGCCAGGCAAGGTAGGAGAGAGATGCAGTAAAACTTTGGGGAAGGCTGCACTCTTTACATAGCATAATCCTGAGCTCTGTACGTAACACACCCCCAAACCCTGCACTCTTTACGCAGCATAATCCTGAGCTCTGTACGTAACACACCCCCGAACCCTGCACTTTTTACGTAGCATAATCCTGAGCTTTGCACGCAACGCACCCTCGAACCCTGCACTTTTTATCTAGCATAACTATGAGCTCTGTATGTAACACTCCAGAATCCTGTACGTAGCATAATCCTGAGCTTTGCACATAACACACTCCTGAACCCTGCACTCTTTACGTAGCATAATCCCGAGCTCTGCAACGTAACACTCCTGAACCCTGCACTCTTTACGTAGCATAATCCTGAGCTCTGTACGTAACACACTCCTGAACCCTGCACTCTTTACGTAGCATAATCCTGAGCTCTGTATGTAACACACTCCTGAACCCTGCACTCTTTACGTAGCATAATCCTGAGCTCTGTACGTAACACACCCCCGAACCCTGCACTCTTTACGTAGCATAATCCTGAGCTTTGCACGCAACGCACCATCGAACCCTGCACTTTTTATCTAACATAACTATGAGCTCTGTATGTAACACTCCAGAATCCTGTACGTAGCATAATCCTGAGCTTTGCATGTAACACTCCTGAACCCTGCACTCTTTACGTAGCATAATCCTGAGCTCTGTACGTAACACACTCCTGAACCCTGCACTCTTTACATAGCATAATCCTGAGCTTTGCACGCAACGCACCCTCGAACCCTGCACTTTTTATCTAGCATAACTATGAGCTCTGTATGTTAACACTCCAGAATCCTGTACGTAGCATAATCCTGAGCTTTGCACGTAACACTCCTGAACCCTGCACTCTTTACGTAGCATAATCCTGAGCTCTGTACGTAACGCACCCCTGAACCCTGCACTCTTTACGTAGCATAATCCTGAGCTCTGTACGTAACACACCCCTGAACCCTGCACTCTTTACGTAGCATAATCCTGAGCTCTGTACGTAACGCACCCCTGAACCCTGCACTCTTTACGTAGCATAATCCCGAGCTCTGTACGTAACACACTCCTGAACCCTGCACTCTTTATGTAGCATAATCCTGAGCTCTGTACGTAACACACCCCCGAACCCTGCACTCTTTACGTAGCATAATCCTGAGCTTTGCACGCAACGCACCCTTGAACCCTGCACTTTTTATCTAGCATAACTATGAGCTCTGTATGTAACACTCCAGAATCCTGTACGTAGCATAATCCTGAGCTTTACACGTAACACACTCCTGAACCCTGCACCCTTTACGTAGCATAATCACGAGCTCTGTGCGTAACACACTCCTGAACCCTGCACTCTTTACGTAGCATAATCCTGAGCTCTGTACGTAACACACCCCTGAACCCTGCACTCTTTACGTAGCATAATCCTGAGCTCTGTACATAACGCACCCCTGAACCCTGCACTCTTTACGTAGCATAATCCCGAGCTCTGTACGTAACACACTCCTGAACCCTGCACTCTTTACGTAGCATAATCCTGAGCTCTGTATGTAACACACTCCTGAACCCTGCACTCTTTATGTAGCATAATCCTGAGCTCTGTACGTAACACACCCCCGAACCCTGCACTCTTTACGTAGCATAATCCTGAGCTTTGCACGCAACGCACCCTTGAACCCTGCACTTTTTATCTAGCATAACTATGAGCTCTGTATGTAACACTCCAGAATCCTGTACGTAGCATAATCCTGAGCTTTACACGTAACACACTCCTGAACCCTGCACCCTTTACGTAGCATAATCCAGAGCTCTGTACGTAACACACTCCTGAACCCTGCACTCTTTACGTAGCATAATCCTGAGCTCTGTACTTAACACACTCCTGAACCCTGCACTCTTTACATAGCATAATCCTGAGCTTTGCACGCAACACTCCTGAACCCTGCACTCTTTACGTAGCATAATCCTGAGCTCTGTACGTAACGCACCCCTGAACCCTGCACTCTTTACGTAGCATAATCCTGAGCTCTGTACGTAACACACCCCTGAACCCTGCACTCTTTACGTAGCATAATCCTGAGCTCTGTATGTAACACACTCCTGAACCCTGCACTCTTTACGTAGCATAATCCTGAGCTCTGTACGTAACACACCCCCGAACCCTGCACTCTTTACATAGCATAATCCTGAGCTTTGCACGCAACGCACCCTCGAACCCTGCACTTTTTATCTAGCATAACTATGAGCTCTGTATGTTAACACTCCAGAATCCTGTACGTAGCATAATCCTGAGCTTTGCACGTAACACACTCCTGAACCCTGCACTCTTTACGTAGCATAATCCTGAGCTCTGTACGTAACACACCCCTGAACCCTGCACTCTTTACGTAGCATAATCCTGAGCTCTGTACGTAACACACCCCTGAACCCTGCACTCTTTACGCTCAGCAAACCCCTCCTTCCCTTCTGAAGGCTCCTGGGATGTAGGTCATAATTTGCCTAGGCATGGAAACCTGCTTTTCACGACCTCCCGTTCTCACCCTCAACTCCCACTCCCTGCAAAGTGAGGCAGAGCCACCTACACAGGGAGGTACTAGAGCCAGGCAAGGTAGGAGAGAGATGCAGTAAAACTTTGGGGAAGGCTGCACTCTTTACATAGCATAATCCTGAGCTCTGTACGTAACACACCCCCAAACCCTGCACTCTTTACGCAGCATAATCCTGAGCTCTGTACGTAACACACCCCCGAACCCTGCACTTTTTACGTAGCATAATCCTGAGCTTTGCACGCAACGCACCCTCGAACCCTGCACTTTTTATCTAGCATAACTATGAGCTCTGTATGTAACACTCCAGAATCCTGTACGTAGCATAATCCTGAGCTTTGCACATAACACACTCCTGAACCCTGCACTCTTTACGTAGCATAATCCCGAGCTCTGCAACGTAACACTCCTGAACCCTGCACTCTTTACGTAGCATAATCCTGAGCTCTGTACGTAACACACTCCTGAACCCTGCACTCTTTACGTAGCATAATCCTGAGCTCTGTATGTAACACACTCCTGAACCCTGCACTCTTTACGTAGCATAATCCTGAGCTCTGTACGTAACACACCCCCGAACCCTGCACTCTTTACGTAGCATAATCCTGAGCTTTGCACGCAACGCACCATCGAACCCTGCACTTTTTATCTAACATAACTATGAGCTCTGTATGTAACACTCCAGAATCCTGTACGTAGCATAATCCTGAGCTTTGCATGTAACACTCCTGAACCCTGCACTCTTTACGTAGCATAATCCTGAGCTCTGTACGTAACACACTCCTGAACCCTGCACTCTTTACATAGCATAATCCTGAGCTTTGCACGCAACGCACCCTCGAACCCTGCACTTTTTATCTAGCATAACTATGAGCTCTGTATGTTAACACTCCAGAATCCTGTACGTAGCATAATCCTGAGCTTTGCACGTAACACTCCTGAACCCTGCACTCTTTACGTAGCATAATCCTGAGCTCTGTACGTAACGCACCCCTGAACCCTGCACTCTTTACGTAGCATAATCCTGAGCTCTGTACGTAACACACCCCTGAACCCTGCACTCTTTACGTAGCATAATCCTGAGCTCTGTACGTAACGCACCCCTGAACCCTGCACTCTTTACGTAGCATAATCCCGAGCTCTGTACGTAACACACTCCTGAACCCTGCACTCTTTATGTAGCATAATCCTGAGCTCTGTACGTAACACACCCCCGAACCCTGCACTCTTTACGTAGCATAATCCTGAGCTTTGCACGCAACGCACCCTTGAACCCTGCACTTTTTATCTAGCATAACTATGAGCTCTGTATGTAACACTCCAGAATCCTGTACGTAGCATAATCCTGAGCTTTACACGTAACACACTCCTGAACCCTGCACCCTTTACGTAGCATAATCACGAGCTCTGTGCGTAACACACTCCTGAACCCTGCACTCTTTACGTAGCATAATCCTGAGCTCTGTACGTAACACACCCCTGAACCCTGCACTCTTTACGTAGCATAATCCTGAGCTCTGTACATAACGCACCCCTGAACCCTGCACTCTTTACGTAGCATAATCCCGAGCTCTGTACGTAACACACTCCTGAACCCTGCACTCTTTACGTAGCATAATCCTGAGCTCTGTATGTAACACACTCCTGAACCCTGCACTCTTTATGTAGCATAATCCTGAGCTCTGTACGTAACACACCCCCGAACCCTGCACTCTTTACGTAGCATAATCCTGAGCTTTGCACGCAACGCACCCTTGAACCCTGCACTTTTTATCTAGCATAACTATGAGCTCTGTATGTAACACTCCAGAATCCTGTACGTAGCATAATCCTGAGCTTTACACGTAACACACTCCTGAACCCTGCACCCTTTACGTAGCATAATCCAGAGCTCTGTACGTAACACACTCCTGAACCCTGCACTCTTTACGTAGCATAATCCTGAGCTCTGTACGTAACACACTCCTGAACCCTGCACTCTTTACATAGCATAATCCTGAGCTTTGCACGCAACACTCCTGAACCCTGCACTCTTTACGTAGCATAATCCTGAGCTCTGTACGTAACGCACCCCTGAACCCTGCACTCTTTACGTAGCATAATCCTGAGCTCTGTACGTAACACACCCCTGAACCCTGCACTCTTTACGTAGCATAATCCTGAGCTCTGTATGTAACACACTCCTGAACCCTGCACTCTTTACGTAGCATAATCCTGAGCTCTGTACGTAACACACCCCCGAACCCTGCACTCTTTACATAGCATAATCCTGAGCTTTGCACGTAACACACTCCTGAACCCTGCACTCTTTACGTAGTACACCCAAGATACAACCGGCCTTTTGAGGCCAACCATACTGTTGATGCACCCCCCCCCCCCAAAAAAAAATGGATTTGGACACCCCTGCTCTAGGGTGTCTGCTTAAAAGATATATAATGTTCGGGAGTTATGAGTAATTTTCTAGCTAAAAAAAATATGCTGATTTTTACATGTATATGACATGAGAAATGCCAGAACCGGCCCGGTAGGGAAGTTGTTAATAACAGAAGTGTTGCAACGATCATATATCAGTACAATGGATCCATGAAGTTCAGGTAACATTCAGCTGAGAGGGTCCAGCAAGACTAAACTTGCTGTAATCGAGTGTCTCTACTTTACAAAAGTAAAACGTTTGTCAATGTCTCAGGGATTTGAAATAAAGAAATGAAACTCAATCTGAACCGTGTCGTCATTTGTTACAATTGTAAAGCGACATCATTTCTATAATTAGGAACATCTATGACTGGCGTTGTATGCTTTCCTGTGAATGTATATCCATCGTGGTTAGATACGTCTTTTCTAGTCACATGTGGTCTTGGTGTGATGCAGTTCATCATCCTCGCAAACCAACGCAGAGTGTCAGCTGACGCTGCTTCACTTTTTTTTTTTTTTTTTTATTAATCTAAT
The DNA here is from genome assembly GCF_965119305.1 of Pelophylax lessonae. Lineage (NCBI taxonomy): Eukaryota > Metazoa > Chordata > Amphibia > Anura > Ranidae > Pelophylax > Pelophylax lessonae. Next base: position 13,445,215 of record NC_138771.1, on the reverse strand, counting down.
TTCTTGGGGCTTTCCATGTGAGCATTTCCAATGTAACGTTAGAATGGATGGGGCTATAGCAGGCTGAGAGGGAGAAATACATTTCTATACAAGCTTTTGTCCAAGAACTGTAAGCGGTTCATACAAACGCCATTCAAAACCACCCAATCTGCAGGTTATTGGATTCTAGCATGCAACAAATGAGATTCTATAATCTATCTGTAGCTCAGGCCCATCTTAATGGGCACTGTCCAGGGAATCCATAATCAGGGCCTGGACAAGGGAGAAGCCAGGCGCTGTTTTGGGGGGGGGGGGGGGGGCATTGGCGATTTTGCTGGTTTTCTTTGACAGGAGTTACGACAATGTCACTCCTGTTAGTAAGAGCAACAGCTGCCTTCTCCAGGAGCGAGAATTCAGCTCTCTCCCCCACCTGCAGGGGGCAGGGGAGAACCAGCACAGACTGAGAACTGACATTCTCAGCATGGGAGAGTAAGGTGCCTTCAGTGCAGGTGGGAACAGCATTTAAAATCTGAGTGTACAAAGTGGGGGGGGGGGGGTACCCGACGTGAGAGGGCACCGTGACGGGGGCAACTGACGCAAGGGGACACCCCGTGACGAGGGCACCCGACGCAAGGGGACACCCCGTGATGAGGGCCCACAACGCAAGGGGACACCCCGTGACGAGGGCCCACCACGCAAGGGGACACCCCGTGACGAGGGCCCACCACGCAAGGGGACACCCCGTGACGAGGGCACCCCACGCAAGGGGACACCCCGTGACGAGGGCACCCCACGCAAGGGGACACCCCGTGACGAGGGCACCCCACGCAAGGGGACACCGTGCTGAGGGCACCCCACGCAAGGGGACACCGTGCTGAGGGCACCCCACGCAAGGGGACACCGTGCTGAGGGCACCCCACGCAAGGGGACACCGTGCTGAGGGCACCCCACGCAAGGGGACACCGGGATGAGGGCACCCCACGCAAGGGGACACCGGGATGAGGGCACCCCACGCAAGGGGACACCGTGATGAGGGCACCCCACGCAAGTTGTTGTTCATTTTAAGGTCAAAACAGAGGACAAGGGGACACTCTTTACGTCTAGAGGAAAACCGATTTCGTCTCTAAATATGGAAAGGTTTCTTCACAGTAAGAGCTGTGAAAATGTGGAATAGACTCCCTCCAGAGGTGGTTCTGGCCAGCTCAGTAGTTGGATTTAAAAAAGGCCTGGATTCTTTTCTGGGTTTACATAATATAACTGGATACTAATATTTATAGGTAAAGTTGATCCAGGGAATATCCGATTGCCTCTCGGGGGATCAAGAAGGAATTTTTTTTCCCTGCAGTAGTAAATTGGATCATGCTTTGCTGGGGTTTTTTCGCCTTCCTCTTGATCAACTGCGGGTATAGGATTGTGTATATGGGATTGTATGGTTGGGTTTTCTTTACTTTTTTTTTTTTTTTATTGGTTGAGCCAGATGGACTTGTGTCTTTTTTCAACCTATGGGCACTCATGTATGGGAATGATGTGATGGTGGAGACACCTGATGCATAGTCACTGGTGTATGGGGGTGATGTGATGGGGACACCTGATGCAAATGGGGACGGTGATGTATGGGGGTGTGGTGATATGGGCATCTGATGCAAGGGGACACCTGATCATCTGATGTATGGGGGTGCTGTGATACGGTCACCTGAAGTAAGGGGACACCTGAGCATCTGATGTATGGGGGTGCTGTGATAGGGGCACCTGATGTAAGGGGACACCTGAGCATCTGATGTATGGGGGTGCTGTGATAGGGGCACCTGATGTAAGGGGACACCTGATCATCTGATGTATGGGGGTGCTGTGATACGGTCACCTGAAGTAAGGGGACACCTGAGCATCTGATGTATGGGGGTGCTGTGATAGGGGCACCTGATGTAAGGGGACACCTGATCATCTGATGTATGGGGGTGCTGTGATAGGGGCACCTGATGTAAGGGGACACCTGAGCATCTGATGTATGGGGGTGCTGTGATAGGGGCACCTGATGTAAGGGGACACCTGATCATTGATGTATGGGGGTGCTGTGATAGGGGCACCTGATGTAAGGGGACACCTGATCATTGATGTATGGGGGTGCTGTGATAGGGGCACCTGATGTAAGGGGACACCTGAGCATCTGATGTATGGGGGTGCTGTGATAGGGGCACCTGATGTAAGGGGACACCTGAGCATCTGATGTATGGGGGTGCTGTGATATGGGCATCTGATTTAAGGGGACACCTGATCATCTGATGTATGGGGGTGCTGTGATACGGTCACCTGAAGGGGACACCTGAGCATCTGATGTATGGGGGTGCTGTGATAGGGGCATCTGATTTAAGGGGACACCTGATCATCTGATGTATGGGGGTGCTGTGATACGGTCACCTGAAGTAAGGGGACACCTGAGCATCTGATGTATGGGGGTGCTGTGATAGGGGCATCTGATTTAAGGGGACACCTGATCATCTGATGTATGGGGGTGCTGTGATACGGTCACCTGAAGTAAGGGGACACCTGAGCATCTGATGTATGGGGGTGCTGTGATAGGGGCATCTGATTTAAGGGGACACCTGATCATCTGATGTATGGGGGTGCTGTGATACGGTCACCTGAAGTAAGGGGACACCTGAGCATCTGATGTATGGGGGTGCTGTGATAGGGGCACCTGATGTAAGGGGACACCTGAGCATCTGATGTATGGGGGTGCTGTGATAGGGGCACCTGATTTAAGGGGACACCTGATCATCTGATGTATGGGGGTGCTGTGATAGGGGCACCTGATGTAAGGGGACACCTGAGCATCTCATGTAAGGGTAGGGCAGCCATCAGAAATTTTGGGGCCCCTTACACAGCTTTAGGCCTGGGCCCCTCCGGGCCTGACCACCAACATTCCGCAGGGCCCGCCCTCTGGCTGCCCCACCGAATCCGCCCACTGGCCATCCCACCGAGTCCTTCAGTGCACCCACTTCTATTTTAACACTCTTACAACTTAATATATGAGAATGAATCAGACATCCCCATATATTTAGCAAAGAGACATCCCAATCTAGTAAAGAGACATCCCAATCCAGTAAAGAGACAGCCTCATATTTTCAGCAGCAAGACATCGCAATCCAGCAAAGAGACGTCTCTCTTCAGCTGCATCGGCTTACTCTGTAGCCACCCTGCTTTAGCAATTGCTAGTTACTACAGCAGCTACAACTTAGTCTTGTTGGTTGGGGCTTGCCAGGTGGGGCCCCTCAGAATGCCAGGGCCCCCTACATGTGTATGGGCTGTCCCCCCCTGATGGCTGCCCTGTGTAAGGGGGTGCTGTGATAGGGACACCTAAAGGAGGCTGGTAGGGGCCCCAGTACATTACTTTGCCCAGGGGCCCGGAATGCTATTAAGATGTCGCTGCTGTAGCTGAATAATTTGGGACATGTACAGAGCACGTGAACCCAGGGACCTCGCTCGGCAGACATTTTTGCAGCCTTAGTTCTGCAGGTGGTAATGAATGTTTATTATTTTGACATTTACACAAATGGAATCTATAAATGCCTAAAGGCAACACGGACATTTGCAATTATCACCTTTCAACTGTAATTACAAGACAAGCCTAGCAACCTTTTACATCCAGTGTGGAAGGAAAACACACGTTTTGTCTTCTGAAGTAGAAGGTTAGGTCATGGAGACAATTGTTGTATTTAAGTCTCATTTTGTTCATTTCAGGTAAAAGGTCAAAATTCTACAAGGCGGCCAAAAGTCAGAATTTCTACAAAGCAGCTGATTTGCTTTTGTTTATTTTTTTTTTTGTTTGTTTGTTTTGTTTTTTATTTATGCAGAAAAACAAAAAATATTTAAAAACCAAGTGCTTATAAAATCATTTTAGGCATGAAAATAAAAAAAAAAAAAAAAAAAAAAAAAGAAAAACAAATATATATTTTTTCAAAGCAGAGAATAAAAATAGCCGTAGTTCTAATATATGCCACACAATATTAGCTCAATGGTTTAGGAAAAAACTAAATTTCAGTAAAAAATTAACTTATGTTAAATTTTCTGAGACACAAATGATATACAGAACCCAATTTTTTGGCATGATATTAAAAATGAAGCTGCCCCGAGTAACTATGTACCCAACATAGGTTGAACTGGATGGACTGATGTCTTTTTTTCAACCTCACAAACTATGTAACATGCCAAGCCTTAGGCTCGGTTTCCACTAGTGCGACTTGCGGTGCGACTTGACACATGTCAAGTCGCACAGCAAGTCAAAACCCATTGTTTTCAATGGGGCACGTTTCCACTGCCGCGGCTTCAGTTGCCGCGACCTCAAAAGTAAATCGTGTACTACTTTTGAGCGCGACTTCCCTCTATATATGAGGGACAAGTCTAACTGAAGCCGCGGTTTACTTTTGCTACGAAGTTGTGCTAGAAGTAGCACGACTTCGTAGCCGCACTAGTGGAAACCGAGGCTTAAAGCAGAATTAAATCCAAAACCAACCAACATGAAATATATTGCAGATTACCAATCATTAGATGTGGTGGCGGCATTCGTTTCTTTTTTAGACTCTCCCCCCCCCCCCCCCCCCCGTATTAACACGCCCCCACTCTGGATGAAGGAACACAGGGAGCACCTTTGGACAGCAGAAGTGTCAGTTGGGGGGGGGTGGGGGGGAGGCTAAATGTATTGGCAGATTTAGATACACTATTGAAGATGTAGATACGCATATTATACCCTATATTCTCTTTCTCTGGTTATCTTTAAAGGATTTGCCCCCTTAATGACCAGGGCCCTATTTTGCGATTCGGCACTGCGTTACTTTAACGGACAATTGCTCGGTTGTGCGACGCTGTACCCAAATTAAATTTACGTCCTTTTTTCCCCACAAATAGAGATTTCTTTTGGTGGTATTTGGTCACCTCTGCAATTTTTATTTTTTGAGCTATAAACAAAAAAAGAGAATTTTGAAAAATATACATATATTATTCACATTCTGCTATATGACATTCTCAAAAAAAAAAAAAAAATGTAAAAATCAAAATTTAACATTTTAGGCCAATTTGTTTTCTGCTACATATTTTTTTTTTTTTTATACCAAAATCGCAATAAGCGTATTTTGATAGGTTTGCGCAAAAGTTATCGCGTCTACAAACTATGAGAAAGATTTATGTCATTTTTATTGTTTTTTACTAGCAATCGTGGCAATCTGCAGTTTTTGTGCAGGACTGCGACATTGCGGCGGACAGATCGGACCCCTACCTGACATTTTTGACACTTTTGCGGGTTCCAGTGACATTACTACAGTAATCAGTGCTAAAAATATGCACTGTTTCTGTAATAATGACACTGGCAAGGAAGGGGTTAACATTGTGGGTGATCAAGGGGTTAAATGTGAGCCTAGGGGAGTGATTCTAACTGTGGAGGGGCGTGGCTTCTGAAATTACCAGAGAGACCTGTGTCCCTTTATAGAAGGATCACAGGCGCTCTGGGATCATTCCAGGGAGAAGAACGGTCAGCTGAGTTTACAACATCCGACCGTCCTCTCTCAGCAGGGAACGATCGCGGGTGTCAGGCGGCAATCAGAGCCGCCGGCCCGCTGCATTGGAGTCCCCTCTGATGAGCAGGGGCGCGCTGCTGTTGGCACGCGCTCGCCCCCCTAGCCTCGTGCTCGCGTTGTACAGGTACGGCGATTTGCCTGGGAGCGGAGGATGGATGCCTGCCGCCGTATAACTGCGGCGGGCGGTTGGGAACAGGTTAAGAGACACCTTTCCTCCAATTAATCGAATGCAGTGACAGGGGGACCCTGAAGTGACGTTTTTTTACCCGTCGCTTCTGGGTCAGTAAGGGACACCCGAAGCAACACCCGCTGCAGATCACAAGTGCAGCGCATTCCGAATACGGTGCGGGAGTCGGTGGGAAGGCTTAGAGCCCCCGCCGGTGGGAAGGCTTAGAGCCCCCGCCGGTGGGAAGGCTTAGAGCCCCCGCCGGTGGGAAGGCTTAGAGCCCCCGCCGGTGGGAGGAATAGTGTCTTGTATCAGTGATAGGAACAGTGCCCCAAGGGCCAGATAAACGCAAGCAAATGGCTGCATCCTGCCCCCAGGCTGCAGTTTGGAGACCCCTGTTATATACACACACACTTTTCGGGAAGAAGCTATGTTGGAAAAACATGTAGAAGTTGTAGAAGACTCTTAACATTAGTGCGTCTCTGAAGTCACACGACTTCCAGTGCGACTTTGGAGCGTGACCTTGATGCGACTTTGATCTGATATTACATCATCTGAATCAAAGTTACATCAAAAATCGATCAGATCCCAAGTCGCACAAGTGAGAAAAGGAGCATTACCACTTGCCTACCGGGCACTTTCACCCCCTTCCTGCCCAGGCCAATTTTCAGATTTAAGCGCTGTCACACTTTGAACGACAATCAGGGCTGTCTTTAATATTGATTGGACCCTGGGCAAATATTTTCTTGGGCCCTCCCAAATCCACTTATCAACTATTTGCTGGCAGTTCGGGCTCAAGGGGCAGCTGCTTTGGGCCTCACAACAATGACTTAGGCCCAGGGCAGCTGCCCCTTTTGCCCGGTGTTAAAGATGGTCCTGACGACAATTGCAAAGTCATTCAACGCTGTATCCATATTACATTTTTTTCATTTTTTTGAGACAGATAGAGGTTTCTTTTGGTGGTATTAAATCACCACTGCCTGTATTTTTTGCTAAACAGAAAAAAAAAAGACTAAAATTTTGTAAATTAGTAATTTTTCTCCTACACTGATGTGCGCTGATGAGGCGGCACTGATGGGCACTGAGGAGTACCCTGATTATCACTGCAGATGTCTCCTGTGTGGATTGCCGCTTATCGGCTCTCCTCATGCGCTGTCAGGAGGAGGAGAGGATTACCGCTAACCGGCATATCCTGTTTACACTGATCAGCTGTAAATGGACACAGCTGGTCACATGGTAAAGAGCCGCTGCGATGGGCTCTTTCCCCCCCAACTGCCGATGCGCACCGCAGGGGGGAGCGTAGGACACGCAATCACAGGAGGACGACGTCATATGATGCTCTCCTAGCAACGTGCGACCGCGCAATAGCCCTCGTTCAACTATAGCACAGTCGTGAAGGGGTTAAGGCTCTTGTTAACATCACCATAGTGTGTAAAGTGGATGTCGACTGGGAACCTACTTGTCATTTTATGGATTTTATGTATCAATTGTAAAATTTTAACCACTTGCCTACCGGGCACTGCCACACCCTTCCTGCCCAGGCCAATTTTCAGCTTTCAGCGCTGTCGTACTTTGAATGACAATTGCGCGATCATGCAACACTGTACCCATAATTAAATGTTTATAACTTTTTTTCATACAAATAGAGCTTTCTTTTGATGGCATTTAATCACTACTGGGGTTTTGTTTTTCCAGCAAAAAATAACCGAAAATTCAGAAAAAAAAAACAGTTTATAGTTTGTTAAAAAAATTTGCAAATAGGTAAATTTTCTCCTTCATTGATGTGCGCTGATGAGGTGGCACTGATGGGCCCTAATAGGCTGCACTGAAGGGCACCACTGAAGGGCATTAATTGGTGGCACCAATAGGTGGCACTGATGGGCAATGAAAGGCACTGGTAGGTGACACTGATACACTGATGGGGCACTGATGGGCATTAATAGGTGGCACTAATAAGTTGCACTCATGGGCATTAATAGGTGGCCACTGATAGTGCTCTATCAGTAATGCCTATCAGTGTTACCTACCAGTGCCCACCTATCAGTGCCACCTATCAGTGATTCTTATTGTCACCTACCAGTGCCTATCATTGCCCATAAGTGCCACTAATGCCCTTCAGTGCCACCCTTCAGTGCCCATTGATGCCACCCATTGGCGCAGCCTATCAGTGCCCCATCAGTGATGCCCATCAGTGTCAGTGTAGGTGGCGCTGGTGGGCACAGGTGCTCCTCTCCTCTTTGGGACCGATGTCCCTCAGTGCAGCGATCTGCTTTTGTTTCTCCTCACGCTAAAAAAAAAAAAAAGCTGATCGCCAGCTGCTGTTTACATCATGTGATTAGCGGTTATTGGCTAACAGCAGATCACGTGGTAAGGGGCTGGGATTTGTGATTAGCCGAGTCTCATGAACTTGCTGATCCCAGAGTGAGCCGCGCTCAGGTAGCTCGTGCACGGGATGACGTACATGGACGCCCTCCCGGTATTAAAATCACATTCCCTACTTGTTGTACAATTCTAATGCAAAGAAGAAGTGGTGCAATTGAGATCTACACCTTCAACTATAAATTTTTAGATCCTATTTTACTTTAGTAAATCAACCCCATAGTGCTGAATGGAGTAGAACGAGCAACTGCCTGAGCAGGGTGGAGTAACAGCGAAGTATGGAGCAATAGCAGCAGCACAAAAGCAATGACAGATTGGAACCCGTATTCAGCATATCTTGGACCCGAAGCCAACACTGCTGAGTAATGATTTGGCATATTAATGAAACAAGCCTGATCCTGCCCGCTGCAGAATAGAATACACAGCAGAACAATCCTTTAAAAGGAAACTTGTGCTGAGAAACACACACACATGCTATCTATCATAGAAGACTTCTGCTTCTCAGGAAGTCGGAAGCCCCGACTAATCGAGCTGATCTAATGGCTTCACTATTTTCCTGAGTGATTGACCCATAAGATGCCATTTAAAGCAAGAGATGAGAATTCAATGGGGAAAGGCCGGTCTTCCTTGGGAAGGAGAGGGCAGGCCCGTGTCACCGAGTCCCTGACCCAGAACAAGAATGCAGGTCAGTTCTGACTTCAATGGCTGCATGCTTCTCTTCCGGGTCTGTGACTCAATGCACTTCAATTGAACTTCAGCAATTCTCTGTATCGCATTGTTACATTCGTAGGCGCAGCCCTATTGCATTAGGGTTTGCACCCCAGAGCACACACACATATGGGTATATATCAGCAGAGCAGGGCGGTGTCAATAGAGCAAAGACTGGTGGCAGTAGGGCCGTGGACAGAGTCAATAGTTTATCATTATTATTTTTGAATATTTTTTTATAAATTTTTTGCAATTTTTTAGGTGCTCGGCTATGGGGCTTTGGTTAACCACTTCTGGACCGGAAAGGATTTGCCCCCTTAATGACCAGGCCCTATTTTGCGATTCGGCACTGCGTTACTTTAAACTGACAATTGCGCGGACATGCGACTCTGTACCTAAATAAAATTTATGTACTTTTATTCCCCACAAATAGAGCTTTCTTTTGGTGGTATTTAATCACCTCTGCAATTTTTACATTTTGCACTATAAACAAAAAAAAGAGCGACAATTTTGAAAAAAACTAAATATTTTTTTACTTTCTGCCATAAAACATTCCCATTAAAAAAAAAAAAAAAAAAAATTAAAAATCAAGATTTTAACCACATAACGAACGCTCACATTGCTGCTACTGCGGCACAGTGGCTCGCTATCGTCCAGCGACGTAGACCTACATCGCTGGACTCCTCCCCTTGTGGGCGGCGCGCGCGCGCACCGCCGTAGGCTCGCTCCCGCTGTATTCAGTCACAGCGGGAGTCAGGCCAGGGGAGGAGCGGCGGCAATCGCCGCCGCTCTTCCCCGATCGTTGGGGAATCGAGTGTGAAGATCCGCCTGCTTGTGTAAACAAAGCGGGCGGATCTCCTAAGTGACAGGCAGGGTCGAATTACAGGATTCAGCATAGCTGAACCTGCGATCTGTCCCTGTGTCACTCAATTACCTCCCCCCACACGTCAGTAAGCACCAGGCATACATTAACCCCTCCCTCTCCAATAAAATTAACCCCTTCCCTGCCAGTGTAATTTTTACAGTAACAGTGCATATATATAGCACTGATTACTGCAGTAATGTCACTGGTACCCCCAAAAGTGTCAAAAATGTCTTTTAAGGGTCCGATCTGTCCGCCGCAATGTCGCAGTCCCGCAAAAAAAAAAAAAAACGCAGATCGCCGCCATTACTCGTTAAAAAAAAAAAAAAACAACACCAAAAATGACAGAAATCTTTCCCTTAGTTAGTAAACGCAATAACTTTTGCGCAAACCAATCAAAATACACTTATTGTGAATTTTTTTTTACCAAACATAGGTAGCAGAAAACAAATTGGACAAAAATTTAAAAAAAAAATTAGATTTTTACATTTTGGGGGGGGGGGGGGGGGGGATTTCATATAAAAAAAATGTGAAAAAGTTATTTTTTCAAAATTTACGCTCTTGTTTATAGCACAAAAAATGAAAAATCATCGCACAGGTGATCAAATACCACCAAAAGAAAGCTCTGTTTGTGGGGAAAGAGGGACGTAAATTTAATTTGGGTACGGTGTCGCATGACTGCGCAATTGTCAGTTAAAGTCGCACAGCGCCGAATCGCAAAAAGTTGCCCAGACGTTAGACAGCAAAATCCTCCGGTGGTAAAGTGGTTAACTATTGAACATGCGGAAATGTTCTGCTTTCTGCACTATAATATTGTTCTACTTAGCTGGGAGTATTGATTTGAAAGTGTAGCTAGTCTATAGTAGGGTCTGTCCACCAGTCCACTGAGTCTGTCCAATCCACTGTCTAGCTTGTGTCTATCTATTGTTTTCTAACAGTTTTGCACTGACTGTGCTGCGCCAGATGACCCGGCCTCCACAATCACCAGACCTGAACCCAATCCAGATGGTTTGGGGTGAGCTGGACCGCAGAGTGAAGGCAAAAGGGCCAACAAGTGCTGAGCATCTCTGGGAACTCCTTCAAGACTGTTGGAAAACCATTTCAGGTGACTCCTCTTCAAGTGTGACTACAATTTTCATAGTCATGAAAATAAAGAAAACTCTTTGAATGAGAAGGTGCGTCCAAACTTTTGGTCTGTACTATATACATATATACACACACATATATGTATGATCACAGGTCTCTGTGTTGATTTCACAAGTGTCTGCCTCATACAGTTAGAAAACACTTCCTAGGCTCAGATACATTGAACCCTATATATATATATATATATATATATATATATATATATATATATATATATATATATATATATTTTTTTTTTTTTTTTTTTATATATTTATATAGGGTTCAAAGGGTTCAATGTGTCTGAGCCTAGGAAGTGTTTTCTAACTGTATGAGGCAGACACTTGTGAGATCAACACAGAGACCTGTGATCATACACACATATATATATATAACTTTTTTGGGGATTTTTCTTTACCAAAAATATGTAGCACAATAAAAAATTTGCCTACAATTATGAAAAAAATGGATTTTTGTAAGAACTTACCGTAAAATCCTTTTCTCTTAAGCTCATTGACAGACGTAGTCTTCTTGATTCTCAAGAGCTGGGTTATGTTGTCTCCGCAGGAGTAGGACTAGGCAGAAAGACAAAACGTTCTGGCTCCACCTTAGGGGCAGTCCCTGAGGGTATATCCTCCCTCTCTCTGCTACAGGGAATCAGTTCTGTTTAAAGCAGTACAGAGAATTTAACCCAACCCAACTCAATGATAGAGGGGCGGGTACTACGTCTGTCAATGAGCTTAAGGCTCGGTTCACACTATTGCGATGCGGGAAGGCTGCGAATTCGCAGCCTGTTCCCGCATCGCACACGCACCCCCGGCAGTTCACACTGCCATATGCGATCCGCTGGGGGTGTCAATGTAATCTTAACGACACCCCCAGTTTGATCGCATATCGCAGTGCGATCGTGCAGTTCGCACAGGATCGGATCGCACAAGTGTGAACCGCTGTGCGATCCGATCCTGATGCGGCAGCAAAAATGCCTCCTGTGCGTCTTTGCTGCGGGTGCGATGCGAATTTAGCCATACAAACTGTATGGCTAAACTCGCACCGCACAGCTGATCGCATGTCATGTCGGAGCAGTGCGCTCCGACATGACATGCGAACCCGGCACACGCAGAAGTGTGAACCGGGTCTAAGAGAAAAGGATTTTACGGTAAGTTCTTACAAAAATCCATTTTTCTCTATCGCTCATTGACAGACGTAGTCTTCTTGATTCTCAAGAGCTGGGACATCCAGAAGCAGTGCCACAAATGAGGGGTGGGATTGACAAAATCAAATCCAATCTAGAAGGCCCAACCGGTGCCAAACTAGAAGTTTTAAAGGCTCATTATAAACAAAGAATGAGACTAAAGAAAAATTTTCCAACGGAAAAAACCCTCGAGGTAGACCACTGGTCTCCTCAAATTGCGGCCTGCAAAACCTTGCGGCCAAACGAGGCATCAGACGATGCCATTACATCAACTTTATAATGTTTAGTAAAGGTATGCACAGACGACCAGGTAGCCGCCTTGCACACCTGGACCACTGACGCCTGATGGCGAAAGGCCCATGACGCACTAAGTGCCCGAGTGGAGTGCGCCTTAACAGGGAACGGGGGCTCCCGACCCTTAATAGAATAAGCCTGCACTACCGTCTGTCTGATCCATCTGGAAATGGTCGCGGCAGATGCAGGCAACCTCTTTTTGGGTCCATCTGGGATCACAAAAAGTGAATCCGTCTTGCGAAACGAGTCTGTCGTTTTCAAGTATACCCTGATCGCCCGGACCACATCCAAGGAGTGTAAAGCAAACTCCCGAGGATGACTGGGCTTAGGACACAGGGAAGGTAATACAATTTCTTCATTCAGATGAAATTCTGAAACCACTTTTGGTAGGAAGGATGGATTCGGACGAAGAACCACCTTATCTCTATGAACCACCAGATATGGTGAACGACAAGATAATGCGGCCAGTTCTGACACCCTGCGTGCAGAAGTAATAGCCACCAAGAAGGCCACCTTCTGGGACAACGTGGGTAGAGGAATCTCCCTAATATCTTCAAAGGGAGGTTTCTGAAGAACCGACAACACTAAATTAAGATCCCAGGGGGGTAACGGCGCGTGCACTGGCGGAGCCAGATGTCGCACCCCCTGGATGAAATTCCGCACCAAGGAATGAGTAGCCAAAGGCTTCTGAAAGAAGATGGCTAATGCTGAGACCTGACCCTTGATAGTACTCAAGGCCAGTTTCTGCTCAACCCCTTGTTGCAGAAAAGCCAATATTCGACTAATCGAATAAGACCGAGGACGGAACCCCAAAGGTTCACACCATGCAATGTAGGACTTCCATGTGCGATGATAAATCTTTCTGGAAGTCGCTTTCCTTGCTTCAACTAGAGTAGGAATAACTGAAGCTGACAAACCTTTGTCCTTCAGCACCTGGGTCTCAATAGCCAGGCCGTTAAAGCCAGCGATCGTAAAGCAGGATGGCAGATCGGCCCCTGAGACAGTAGATCCTCCCTGAGAGGAAGTCTCCATGGGACGTCTGCCACCAGTCTGACCATGTCGGCGTACCAAGCTCGACGAGGCCAGTCCGGAGCTACCAGGATTACTGGGATTCCTTCCTCCTCTATCCTGCGTAGAAGTCTTGGCAGTAACGCGAGAGGAGGGAAGGCATATATTAGCTGGTATTGCCCCCACGGGGCGATCAGTGCGTCTGCGGTTTCTGCTAGAGGATCGCGGGAGCGAGCCACGAATCTCTGAACTTTCCTGTTGAATCGTGATGCCAACAGATCCACATCCGGGGTGCCCCACCGTAGGCACAACTGGTGGAAAACGTCTGGATGGAGGGACCATTCCCCCTGATCCAGGGTCTGACGGCTGAGATAATCTGCCTGCCAATTCTCCACCCCCGGAATGAACACCGCAGAGATTGCTGGAACAAATCGTTCCGCCCAGCGAAGAATGCAAGCCACTTCTTTGGCCGCTCGGACACTCTTGGTGCCCCCCTGGTGATTGACATAAGCCATGGCCGTGGCATTGTCCGACTGGATCCGAACCGGGCTGCCCTGGAGCTGCTCGGTCCAGTGAATCAGACAAAGTCTGATCGCTCTCAGTTCCAATACATTTATCGGTAACCTGGATTCTTCCGGGGACCAAAGTCCCTGGGCAGATAACTGACCAAGAATTCCTCCCCATCCGGATAGACTGGCATCCGTGGTCACTATCGTCCAATATATTGGCAGAAATGACTTTCCCTGGCTGAGCATTGGAGACCGAAGCCACCAAACCAGAGGCTCTCTGGTCTGTTTGCTCAATCGTATCTGATTGTCCAGGGATTCCGGATTCCGATTCCATCTGAGAAGAATCTCTTGCTGAAGAATTCGGGTATGGGACTGGGCAAATGGGACTGCTTCGAATGAAGCCACCATCAACCCCAGAACCCTCATGCAAGTCCGAAGGGAAGACCAGCTGTTGGACAGTAACAACTGGACTGCTGATTGAATCTTTCGGAGTTTCCCTACCGGAAGAAAAACTCTTGTCCTGACTGTGTCTAGAATTAGACCCAGATATTCGAGCCTCTGGGTGGGAACCAGAAATGACTTTTGCTGGTTCACCAGCCACCCGAATTCCTGTAAAGAAATCATAGTAATTTCTATGTTTTGTAGCAACGTCTGAGGAGACTCTGCATGAAGCAGAAGATCGTCTAGGTAACCTAGAATCGATATACCTCTTTGGCGCAGAAGTGCCAACATTGGGGCCAACACCTTTGTGAAGACCCGCGGAGCCGTGGCGAGACCGAAAGGTAACGCCACAAACTGATAGTGGTTCTCCTCTACGGAAAAGCGTAGAAAACGCTGATATCCTGCGAAAATGGGAATGTGAAGATAGGCGTCCTTGATGTCTATGGACGCTAGGACATCCCCTGGATGCAGGAAGGCTGCTACCGTGCGAATGGACTCCATTCTGAATCTTCTTATGTTGACGAAAAAATTGAGTGCTCTTAAGTCCAGAATTGGACGCACTTTGCCCTCTTTCCTGGGTATTGTAAACAGGTTTGAATAAAACCCCTGAAACCGTTCTGTCCAAGGAACGTGGACTACCACTCCTTGTTGTAGTAAATCTGTGACTGCTCTCCGCAGATCTTCTAAACGATCTGCGGATAGACGGATATTGGAAGGGAAGAATCGCGCCGGTGGGAGAGATCGAAACTCGATCTTGTACCCTGACCTTATGACTTCGCAAACCCATTTGTCCGGGATTCTGGAAAGCCATGGATCCGGGAACCGGCGAAGACGTCCCCCCACCCCAGTTATGGGTGGGGGCGCACCTTCAGGCTTTGGATGGTTTATCTTCAGGTCTGGAGGGGGCGGGCTTTTGCTTGCCCGACCAACGACCCCTGACGCCTCCTGCAGGAGCTTTGGAGGACTTAGTTTTTTCACCCGCTGGACGAAAAAACCTCTTGTGAGCAGAAAAAGAAGGCCCTCGTCTTTGACGAGTTCCTCTACCTTTAAAATTTTGCGGTAAAAAGGTGCTTTTTCCACCGGTGAGATCCTTAATGATCTCATCTAAGTTGGCTCCAAATAGACGCTCTCCTGAATGGGGGATATTAGCCAATGCTTTTTTGGAACCTTGGTCGGCTAACCAACCTTTTAGCCACAGTGTACGCCTGAGAACCACTGCTGAGACTGATGCTCGCGCCATTAATGGAGTGGCGTCTAACGCCGCATCACATACAAACTGTAACCCCTGTATCATTTGTTCCAACAAATCTGATACCGCCTGAGGGACTTCTTCTAAGTCCCGGCGTAACCACTTGGTCCATTCAGTTACAGCCTGCGAAACCAGACCAATAGCAATTATTGGTCTGAAAGCTGATCCAATCAAGGAAAACATGGTGCGAGACATAGCTTCTATCTTGCGATCCACTGGATCTTTAAAAGACGGAGCGTCTTCTAAAGGAATAACCGTGGCTTTATTCAATCTAGCAATAGGTGAATCCACCACAGGTGGTTCTGTCCATTTCTTAATAAGGGTTTCCTCAAACGGATAACGCCTGTCAATGCGTTTAGAAATATTAAAAGTGCGTTTTGGCAGACGCCATTCTTCTTCGATTGGATTGCCAAAACATTTGGGCAATGGAAAAACCTTCGCCACTTTGATGCGTTTTTTAGTCCCAAAAGGGATCTCAGTTTCAGCTATTTCTGATGGAATACCCTGTAACCTTAAAGTCTTTTGAACAGATACAATGAGTGCGTTTACCAACGCTTCCTCTCTGGCTATGGCGGATGCCGAAACATCCTCCTCACTGTCTGAAGAGACAGGACCCGAGACACCAATACCAGATGAAGTACCTGCAACTGCAGAAATAGGCTCAGAGTCTGAATCCGAGGTTTCAGATAATAAGGGGTTAGGCGGGGGTCGCTTTCTTGCGCCCTGTCCCTGACAAGCCACTTCCACCCGGGACACAAAAGTTTCCATAATAGCTGACAAAGATTCAATTGTCAATGGGGTGCTGGAGGATCCCGCAGACCCCTCGAGGGGATCCGGAGGAGATACATGAGTGGCAGGGTCCATGTTAATACAGGACACCTTTGCCAGCAAAACAAAAAAACTTTTTCTTTTTTTTTTTGTGTGTCTCCCCCTAGCGCAATAGCGCCCCTCAGAGTACCTGCTTCTCGATCCCGGAGAGAGAGAGAGAGAGGGACCCCCAAGGCTCACCAACCGATGCAGTGCAGTTTCCAACAAACTGCAGTCAGCGTCTGTCTTACACAGACTGGAAGGAGCTGTTTGCTTTTTCCCGGGCAGAAGGCGTGGCTCCGCCCCCTGTGTACGCCTTCCGGCGTTCCCAGCCCTCCACGAGGTAGCTGGGCTCACAAAACATGGCCGCCCCCATAGAAGAGACATAAGACTCCAAAAACATGGCGGCCGGCGTGACCTGAGGACATACATGCATTCGGTCTACGGCAAAATGGCGGCGGACCGCCGATATCGTCTTCCCAGCACATCCACCTGCACTCTGCTACGAGGTGACATATGGATCTACAGAGATACACTGCACATAAGGTAGGATTATACCTCCTATGTCTGCTGTAATGTTACAGTCTGCTGGGTGAGTGTTAGCTCTTGAACCAAGTCCACTTCCCACAAACACATGCTGTATTACAAGGGGGACTTGTAAGTATCAGATATATACTGACCATATATGGAGGGGCCCATAATACATACTGCCTCATAATGAGGAAAAAAGGGAACGTTTACTCACCATACCGAACCGACAGGCACCCTCTCTTCACAATACCCTCTCCACCGGGGTGGGGGTTTGTGGACGCCTCGACTCTCTGGTACCTGGCGTCCAAGCGAGACTTTTAACTCGCAAAGTCAGTCCCTTTACTGGGACTCCGTCGCGGCCGACCCAGCGCACTGGTCTGCACGCGCTCGTAGGCAGAAACCGGGGTGACCACTGGATCTCAACATCCAGCCCGTCGCCCGGCCCCGCATACTTACTTGAATATGTCGCGGCCGACCAAGCGCAATGCCATGGTCTGCGCGCGCTCGTAGGCCGGCTGGGGTGACCACAAGTGTCGCCCAGTCCGGCATTTTTGCTTGAAGATCTCACAGGAAAAACACACTGGAGAAAAACTACCTAAAAAATGTCTTTTTCTTAAAGAAAAAAAGTCTTGCCAGGACCAAAAGATCCCAGCAAGGAACTTAGGTCCTGACTAGACAGAAAAAAACTGATTCCCTGTAGCAGAGAGAGGGAGGATATACCCTCAGGGACTGCCCCTAAGGTGGAGCCAGAACGTTTTGTCTTTCTGCCTAGTCCTACTCCTGCGGAGACAACATAACCCAGCTCTTGAGAATCAAGAAGACTACGTCTGTCAATGAGCGATAGAGAAATTCGATTTTTTACATTTTTTTGGGATTTATTTTATAGCAGAAAGTGGAAAATAGTTTTTTTTTTTGTTTTTTCAAAATTGTTGCAAAAAAAAAAAAAAACCTGTAGAGGTGATCAAATACCACCAAAAGAAAGCTCTATTTCTGGGGAAAAAAAGGACATTGATTTTATTTGGGTACAGCGTCGCACTGTCCGTTAAAGTAACGTAGTGCCGATTGCAAAAAAATGGGCTGGTCATTAAGGGGGGAAATAACTCCCGGTCCAGAAGTGGTTAATGCAAGTTCTCTAGAAATGAAAAAATAAAAAATGTAATCTTCCACATCCTCTAACATTTTATTATAGGTCTGTCTGCACCTCCCAAAATATTTTTCTATCCACTCCAGCTTCTCCCACTGTGATCCCTGAACTCCCCTCCAAAACACACATTCAGCCTTTGTGAAAGCACAGCACCGGCCTCTCCCATTCCCACTTCTAACCTTTCATCCTCCCCGGGATTTCATGGAAAAACTTAACCCAGAGCATATCAGATAAGTGTGCATTCCAACAGTAACACAACATACAGATATTTCCAATGTATGCGAGATATACCGGAGAGCCGGCTACATAGGAGAATGTCAGGCACCCGGCATCCATGTGACACCGTTCCTAAGAATAGATGTAAGTAGAGCCTTGGGTACACTGCCACCGGCTGAGTCCTTATCCATGTCTTCTCCTTCCCAATGAAGACTGGATTTTCTGCACTTTAATGCTTAACCACTTTACCACCGGAGGATTTTGCCGTCTTACGTCTGGGCCACTTTTTGTGATTCAGCACTGTACGACTTTAACTGACAATTGCGCGGTCGTGCGACGCCGTACCCAAACTAAATTTACGTCCTTTTTTTCCCACAAACAGAGCTTTCTTTTGGTGGTATTTGATCACCTGTGCGATTTTTACTTTTTGCGCTATAAACAAAAAAAAGAGCGTTTATTTTGAAAAAACAACAATATTTTTAACATTTTTTTTATATGAAATTCCCCCCAAAAAAGATGTAAAAACCAATTTTTTTTTAAATTTTTGGCCAATTTGTTTTCTGCTACCTATGTTTGGTAAAAAAAAAAAAAAAAAAAAAAAAAAAAAGAAAAAAAAAAAAAAATCGCAATAAGCGTATTTTGATTGGTTTGCGCAAAAGTTATTGCGTTTACTAACAAAGGGAAAGATTGTCATTTTTGGTGTTTTTTTTTTTTTTAACGAGTAATGGCGGCGATCTGCGATTTTTTTTGCGGTACTGCGACATTGCGGCGGACAGATCGGACCCTTGACTGACATTTTTGACACTTTTGGGGGTACCAGTGACATTACTGCAGTAATCAGTGCTATATATATGCACTGTTACTGTAAAAATGACACTGGCAGGGAAGGGGTTAATTTTATTGGAGAGGGAGGGGTTAATGTATACCTGGTGCTTACTAACGTGTGGGGGGGGTGACAGTGAGCCAGGGACAGATCGGATGTTCAGCTATGCTGAACACTCCGATCTGTCACTCCCTGTCACTTAGGACATCCGCCCGCTCTGTTTACACAAGCGGGCGGATCTCCAAACTGGATTCCCCGACGATCGGGGCAGAGCAGGGGCGATCACCGCCGCTACTCCCCTGGCCCGACTCCCGCTGTGAATGAAAACAGCGGGAGCGCCGCCTACAGGGGGAGGAGTCTAGCGACGTAGATCTACGTCGCTAGACGATAACGAGCCACTGTGCCGCAGTAGCAGCACAGTGGTTAGTGGTAAAGAGGTTAAATCTTGATTTAACCATTTAGGACCGAGCCTATTTCTGACACTTGTTTACAAGTTAAAATAATTTTTTTTTGGCTAGAAAATTACTTAGAACTCCCAAACATTATATATATTTTTTTAGCAGAGACCCTAGAGAATAAAATGGAGATTGTTGCAATATTTTTTATTACACTGTATTAGCGCAGCGGTCTTCCAAATGCAATTTTTTTTTGGAAAAAAATCACTTTTTTGAAAAAAAAACAAAAAAAAAAACAGTAAAGTTAGCCCAATTTTTTTCTATAATGTGAAAGATAATGTTATCCAGAGTAAATAGATACCAGACATGTCATGCTTAAAAATTGCGCACGCTTGTGGAATGGCGACAAACTTTGGTACTTAAAAATCCCCATAGGCGACATTTTAAAAATTCCTACAAGGTACCAGTATAGAGTTACAGAGGAGGTCTAGGGCTCAAATTATTGCTCTCGTTTTAACAATCGCAGTGATACCTCACATGTATGGTTTGAACAACATTTACATATGTGGGCGGGACTTGCGTATGCGTTCGCTTCTGTGCGCAAGCTAAAGGGGACAGGGAGCTTTAATTCCCCCCCCCCCCCCCATTTATTGTTTTATCTATTATTTTTTCTTTTTACACATAAAAAAAACACATTTTTGATCATTTTTATTCTTATTTCAAGGAATGTAAACATCCCTTGTAATAGAAATAAGCAGGACAGGACCTCTTTATTGTGAGTTTCGGGATCAAAAAGACCTCAAACCTCACAACTACCACTAAAAAAGAAAAAAAGAAAAAACTGGCTCTTTAAATCTGTTGCTAGGAGACATTTGACGTCGCTCCGGACCTCCAAGACCATAGAGTAGAGTGAGGCCCATCTTGCCCTCACTTGACTTCCTGCCTGTGAGGAGCGCGGACTGGATAGATTTCCCAGCTGCTGGCGGGTCTGGTAAGTGGGGAAAACTACCGAAAGTGGCAGGGGGTGAGGGAAGGGGGGGGGGGTTGAGGGGGCACCTCTCCCGCCGCACCGTATCCCGTGGCGAATCCGCTGCTGGGACCACCCGGATCTCAAAGAGGACCGCTGTTATGGCGGCTGCTATCTGCAACCATAACCCCGGTATTTAACGTCAAAGTACCGACGTATAACTGCGGTGGCCGGTCCGGAAGTGGTTAAAGGGCTATTTGGGTAAAGATTTTGGATTCGTTTCTGCACATTTTTGAAGAAGTCGGTTTCTCCATTTGTACCACTGACCTCGCTCTTTTCTTTCCGGGGTTTGTATTATTATAATGCGAGTTACCCATTTGCAGATCACCCGCTCGCAATGTACTGCAGACAAGCGACCCGCACAGGAAAATCTTCATACAGCGCATCTGGAAAGTATTCACAGCGCTTCACTTTTTTTTTTCCACATTTTATGTTGCAACCTTATTCCAAAATGGATTAAATCCCTTAGGGCCCTTTCACACGGGCGCTCCGTATGTCCGTTTTTCATCCCATCCGTTTGTGGATGAAAAACTGACATAATGTATCTCTATGTAAATACGGATGTCAGCTGATGACCATCCGCTGACATCAGTTTTTCGTCAATTCAGTTCAGTTTTCTGAACGGAGGAGAACCCTATTTTTTCTTCCGTTCAAAAAACGGAACGGACGCAAAAACGGAAATTTAGTGGTGTCATCCGCTGACATCCGTATTTACATAGAGATACATTATGTCAGTTTTTCATCCGCATACGGATGGGATGAAAAAACGGACATACGGACCGGATGACACAAGTGTCATCTGTGTCCGTTTAAAAAAAAAAAACAAACTGATCGGGCATAAAAAACTGAACGCCCGTGTGAAAGAGCCCTTATTCAAAATTCTGCAAACAATCCCCCATAATGACAACGTGAAAGAAGTTTGAAATCTTTGCAAATTTATTAAAAATAAAAAAAATGAATAAATTCCCATGTACATAAGTATCACACCCTTTGTTTTATACTTTGGTGAAGCTCCTTTGGCACCAATTACAGCCTCCAGTCTTTCTGAGTATGATGCTACAAGCTTGGCACTCCTATTTTTGGGCAGTTTCTCCCATTCTTCTTTGCAGGACCTCTCAAGCTCCAGGTTCAATGGGGAGCGTCGGTGCACAGCCATTTTCAGATCTCTCCAGAGATGTTCAAGTCTGGGCTCTGGCTGGGCCACTCAAGGACATTCGCAGAGTTGTCCTGTAGCCACTCCTTTGTTACCTTGGCTGTGTGCTTAGGGTCGTTGTCCTGTTGAAAGATGAACCTTCGCCCCAGTCTGAGGTCCAGAGCGCTCTGCAGCAGGCTTTCTTAAAGGATGTCTCTGTACATTGCTGCATTCATCTTTCCCTCCATCCTGACTAGTCTCCCAGTTCCTGCCACTAAAAAACATCTCCACAGCATGCTGCTGCCACCACCATGCTTCACTGTAGGGATGGTATTGGCCAGGCGATGAGCGGTGCCTGGTTTCCTCCAGACATGACGCTTGACATTCAGGCCACAGAGTTCAATCTTTGTTTTATCAGAGCAGAGAATTTTGTTTCTCATGGTCTGAGAGTCCTTCAGGTGCCTTTTGGCAAACTCCAGCTGGGCTGTCATGTGCCTTTTACTGAGAAGTGGCTTCCGTCCGTCCACTCCACCATACAGGCCTGATTGGTGGAGTGCTGCAGAGATGGTTGTTCTTCTGGAAGGTTCTCTTCTCTCCACAGAGAAACACTGGAACTCTGTCAGAGTGACAATCAGGTTCTTGGTCACCTCCCTGACTAAGGCCCTTCTCCCCCAATTGCTCAGCTTGGCCAGGCGGCCGCTCTAGGAGGAGTCCTGGTGATTCCAAACTTCTTCCATTTAAGGGTGATGGAGACCACTGTGCTCATTGGGACCTTCAATGCTGAAAAAATATTTCTGTACCCTTCCCCCGATCTGTGCCTCCATACAATCCTGTCTCCGAGGTCTACAGACAATTCCTTGGACTTCATGGCTTGGTTTGTGCTCTGACATGCACTGTGGGACCTTCTATAGACAGGTGTGTGCCTTTCCAAATCATGTCCAATCAACTGAATTTACCACAGGGGGACTTCAATCCATTTGTAGAAACATCTCAAGGATGATTGGTGGAAACAAGATGCACCTGACCTCACTTTGGAGTGTCATGGCAAAGGGTGTGAATGCTTATGTACATGGGATTTTTTTTGTTTTTTTATTTTTAATAATTTTGCAAAGATTTTTAAACAAACTTCTTTCACATTATCATTATGGGGGATTGTTTGTAGAATTTTGAGGAAAATAAATAAATTGAATTCATTTTGGAATAAAATGTGGAAAAAGTGAAGCGTTGTGAATGCTTTCCAGATGCTCTGTACATCGCTGCCCGTTTCTGGGTTTCAGGCATGTGCATCCCCCGCTGGCACCCGCTGTGATCGCACATAGTGGGAGCCTACCAGCAAGTCCCGGCCAATGATTCACGGCTGGGACCTGCTGATTGGCTACGTCCAATCACAGCCCAGAGCTCTGTGTGTTAACAAACACAGAGTTCCCAAATCCAAAAAGTTTCTCTCCTGCACTCAGGTTTTCTGCCTTTAAGAGAAGGAAGTGTATCTGGTATTTCATTCATAGCGTTTATAGTGCCCTCTCAGGACCATGGGTGTCCACAAGAACTAAAAGGATAACGAAAACAAGAGAAGGGCGCACCGACCTAGTGCAATTCCGATAAACAAAGATAAAACAAAATGGTGTCATACATCATACTCACAAACGCATGTCAAAGCACTGTATGGGTAGATCTCCAGGACATGGACTGTTCCAATGCTGCAAGGGGGGTCGGATGGCATCTATAAAAGGTTGGCTGATGCGTTTCAAGGGAGAACCCTCTTCCCCTGAGCCAAAGCAGCCGTGATCGCTCCCCGTGAAGAGAGAACGGCGGTCTGCTGATGTAAACAAGGCAGACCGTTCTTTCTGGAATCAATACAGAGTGCCTGTGATCCTCCTATTTAGGATCAAAGGTCTCTGTGTTGATTCCACAAGCCCATGCCCCTCTCAGTTAGAAAACACCCCCTAGGCATACATTTAAACCTTTGATCACCCCTGGGTTAACCAATTCCCTGCCAGTGTCATTAGAACAGTAATGCCTCATTTTCACTGAGTGGTACGGTATGGTTCAGTACAGTACGGTTCGGAAAGGTACACCTTGCGTTTCCACTGCCAATAGTACCCTTTCATGATAGGCGTGGTGTAGCAGGAAAGCAGTGATCGACGATTCTCTGTCAACCAAAGTTCTGCAGAGTGTAGCTCCACCCTGTTGGTACGGTACTAATGTGCTTGGTACCCCAACGAAAGGGTCCAAAAAAAAGTGGTACGGTACGGTTCGGAATTAGGGTACCATTAACAATGGAAACGGCAAAAATTGCGCACCGAACCGTACCGCTCAGTGGAAACGAGCCATAACATTGCATATTTTTAGCGCTGATTACTGTAGTAATGTCACTGGTCCCCACAAAAGTGTCAATGTCAGTTAGGAGTCCGATCTGTCCGCCGCAATTTCGAAGTCCTGCTAAAAATCGCAGATCGCCGCCATTACTAGTAAAAAAAATAAATAAAAAATTACATAAATCTTTCCCCTAGTTTGTAGATACGATAACTTTTGCGCTAACCAATCAATATACACTTATTGGGATTTTAACCAAAAATATATAGCAGAATACAAATGGGCCTAAAATAATAATAAAAAAAAAAAATTAGATTTTTTAATTTTTTTTTTTTGAGAATGTTATATAGCTGAAAGAGAAAAATTATTTATTTATTTATTTTCAGAATTGTCGCTCTTTTTTTGTTTATAGCACAATATCTAAATAACCCCAGAAGTGATCAAATACCGCCAAATGAAAGCTATTGGTGGGAAAAAAAAAAAAAAAAGTACATCAATTGTATTTGGGTACAGTGTCGCACGACTGCGCAATTGACAGTTAAAGCAACGTAGTGCAGAATCGCAAAAAATGGCCTGCTCATAAAGGGGGTAAAACCATCCGGAGCTGAAGTGGTTAAAGTGATTCTAAAGCCTAAAAGGTATTTTACCTAATGCATTCTCTGCATTATGGTAAAATAAATAAATAAATAAAAAAAAAAAAAAAAAAAAAAACACACCTTTCTGTACAGATGATACCCCCAGCACCTTCTTACACTTATCTGAACCCGATTTTGATCCTGTGCAGCAGCTCTCTCCCACCTCAATGTGCGGATTGATAACAGGAGCCATTCGCTCATGCTGCTGTCAATTAAATCCAGTGATGAGGGGCGGGGCCAAGCCATGCTGTGTGTCTATAGATGCAGGCAGCACGGCTTGGGATCAGAGCCACACAACTATCCCCAAGGAAAGCGGCTTGCTTTTGCTGCTGTCAATTAAATCCAGTAACAAAAGGGTTGGGGGCTGCCCCAACCTTCTCTGTCTGCATCTATAGACGCTGGCAGCAAAGGCTCGGGATTGGGCCCACATGTCCCCAAGATAATCGGTTTGCTATGGTGAGCACTCGCAGAAGAGTCAGCGGGGGGATCCCAAAAAAAAAAAAAGAAGAGGACCGGGGCTGCTCTCTGCAAAACCATTACACAAAGCAGATATATAGATATATATATATATAGAACATGTTTGCTATTAAAAAAAGTTTACTATAACTTTCAGACTTATCACTTGCAAGAGCTTTAAACAGATACAATGACCTAAGACAATAGGAATGGCAAAACGCCCAAAACAAAACAAAAAGGATGAGCATCTGTGTGTTTGCAGGAGATGTATCTCACATGCACTCCAGTTTCCGAACTTACAGATTCCACCTGACAGGAAATGATTCATGTAATAAAACACAGACCCGGCTTTATCCTATAAAAATAGCTCCGAGTGGGAATTTTTCAAACAAGCATTCCACCGACTTCAAAGAGAATAGAAATCTACGCATTTAACCAGATAATGCAATTCAATGTGCATGCTGTCCGTATATAAAGGAAGCAATTATTTGGTGGGTTGGATTAACAGCTTAGACTCCCACAGTCCCTATAATTAGAGACTGCCTTATATTCGGTGACATCACTTGCCACACATTTCTATGAAGGACAATCAATAAGCCGATGCAAAAGTGTAAAGAGGAGTGCAGAAACCAAGCCAATCAGAATTACCTATATTCCAGCACTATTAGTGAAGGATTCAGAAGACTGTATGAGGACTGTTGATTGGTTACTTACACTTCTGCACATCGCAGCATAAATTAAGCCAAATGGGTCACCGTTATGGACAGCCAAGATGACCACATGGAATGGTAATCTCTGACATAGCCATCATCTACAAGGATTGAAGAACATCTCTATGGTGTTCATAGATAAGGCCACAAAAAAAAAAAAAAAAAATGAATACAAAAAAAAAAAAAAAAAAATTAATAAAAATGGATATAATACAAAAATAAAATGGATATAATACAAAAATAAAATAGATATAATACAAAAATAAATAAAATGGATATAATACAAAAATAAAATGGATATAATACAAAAATAAAATGGATATAATACAAAAATAAAATGAATAATAAAATAGATATAATACAAAAATAAATAAAATGGATATAATACAAAAATAAAATGAATAATAAAATAGATATAATACAAAAATAAATAAAATGGATATAATACAAAAATAAAATAAATAATAAAACGGATATAATACAAAAATAAAATAATAAAATGAATACAAAAATAAAATAAATAATAAAATAGATATAATACAAAAATAAAATAAATAATAAAATAGATATAATACAAAAATAAAATAATAAAATAGATATAATACAAAAATAAAATAATAAAATAGATATAATACAAAAATAAAATAATAAAATAGATATAATACAAAAATAAAATGGATATAATACAAAATAAAATAAATAAAATGGATATAATACAAAAATAAAATAAAATGGATATAATACAAAAATAAAATTATATTTTATATATATATATATATATATATATATATATATATATATATACACACACACACACACACACACACACATATCCATAAACACATATTATATATATATATATAATATTATATATAATATATAAGACCAGGAGGCGACCGCCATAGACTTCAATGTTATGAAGTCCGTGGCGGCCGCTCCGAGGTCGCAGCGCGGCGCTCGCACCGCGACCTCGGAGGTCGCGGTGCGAAGTAGCGTCGCTTGTATGTGAACGGGGCCTAATAGTAATATTATTGAGCCTTGAGATCCAGTTATGTTGTAAGTATCACCTACAGATGGCTGACAATACACAGCATGTCTGTGGACTGAATCACCCTGCCCTGTGTCTTTTCCTAAAACTACTCCACCACTCCTAGGGCCGGTTCAACAGGAACCACCTGACATTGGGCCAGTGTGTACAGCAACCTGTCCCACAGTGTCCTCCTGGTTTCTGGCCTAAGCTAACATGTCATACAACCCAGGAGTCTTCATGGAAGGAGGGGCTTTCTCGGCTAAGCACACTCTCCTGCATGTATGCCTGAGCTAAGGGCAGATGGATTAGAAGAAGCAAATGCTAGATGAATCTTCTGCCCTTACTCAAGATGGCCGAGGCTAGGGGGATGTTTTTCAAAGTGATTTCTCAACAAAAAGCATGGGGACATGCATGGATGGGGGAGTTTAAACACCTTACTGACCGGCCTATAGGGGAAATGACGACTGGGCGGTGGCTTTCCCATCCTGACTGGACGTCACATGATGCCATGTCAGGAAGGGCCGCACAGTGGTGCAATCTGTCAACGGCTGTGTTCAAGGGACAGAGCCAATCACTGATCAGAGTACCGGCTCGCTGCCGGGACTATGTGATCGCTGTGCCAAATCACAGCAGGTCACATGACAGTTGTACACAATGGATGGCTTCCTTTCATGCCATCCATTGTGTTGCTAGCTGTGATTGGTCAGTGTGATCACATGGTACAGACAGCACCAATCACAGCCCATCTGTACCATGTGATTAGCTTTGACCAATCATAGCTAATCACAACAAGACAAACTGGAAGAATCAGTTTAATTCAGTAAAATGCTTGCTTATAGCAATGCAATTCACTGCTATAAGCAATCCTAATGTGTAAAAAAAAAAAAAAAATATATAATAATAATAATAATAATAATAAATAATAATAATAATAATAATCATCCTGATCACTTCCCCAGAGTAGTACAATGTTACTACTATGGTCACAACCATACTGTCACCAGTCAGTGCCCCAAACCCCTCTCCAGTTTTTTTTTTTTTTTTTTTTATTAATTTCTTCATTTTCCAAAAAAAAAAAAAAAAGAAGCTTACAACTTCAAAAAAACCTGCGATGCCTTTTACTAAAAACCTTGGACTATCTACTTTCCAAAAAAGGGTTAATGGGGGGGGGGGGGAATATTAGTACTGTCCTGGTGTTTTAGGGCTGTTAGTACATCAGGATAGAGTTAGAAAATATATATATATATTATATATACATATATACACATATACACACATACACACACACACACACACACCTACATGTACACACGCACTCCCCATAGTTTGTGGACTCTCTAACTTTCCTACAGACTAAATATACACAATTTGTTTTTGTTTTTGTTTTTTTCACCAAAGAAATATAGCAGTATACATTTTGGGCTAAATTCATGAAGAACAATTATTTGAAAAATTTCCTAACAGAAACGAAGAAAAACAGAGGGCGGACCTCCTGCGATTACCTGCGTGGCGGCTCGCGGTCTGAGGTGCACGCACGTGCCACCAGTGACCCACTCCTGCTGTGACCTGCCGATCGTTTGGAGGAGAGGCAGAATGGCGGTCTGCCTATGTAAACAAGGCAGACCGCCCTTCTGTCAGAGAGGAAGATAGAGATCCTGTGTTCCTGCTAAGCAGAAACACGGATCTCTGTCTTCCTCCAGAGAGGCCACCCCACACAGTTAGAAAGCACTCCCTAGGAGCACACCTAACACTTTGATCTCCCCAGAAGTAAAGGCCCGTACACACGTAGCGATTGTCGGCTGTAAATATTTGGCCACCGTCCGATCGGCCGATTGTCGGCTTGTTAGTATGATGCTTCCGACAACCGACCGACTTTTCGGCCGAACAGAATCTGATGTGCATGCTTTAAAATTTTTGTTGGCCGTCACCAGAACGGCCGATTGTTCCTCAGTCAGTACAGAATTCGGCCGACTAACAGCAGATGAGCAAGACTGGGCATGCTCAGAGAAGAAAAAAGACAAGGAAAGTTAACCATCACATGACATCACTTCTGCAGTCGGTTGTTGTTGGCCGACAAAATTCGTGTGCAGTCTTTAGCACTTTTCAACAGACACGACAGCCCTGGACAAAAGACAGCCGATCGTTCGGCCGACAATCGGTGCGTGTGTACGGGCCTTTAAACCCTTTACTGCCAGTGTCATTAGTACAGTGACACTGCATTTTTTGTTTTTTTAGAACTGATAGCTTTATTGGTGTCAATGGTTCCCAAAAAGTGTAACTTCATGTCAGATTTGTCCACCTCAATCCCGCTAAAAATCACTGATCTCCGCGCCATTACTAGTAAAAAATAAATAAAATAAAAAGTTCCATAAATCTTTCCCCTAGTTTTACGCGATAACTTTTGCGCAAACCAATCAATATAAACTTATTGGGGATTTTTTTTTACCAAAAATATGTAGCAGAATACGAATTGGTCTAAATTGATGAATAATTTAGATTTTTTACATTTATTGGGTGTGTTTTATAGCAGAAAGTAAAA
This sequence comes from Pelophylax lessonae, assembly GCF_965119305.1. Classification (NCBI taxonomy): domain Eukaryota; kingdom Metazoa; phylum Chordata; class Amphibia; order Anura; family Ranidae; genus Pelophylax; species Pelophylax lessonae. The sequence continues at coordinate 13,415,978 of NC_138771.1, read as the reverse complement.
AATTGCTTTTTTATTACAAAACTGTCAGGTTTTTTTTTTTAGGTTTATATTGTAAAAAATAAAAACCGCAGCCTTGATTAAATACCACCAAAAGAAAGCTTTATTTGTGGGGAAAAAAAGGACATACAGTTTGGGTACAGTGTCACACGTCTGTGCAACTGTCCATTAAAGTAACGCAGTGCCGTATCGCAAAAAATGGCCTGGTCATTAAGGGGGTAAAACCTTCCGGGAAGTAGTGAAATTAGTTCTGAAAAACATAAATAAAATTGCATTTTTCACATGTGGTGCTCAGATATAGTGTAGTTCTGCTTTAAGCGGCTCCAATTCTTGTATTGTAAGTGGAAATGAGACTTTTCTCAAGCTGCCATCTTGGAGGATCCCTAGAGAAGGAGTCGCAATGTTACAGTTTCTAATAATCATACATGCTTATATTTTCTCAGTAACAATGGAATAATTTCACTTTACCATGGTCTTCTATTCACCACTGGTAGGCATTCCTACAGGATGGAGGTGATCTGGCCTATGTATGTATGTATGTGGCCTATGCATGTATGTGGCCTATGCATGTATCTGGCCTATGCATGTATGTATGTATGCATGTACCTGGCCTATGCATGTATGTACCTGGCCTATGCATGTATGTACCTGGCCTATGCATGTATGTACCTGGCCTATGCATGTATGTACCTGGCCTATGCATGTATGTACCTGGCCTATGCATGTATGTACCTGGCCTATGCATGTATGTACCTGGCCTATGCATGTATGTACCTGGCCTATGCATGTATGTACCTGGCCTATGCATGTATGTACCTGGCCTATGCATGTACCTGGCCTATGCATGTATCTGGCCTATGCATGTATCTGGCCTATGTATGCATATGGCCTATGTATGTATGTATGTATGTATGTATGTATGTATGTATGTATATGGCCTATGTATGTATATGGCCTATGTATGTATATGGCCTATGTATGTATATGGCCCATGCATGCATCTGGCCTTACCCAGCCTGGTGATAAATGTCAGTGATTGGGGGTTGTTCTTCATGCTTGAAAAGTGTTACCAAACAGCACAATCATAACAGTGTAGAGAGCTGAATAGCTCCGCATGCAAGGGCTTGGAGACGCAATTACTTTACATTGTTCTTTATGATGTGAAAATAAACATGACCGGCACAGACCGCATTTCACAGCACAGGCCGGCCCTCTGCCTGCAGAACACTTTCCAGAGGATCAGCAGAAATATACAATACGCCCTGAACAACTTGCTCTGCGTAAAGCACCATATTATCTACAGTACGTTAGTAATGGCAATATAATGCCTTAGAGTATGGGGCAAGCAGGGAGGGCAAAGGGTCAGCGATGGAGGGAGGGGGGGGGGGGGGAATAGGCTCAGCGATGGAGGGGGGTGCTCACCAATGGAAGGGGGGGGAGGGGAGGGCTCAGCGGTGGAGGGGGGGGGGTGAAAGGCTCAGCGGTGGAGGGGGGGGGAGGGAAAGGCTCAGCGGTGGAGGGGGGGGGAGGAAAAGGCTCAGCGGTGGAGGGGGGGGGAGGAAAAGGCTCAGCGGTGGAGGGGGGGGGAGGAAAAGGCTCAGCGGTGGAGGGGGGGGGGAGGAAAAGGCTCAGCGGTGGAGGGGGGGGGAGGGAAAAGGCTCAGCGGTGGAGGGGGGGGGAGGGAAAAGGCTCAGCGGTGGAGGGGGGGGGAGGGAAAAGGCTCAGCGGTGGAGGGGGGGGGAGGGAAAAGGCTCAGCGGTGGAGGGGGGGAGGGAAAGGCTCAGCGGTGGAGGGGGGGAGGGAAAAGGCTCAGCGGTGGAGGGGGGGGGAGGGAAAAGGCTCAGCGGTGGAGGGGGGGGGAGGGAAAAGGCTCAGCGGTGGAGGGGGGGAGGGAAAAGGCTCAGCGGTGGAGGGGGGGAGGGAAAAGGCTCAGCGGTGGAGGGGGGGAGGGAAAAGGCTCAGCGGTGGAGGGGGGGGAGGGAAAAGGCTCAGCGGTGGAGGGGGGGAGGGAAAAGGCTCAGCGGTGGAGGGGGGGGGAGAAGGCTCAGCGGTGGAGGGGGGGGGGAAGGCTCAGCGGTGGAGGGGGGGAAAGGCTCAGCGGTGGAGGGGGGGGGGAAAGGCTCAGCGGTGGAGGGGGGGGGGGGAAAGGCTCAGCGGTGGAGGGGGGGGGGAAAGGCTCAGCGGTAGAGGGGGGGGGGGGAAGGCTCAGCGGTGGAGGAGGGGGGGGGGGAGGCTCAGCGGTGGAGGGGGGGGGGGGAGGCTCAGCGGTGGAGGGGGGGGGAGGGAAGGCTCAGCGGTGGAGGGGGGGGGGGGGAGGTTAAGGCTAAGCGATGAAGCGAGGAGGGGGGGGGGTTTGGAAAGCTAACCTGATAGAAAGGGGTCAGAACACACAGAGTATTGCAGGTTGTTGTGTATATGGGGCTGTGTAGCCGCAGACTGGTCAGGATGCTCAAGCTGACCCGGTGTCCACAGACAAAAGGGCCTACAATGGATATGTGAGCATCAGAACTGGAAAACGAAGCAATGGAAGGTGGCCTAGTCTGATGAATTCAAGAAAGATTTGAGTATCACAAGTTTGAGGTGTTGACTTGGCCCCCAACTTCCCCAGATCTCAATCCAATCGAGCATCTCTGCCAGGTACAGGCAAGTCTAGGAGTACTTCCTGGTTTAACAGCGCACATGTAACGCCCCCTGCTGACCCCCATGCAGTGATTGGAGTGAGCACATAATTGGCAGCAGATTACAGCCAATGATTTTGGCTGAAACCTGCTGATTGGCTGTGTCCAATGTCAGCACATAGTTCTGTGTTTACAAAACACACAGAGCTCAGTGTACAAAGAACAGCGATCTGGCTGTTTCTGCTTTCTGAAAAGCAGGGAGAGAAAACAGTCAGGTCAGAAAGTAAAAGCACAACATATAGCAGATTGTTAGGCACACAGTTAACCCCTTCCCAGCCAGTGTCATTAGTAGAGTGTCTGTGTGCAGTATCATCACCGATCACTGTATTGGTCTCACAGGCAATGTCAATATCAGTGTCTGTTAGTGCCAGATTGTCCGCCACCCTTTCACAGTCCCACTAGAAGTCGCTGATCGCCACCATTACTAGTGAATTCCAGTATATATTCCATAGTTTGTAGACACTATAACTTTCACACAAACATTAATATACATGTGGAGTTTTTTTTTACATTTTGGCCTAAATTAATTAAATTTGATATTTTTTTGGATTTGGTTTTGTTTTATAGCAGAAAGTACAAAATGGTAACCACCCCCCCCCCTTAAAATTTTGGGTCTTTTTTACTTGTATAATAAAAAAAAATGAAAAACCCAGGAGGTGATTGAATACCACCAAAAGAAAATTCTATTTGTGTGAAAAAATGATATAAAATTATATTTGAGAACAGTGTTAAAATGACCGTGCATTTACCAGTTAACCACTTCAGCCCCGGAAGGTTTTACCCCCTTAATGACCAGGCCATATTTTGTGATACGGCACTGCGTTACTTTAATGGACAATTGCGCGGTCGTGCAACGCTGTACCCAAATAAAATTGATGTCCTTTTCCCCCCACAAACAGAGCTTTCTTTTGGTGGTATTTGATCACCTCTGCGATTTTTATTTTTTGTGCTATAAACAAAAAAAAAAAGGAGCGACAATTTTGCTATAAACCACATCCAATTAAAAAAAAAAAAGCCAATCAACTTTTAGGCCAATATGTATTCGGTTACATATTTTTAGTAAAAAAAAAAAAAAAAAAAAAATTCCAAAAAGCGTATTTTAAATTGGTTTGCGCAAAAGTTATAGCGTTTACAAACTACGGGATAGATTTTTGGGCTTTTTAATTTTAAATGTTTTGTTTTGATTAGTAATGGCGGTGATCAGCGATTTTTAGCGGGACAACGGCATTGCGGCGGACAAAATCTGACACTAGGTGACCCTTTCTGGGGACCGGTGACATTCAGCCTCGGTTCACATTATTGCGGCTGCGGAGATCGCATGTAATTCGGAGCGCACTGCTCCTAAATGACATGCGATCTCCTGTGCGGTGTGAGTTCAGCCATACACTTTGTATGGCTGAATTCGCACCGCATCCGCACTAGACTCGCACCGCATCCGCACTAGACTCGCACCGCATCCGCACTAGACTCGCACCGCATCCGCACTAGACTCGCACCGCATCCGCACTAGACTCGCACCGCATCCGCACTAAACTCGCACCGCATCCGCACTAAACTCGCACCGCATCCGCACTAAACTCGCACCGCATCCGCACTAGACTCGCACCGCATCCGCACTAGACTCGCACCGCATCCGCACTAGACTCGCACCGCATCCGCACTAGACTCGCACCGCATCCGCACTAGACTCGCACCGCATCCGCACTAGACTCGCACCGCATCCGCACTAGACTCACACCGCATCCGCACTAGACTCACACCGCATCCGCACTAGACTCACACCGCATCCGCACTAGACTCACACCGCATCCGCACTAGACTCACACCGCATCCGCATCCGCATCCGGATCGATCCCCGCTGAGCAACACGGATCCGCCTACGGAGCGGATCGTGTGAAAGAGCCCTAACTGTGGGGGGGGGGGGGGGGGGGGGCTCTGTGGTGAAAGGCACACAGAGATCGGTGATTCAGCTTAGCTGAGACACACAATCTCTCCGTGCCTGTCTGACAGGAGAGCCGCCTGCTTTGTTTACATAGACAGGCGGCTCTCCTGTCAAGTTTCTCTTTAGATCGCGTAAGGCTGGCAGCGATCGCGCCCGCTCCTCCGGCAGTCTAGCTCCGGCTGGGTCTAGTCACAATGGGAGCGCGGCTCCGGCGGGGCGCGCACGCCACTGAGACCTAGTGCACATAATCAAGTCGATTATGAGCCGCCCTGCCGCAGTAAATCTGCGTGGGGCGGTCGGCAACTGGTTAAATTCTCCTCCAGGTATTACAAGACCAGGACAGCTGATTGGACTTAAAGTCCGCACGGACACTCTATTCTACTCATCTTCATCCAGTAAAAAAAAGGAGAGGTCCTTGAAAAATGCAGCTTTAGGTGGTTTTCAAGAGAAGGCCATCTGGATCCAATCAGCCCATCGCAATCTGGAGTTTAATCTTTCATAACAAAAAAAAAAAAAAAAAGGCTGCTAAGAGATTATTAGAAAGAATAATATCTCCTACTCCCCATAGGAGCACACCCAGACGCTGGAATCTGAAGCATGCCAAAAGGTCCTGCACCTATGTGGGAGGCAAGGCTTAGTAAGCCCTGTTCTGAGAACGAAGCAATTAAAGCAGAGGTAGCTTTTCCATCTCAGAGCGATAATGGATTCCAGGTTAAAGAAATGCAAGATCAAAATTGAGGGCTAGAAACAAAAATAATTTACATGGATTAGCAGTGAACTTTCAAGCGATGCAATATATCCACTTGCTGACCGCAATACGTGAATATGCACTGCTCCAAAAAAAATTAAAAGGAACACTTTTCAAATCAGAGTATAGCTTCAAGTCGTATAAAATCCTGGGATATTGATCTGGTCAGCTAAGTAGCAGAAGGGGTTGTTAATCAGTTTCAGCTGCTTTGGTGTTGATGAAATTAGCAGGGGCACTAGATAGGCAACAATAAGACCACCTCAAAAACATGAATGTTTTTTTTTCCCAGGTGGAGGCCACTGACCCCCCCCCCCCCCCCAACTCATCGTTTCTGACTGTTTCACTAGTTTTGCATTCGAGTAGGGTCAGTGTCACTACTGGTAGCAGCATGAGGCGATACCTGGACCCTATAGAGCAGTGGTTCTCAACTCCGGCCTTCGGGACCCACTAACGGGCCAGGTTTGCAAGATAACTATAATACAGCACAGGTGATCTAATTTGCTGCTCATCGAGTGCAGTAATCTAGTCTGCATCTCCCCAAGGTAAGAATTAAAATCTGGCCTGTTAGTGGGTCCTGAGGACCGGTTGAGAGCCACTGCTATAGAGGTTGCACAGGCAGTCCAACTCCATCAGGATGGCACATCAATAAGTCCCATTGCCAGAAGGTTTGCTGTGTCTCCCAGCACAGTTTTAAGAGCATGGAGGAGATTCCAGGAGACAGACAGTTACTATAGGAGAGCTGGACAGGGCTGTAGAAGGTCCTTAACCCATCAGCAGGGCCGGTATCTGCTCCTTTGTGCAAGGAGGAACAGGATGAGCACTGCCAGAGCCCTACAAAATGACCTCCAGCAGGACACTGGTGTGAATGTCTCTGACCAAAAAATCAGAAACAGACTTCATGAGGGTGGCCTGAGGGCCCGACGTCCTCTAGTGGGCCCTGTGCTCACTGCCCTGAACCGTGAAGCTCGATTGGCATTTGCCATTGAACACCAGAATTGGCAGGTCCACCACTGGCGCCCTGAGCTTTTCACAGATAAGCGCAGGTTCACCCTGAGCACATGTGACCGATGTGAAAGGGTCTGTAGAAGCCGTGGAGAACGTTATGCTGTCTGTAACATCGTTCAGCATGACCGGTTTGGTGGTGGGTCAGTGATGGTCTGGGGAGGCAAATCCATGGAGGGACGCACAGATCTCTACAGGCTAGACAATGGCACCCTGACTGCCATTAGGTATGGAGATTAAATTCTTGGACCCATTGTCAGACCCTACGCTGGTGCAGTGGGTTGTGGGTTCCTCCTGGTGCATGGCAATGCCCGGCCTCATGTGGTGACTATGCAGCCAGTTCCTGGAAGATGAAGGAATTGAAACCAATGAATGGCCTCTATACTTGCCTGACCTAAATCCAATAGAACACCTCTGGCTTGAGCATGAGATTGTTCCCCATTGAAATCTGATGTGTTTTCAAAGCGTTTCATTTGTTTGAGCTGTGTACATTGAAGCTTTCAAGTGCTTTTCCGGGGTTATAGCTAGAGATGCACTGAAAATGAATCAGCCGAAAATTGGGTTATCAGCGTTTTACTGGTAGAGAAAAAGGTGCCAAAAACATTTGTGATTTTCCCATGATTATGGCGCGTTTCTTAGGTTATGGGACTCAAAAACCACATAAAAAAATGTAACACGGGTGTGTTATTTATGCGTACTTGTGGAGTTTTCAATGTATTTTAATGGGGAGGTGAGGTTTTTTTTTTACCAAAAATGCAGCAAGCATGATTTTTAACACCACCATGAAAACGCAACGGACCAGTGTGAAGACACACATAGAATTTAAAGGGATGCATTTTTCTTGAGCTTTTCTTCTGCTAAATATGCCAATAATGGCCGACAAATTCATATTAGTTTAAATTCATGATATTGATTAAAAATTCAAATTATATATACATATATACAGTATCTCACAAAAGTACACCACTCACATTTTTGTAAATATTTTATTCTATCTTTTCATGTGACAACACTGAAGAAATGACACTTTGCTACAATGTAAAGTAGTGAGAGTACAGCTTGTATAACGGAAACCTTACTGGATAATTACATGTCACAGTTGGTGGATTCCCCCACCAGAGAAAACGCAGTCCTGGATCTATTGCTCACTAATGACCCAGACATAATCTCGGAGGTAGGAGTCCAGGACAACCTGGGCTCTAGCGATCACAGGATGATCACATTTAGTGTAAATAACAACATAACAAGACAAGTGGGGAACATAAGAACCCTAAACTTCAGAAGGGCAAACTTTCCAAAATTGTACTCAATGATGGAAAAGGTAAACTGGGACCAAACCCTGGGATCCCTGACCACAGAGGAAAAATGGGAATGCTTTAGGAACATATTAGGCAAAGGCATCTTGCAGTGCATTCCTATGGGAAATAAATTTAGAAGAGACAAAGCCAAACCTGGCTGGCTAAACTGTAGCGTCATAAAACTTATTAGGGGGAAAAAATTGGCCTTCAAGAAGTATAAATCAGAGGGCACAGTATCGGCTTTCGAGCAATACAAGGAGGCAAATAAGAAAAGTAAACAAGAAATCAAGATGGCTAAAATCAACTTTGAGAGACAAATAGCGGAGGATAGTAAAAAAAACCCAAAGAAATTCTTTAAATATATCAAAAGCAAAAAAACTAAGGCAGAGCATATTGCACACATAATTAACAATGATGGGAGGATGGTTACAGAGGACACTGAAAAAGCAACCGTGCTGAATGTTTTTTTCTCGTCAGTCTTTACACAGGAAAAGGAGGGGTACACTGACCATGACTGTATGGGGTACACTGACCATGACTGTATAGGGTACACTGACCATGACTGTATAGGGTACACTGACCATGACTGTATAGGGTACACTGACCATGACTGTATGGGGTACACTGACCATGACTGTATGGTTAGTAGTAATAAACAGGACTTGCCACCATGGCTAACAGAGGGGGAAATCAGGGAAAGGCTGGATAAACTTAACACAAACAAATCACCAGGACCGGATGGCATACATCCGAGAGTACTCAAGGAACTCAGTAAAGTTATATCGAGACCACTGTTCCTGATCTTTGCTGACAGTATTAGGACAGGAGATGTACCAGGGGATTGGAAGAAAGCTAACGTGATTCCAATATTCAAAAAGGGCCAGAGGCATATCCCGGGAAATTATAGGCCTGTCAGTTTGACATCAGTAGTATGTAAACTTCTGGAGGGGATGATAAGGGACTATATTGTAGAGTTTGCTAAGGACAACAACATCATCAGCAGTAATCAGCACGGGTTTACAAATGGGCGTTCTTGTCAAACCAATCTCCTTACATTCTACGAGGAGGTGAGCTGTGAGCTAGATAGGGGGAGACCAGTGGATGTGGTGTACTTGGATTTCGCTAAGGCGTTTGATACAGTTCCCCACAAGCGCTTAATTTATAAAATAAGGTCTGCAGGTATCGATAGCAGGGTTTGCTCTTGGATACGGAACTGGCTAAAAAGGCGGGTCCAAAGGGTAGTAATAAACAGCGCATACTCAGACTGGTCTGAGGTGGTAAGCGGGGTCCCCCAAGGCTCAGTCCTGGGACCAACCTTGTTCAATTTATTCATAAACAACATTGAGGTCGGGATCAGTAGTTCGATATCAGTTTTTGCAGATGACACAAAATTGGGCAGGGCAATAACTTCACAACATGAAGCAGATATCCTGCAGAATGACCTGGACAAAATTACAGAGTGGGCACGGACATGGCAAATGAGGTTTAACGTGGAGAAGTGTAAGGTTTTGCACTTGGGGACTAAAAACATAAAATCACAATACACGTTAGGAGGGGAGCCCTTGGGGGAATCAAAAATGGAGAAGGATCTGGGAGTATTGGTTAATGATAGATTAGGAAACAGCATGCAATGTCAAGCGGCAGCTTCCAAAGCCAACAGAATATTAGCATGCATAAAGAAAGGGATGCATTCCAGAGATAAGACTATAATCCTTCCACTTTATAAAACTCTGGTCCGACCGCATCTGGAGTATTCCGTCCAGTTCTGGTCGCCAGTCCTCAGGAGGGATGTGTTGGAGCTGGAGAGAGTCCAGAGAAGGGCAACTAAACTAATTAGGGGATTGGAGGACCTTGACTATGAAGAGCGTCTACAATCGCTCGATTTATTCTCCCTGGAGAAGAGACGTCTGAGGGGGGACATGATAGCAATTTATAAATATCTTAATGGGGATCCCAGCTTAGAAAAAAAGCTGTTCATTCGAAGGGATTGCATGAGGACTCGAGGGCATACAATGCGATTAGAGGAGAAGCGTTTTAACCTCAGGCAACGCGGGGGGTTCTTTACTGTTAGGGCAACAAGATTGTGGAATTCTCTACCACAAGAGGTGGTTTCTGCGGGTAGTATGGTGGCTTTCAAAAGACTCTTAGACTTACATCTCAAGGATCAGAACATTCAGGGGTATGGGAGATGATTACAACCACACATGCCTACACAGGTTGAACTGGATGGACTATTGTCTTTATTCAACCTCACCTACTATGTAACTATGTAACTATGTAATAACAGTGTAAATTTGCAGTCCCCTCAAAATAACTCAACACACAGCCATTAATGTCTAAACCGCTGGCAACAAAAGTGAGTACACCCCTAAGTGAAAATGTCAAAATTGGGCCAAGTGTCAATATTTTGTGTGGCCACCATTATTTTCCAGCACTGCCTTAACCCTCTTGGGCATGGAGTTCACCAGAGCTTCACAGGTTGCCACTGGAGTCCTCTTCCCCTCCTCCATGATGACATCACAGAGCTGGTGGATGTTAGACACCTTGCGCTCCTCCACCTTCTGTTTGAGGATGCCCCACAGATGCTCAATAGGGTTTAGGTCTGGAGACATGCTTGGCCAGTCCATCACCTTTACCCTCAGCTTCTTTAGCAAGGCAGTGGTCGTCTTGGAGGTGTTTGGGGTCGTTATGTTGGAATACTGCCCTGCGGCCCAGTCTCTGAAGGGAGGGGATCATGCTGTGCTTCAGTATGTCACAGTACATGTTGGCATTCATGGTTCCCTCAATGAACTGTAGCTCCCCAGTGCCGGCAGCACTCATGCAGCCCCAGACCATGACACTCCTACCACCATGCTTGACTGTAGGAAGACACACTTGTCTTTGTACTCCTCACCTGGTTGCCGCAACACACGCTTGACACCATCTGAACCAAATAAGTTTATCTTGGTCTCATCAGACAACAGGAGATGGTTCCAGTAATCCATGTCCTTAGTCTGCTTGTCTTCAAAAAACTGTTTGCGGGCTTTCTTGTGCATCATCTTTAGAAAAGGGTTCCTTCTGGGATGACAGCCATGCAGACCAGTTTGATGCAGTGTGCGGCGTATGGTCTGAGCACTGACAGACTGACCCCCCACCCCTTCAACCTCTGCAGCAATGCTGGCAGCACTCATACGTCTATTTCACAAAGACAACGTCTGGATAGGACGCTGTGCAAGTCCACTCAACTTCTGTGGTCAACCATGGTGAGGCCTGTTCTGAGTGGAACCTGTCCTGTTACAACTGCTGTATGGTCTTGACCACCGAGCTGCAGCTCAGTTTCAGGGTCTTGGCAATCTTCTCATAGCCTAGGCCATCTTTATGTAGAGCAACAATTTTTTTTTCAGATCCTCAGAGAGTTCTTCGCCATTAGGTGCCACATGTTGAACTTCCAATGACCAGTAAGAGAATGAGAGCGATAACACCAAATTTAACACACCTGAGACCTTGCAACACTAACGAGTCACATGACTCAGGGGGAGGGGGGGTATATGGTTAATTGGGCCCAATATGGACATTGTCACTTAGGGGTGTGCTCACTTTTGTTGACAGCGGTTTAGACATTAATGGCTGTGTGTTGAGTTATTTTGAGGGGACAGCAAATTTACACTGTTATACAAGCTGTACACTCACTACTTTACATTGTAGCAAAGTGTCATTTCTTCAGTGTTGTCACATGAAAAGATAAAATAAAATATTTACAAAAATGTGAGGGGTGTACTCGCTTATGTGAGACTGTGTATGAGAGAGTACATACATACATACACACACACATATATTATATATATATATATATATATATATATATATATATATATATATATATATATATATATATATTTTTTTTTTTTTTTTTTTTTTTTACTGTCGGTTTCGTTTAAGTGCCCCCTGAATTTTTGTTTTAGCCAAGCAGTGTTAAATTTTGTCAATGAAAATAAAAT
>NC_138771.1:13381836-13399336 GCF_965119305.1 Pelophylax lessonae | reverse complement strand
CAATTTTGAAGCATGACATGTTGGGTATCTATTTACTCGGCGTAACATTATCTTTCACATTATGGAAATAAAATTGGTCTACCTTTACTTTTTTCTTATTTTTTTTTTTTATTTCTAAAAATGTATTTTTTTCCTAAAAAAAATTGCGTTTGGGAGACCGCTGCGCAAATATGGTGTGATAAAAAATATTGCAACAATCTCCATTTTATTCTCTAGGGTCTCTGCTAAAATATATAATGTTTGGGGGTTCTAAGTAGTTTTCTAGCAAAAAAAAAAAAATTATTTTACCTTGTAAACACCAAGTGTCAAAAATAGACCCGGTCTTAAAGTGGTTAGTTTAGCGGTGGTGGATGACTTTGCACTAGAGCTGCACAAATTAATCGTTTAATAAAATAAAATTAAAATAAAAAAATCGTGATCTCGATTCAACCCTTCTCCCGATCTTATTTCAACATTTCCACAAATCATACAGTACAACCCGTTGTCTGCTCACTCACACCTGTCAAGAAAAAAGAGCCTCTGGCAAATTTTAATCCACATTGCTCAGCGCTGGGAGATAACTATAAACAAAGTTTTATTTCGTTCTTTTAGATCAGGGGTGCCAAACTCCATTACCTCGGGGGCCACATTAGCATTATAGTTGCCCTCAAAGGGCCAGTTGTAGCTGTAAGACTGTATACATTTATTCTCCCTCCCCCCCCCCGAACCGCATCGACAGTGGGTGTGGCCAAATTGTAACAGTGGAAGGATCTTAAAGGGGCAATAAATACCAGGTGTGCTCATTATTCTGAGTTCAGGGGGGTTGCCCCCCGATATGCAGAGTTCGGGGGGGGGGGTTGCCCCCCCGTTATGCAGAGTTCGGGGGGGTTGCCCCCCGTTATCCAGAGTTCGGGGGGGTTGCCCCCCGTTATGCAGAGTTCAGGGGGGGTTGCCCCCCCGTTATGCAGAGTTCAGGGGGGGTTGCCCCCCCGTTATGCAGAGTTCAGGGGGGGTTGCCCCCCCCGTTATGCAGAGTTCAGGGGGGGTTGCCCCCCCCGTTATGCAGAGCTCAGGGGGGTTGCCCCCGTTATGCAGAGCTCAGGGGGGTTGCCCCCGTTATGCAGAGCTCAGGGGGTTGCCCCCGTTATGCAGAGTTCAGGGGGGTTGCCCCCGTTATGCAGAGTTCAGGGGGTTGCCCCCGTTATGCAGAGTTCATGGTTCGTGTGTGTTTTATTGCACACGTTAGAACGGGTATTATTATTATACAGGATTTATATAGCGCCAACAGTTTAAGCAGCGCTTTACAATAGGGGGACAATACAGTTATAATGAAGTTTAATACAGAAGAAGGAGTAGGAGGGCCCTACTTAAGGAGCTTACAATCTAAAAGGGAGGGGGAGGTGTATTTAAAGTTTAATTTATGATAACTACACAATGCCAGGTACAGGGCTTGCGTGTTCTAAAGAGTACAGCAAGGGAAATGTTTTGATCACCAATCTGCCCTGCAGACAATTTGTATTTCATTTCATTATCAGAGCAGTGCGTAGGAAGACGAGTTCTTACACTGCCCCCAGCATAAACTTCTGTGATAGCAGCAACATCACAGAGGAGAGGCTGGGGGGGGGAGGGGGGTGCTGCTGGTTCGACAAATTTCTCAGGATTTCAAAATGTGCCAAATAGTACAAACTACTTCCTGGGGGCTCCCGTATTATCCAAAAGTATTGGGACCCCTGCCTTTACACACACATGAACTTTAATGGCATCCCAGTCTTAGTCCGTAGGGTTAAATATTGAGTTGGCCCACCCTTCGCAAGCTACAACAGCTTCAACTCTATAGGGAAGGCTGTCCACAAGGTTTAGGAGTGTCTATGGGAATGTTTGACCGTTCTTCCAGAAGCGCATTTGTGAGGTCAGGCACTGATGTTGGATGAGAAGGCCTGGCTCGCAGTCTCCACTAATGTTACGCCGGAGCAAATAGATACCCAACATGTCATGCTTCGAAATTGTGCAGGATCGCAGAATGGCGACAAACATTGGTACTTAAAAATCCCATAGGCGACATTTTAAAAATTTCCACAGGTTACCAGTTTAGAGTTACAGAGGAGTTCTAGGGATAGAATTATTGCTCTCGCTCTGACGATCGCGGCGATACCGATCATGTGTGGCTTGAACACCATTTACATATGTGGGCGGGACTTGCGTATGAGTTCGCTTCTGTGCGCGAGCTAACGGGGACAGGGGACTCCCCCCACTGGCAAGGAAGGGGTTATCACCAGGGGTGATCAAAGGGTTAAATGTGTACCTAGGGGGTGTTTTCTAACTGTGTTGGAGATTTACTCACTGGATGAACACAGAGACCTGTGTTCCTAAATAGGAGGATCCCTGTGTTCATCACTGACAAAACAGCGGTGTGCCATGTTTACACCGTCGTTCTGTCTCCATGGGGAGCGATTGCGGGTGCCCGGAGGATATCACGCCTGTCAGACCCGCAGATTCGCCCCCCCCCCTCTAGGCAAACGGCACGTGAGCACCCCCACTATCTGCTACATGAAGCGACATACCGGAACGTCATTTCACGTAACAGAGCCGACCTGCCGCTGTATAACTACGAATGCTAGTTGGCAAGTTTTTAATGAAAGACTGGACCACATAAGTTTGTGTTTTCCCGTGTTTGGTTTAGCCGCGGTTCACATTAGTGCGATCGCGGAGATCGCATGTAATTCGGAGCGCACTGCTCCTAAATTACATTCAATCTCATGTGCGGTGCAAATTTCAGCCATACACTTCGGATGCTATGCGGGATCACGCTGCATATTCGCAGCATTCCCGCGTCGCACAAATGTGAACCGGCGCACACAGAGATGCTACTGCCACTAACACCAAGTGTATTTCCTGGACCAGAAACTACCAGATTACCCAGCATCCCCTTCAACCCCAATTTACAATACACTCACTGGATTGGATGACCCCCTTAGATGAGTAAGTGGATTGACAAGCAGTAATGGTTATCACAAGATCCCCCCCCCCTCTGCACACTCCTCTCCAACCCCCCCCCCCCCCTGCACACTCCTCTCCACCAACCACCCCCCCCCCTCTGCACACTCCTCTCCACCCCCCCCTGCACACTCCTCTCCAACCCCCCCCTGCACACTCCTCTCCAACCCCCCCCCTGCACACTCCTCTCCACCAACCACCCACCCCCCTCTGCACACTCCTCTCCACCAACCACCCACCCCCCTCTGCACACTCCTCTCCACCAACCACCCACCCCCCTCTGCACACTCCTCTCCACCAACCACCCACCCCCCTCTGCACACTCCTCTCCACCAACCACCCACCCCCCTCTGCACACTCCTCTCCACCAACCACCCACCCCCCTCTGCACACTCCTCTCCACCAACCACCCACCCCCCTCTGCACACTCCTCTCCACCAACCACCCACCCCCCCTGCACACTCCTCTCCAACCCCCCCCCCCCTGCACACTCCTCTCCAACCCCCCCCCCACTCTGCACACTCCTCTCCAACCTCCCCCCCCCCCTCTGCACACTCCTCTCCAACCTCCCCCCCCCCCTCTGCACACTCCTCTCCAACCCCCCCCCCCCCCCTCTGTACACTCCTCTCCAAACCCCCCCCCCCCACTGCACACTCCTCTCCAAACCCCCCCCCCACTGCACACTCCTCTCCAACCCCCCCCCCACTGCACACTCCTCTCCAAACCCCCCCCCCCCACTGCACACTCCTCTCCAAACCCCCCCCCCCCACTGCACACTCCTCTCCAAACCCCCCCCCCACTGCACACTCCTCTCCAAACCCCCCCCCCCCACTGCACACTCCTCTCCAAACCCCCCCCCCCCACTGCACACTCCTCTCCAACCCCCCCCCCCCCCCCACTGCACACTCCTCTCCAACCCCCCCCCACTGCACACTCCTCTCCAACCCCCCCCCCCCCACTGCACACTCCTCTCCAACCCCCCCCCCCACTGCACACTCCTCTCCAACCCCCCCTCCCACTGCACACTCCTCTCCAAACCCCCCCTCCCACTGCACACTCCTCTCCAAACCCCCCCCCACTGCACACTCCTCTCCAAACCCCCCCCCCCCCACTGCACACTCCTCTCCAAACCCCCCCCCCCCCCCACTGCACACTCCTCTCCAAACCCCCCCCCCCCACTGCACACTCCTCTCCAACCCCCCCCCCCCCACTGCACACTCCTCTCCAACCCCCCCCCCCCCCCACTGCACACTCCTCTCCAACCCCCCCCTCCCACTGCACACTCCTCTCCAAACCCCCCCCTCCCACTGCACACTCCTCTCCAAACCCCCCCCCCCACTGCACACTCCTCTCCAAACCCCCCCCCCCCCCACACTGCACACTCCTCTCCAAACCCCCCCCCCCCCCCCACTGCACACTCCTCTCCAAACCCCCCCCCCCTGCACACTCCTCTCCAACCTCCTCCCCCCCCTCTGCACACTCCTCTCTAACCACCCCCCCCCCTGTACACTCCTCTCCAACCTCCCCCCCCCCTCTGCACACTCCTCTTCTCTCCTCTCCAACCTCCACCATCGCTTTGTATGCATGCAAAGAACAGAATGACTCCAATACTATCAACAGCTACAATGAATAAACATAACAAAAAGAAACACATTCCCGGGAAAGCAATAGTAAAAAGAATTATTCAGCGCTGATGTGTGCCAACATCCCTACACATAGATTACAGAAACACAGAAAATAGTGATGGGGACATTAGAGGTGCATAGACAGAAAGGGGAAAAACTCACTTTCAAAAACACATGCAAAGGTTTACAAAAATCATAAAAATCCCTAATGTTTATTGAATGTAAAGTTAAATGTTTATGTTTTTTTTTTTAAATGTAAACTATTTCTACATATAAAATGTTATAGCTGACACACACAGTACTAAAACCCATCACTACAGAGATTTTAGACGACTCTCTATTCCACATGACACCAATTACAGATCTTATCATGAAGTCCATACATCTGTGTGTGGATAAACCTAGAGCTGCACAATTCTGGAGGAAATGAGAATCACAAATGTTTTTTTTTTTTTGCTACGAAAAAAGATCACGATTCTCGGCGTTATTTGATCACATCATCTTTTACATTATACAAAAATTGGACTAACTTTACTGTTTAATGAATTAAAAAAAAAAAAATAAAATATATATATATATATATATATATATATATATATATATATATATATATATATATATATATATACACACACACACACACACACACACACACACACACATATTATATATCTATATACATACATATTATATATCTATACATACATACATATATTTTATATTATATATTTTTTTTTTTTCTTTAGCACTTGACAGGTACTGTTGTGAAGGGATCTGGGGGGGGGGTCTGCATTCATGCCACGTTTGGCTGTTTTGAATGCTTTTAAATGCAGTTTGGCTGTTTTGAATGCGGTCATTTTTAGGAATCTGGCGCCCAGTACCCGGAAGTGATGTCATAACATCACTTCTGGGTTTTTACATGGAGACCCGATCAGAGCCGAATGCGGCTTTGATCGGGTCTTCGGCGGTGTCCTGCCGAGGACAGCGACTGTGAGGGCTGGTTGCCCGGTGTTGTGCCGAAACCTGGCACTCGGCTCTGATCGGAACTCCGCCTCAGTCTCAAGCCATCTGCAATCCAGCTCCACCAGGCTCCGCCTCACCAACTGAACTGAATTCCGCCCCTCCAGCCTTCTGCACTCCAGCTCCTCCTATGCTCCCTTCACGTAATCTACAGTATATTTATAAAAGACTACACTACTTTGAGTGCCTGGGGAAACTGGTGGGATGGGAGACCCAGGGGAGCCGCGGAAGGTGGCAGGAGGGGGGGGCAACATCCCCTCCCACTCCTTGTAATGACAGCCGAGCGGCTCCTCAGCCGCATCGGTTGTCATTACAGGACAGCCAACCGTTGGCTATGGATGCCGGTACTGGGGTGAGGACTCTAGCTGCAGGAGGGGGGGGGGGTTATGATTTGGGGTTGATTTTGGCCCATTAGTTCCAGTGAAGGGAACTCCTAAGGCGTCAGATAAAACAAGATATTTTGGACAATTCCATGTTCTAAACTTTGGGAACAGTTTGTGGATGGCCCCTTCCTGTTCCAACATGACTGTGAATCAGTGTACAAAAGCAAGGTCCATAAAGACATGGAAGAGGGAGTTTGGGGTGAAGGAACTTGACTGGCCTGCACAGAGTCCTGACCTCAACCTGATAGAACACCTTTGGGATGAATTAGAGCGCAGACTGCGAGCCAGGCCTTCTCTCTCACATCAGTGCCTGACCTTACAAATGCACTTCTCCTGAGGACGTCACAGGAAGTGACGAAACGTGTAAGCTTGGAACGCATAGCTCAATTAAGTCACGTCAGGTGGAACGCAAGCCGGAAGCTCCGCTTGCCACTCTGCAGGAGAGGACGTGCAGCTCGCTAGCTGACTGCTGACAGCCGCTTTTTATTACTTGCATTATTTTACCTGTTTTAACCCACATTGTGGGTAATAAACATTTTATTTTACTACACTATCTGGAGCATTTTTTTTCTCCTATCTACCCTTGGTTTGCTTGCCCCGGTGAGAGGAGGAACCCTGTACCAGCCCACTGGAAATATAAAAGGGGAACCCATCCCAGCCCAGCGGGCAATTCAGCACGAACGGTCCTAATGCCATAAGGCATATAGGACCCATTGGATCTGGTAAGTCATTTAATTTACCCACACCACGGTGTAACAAAAATCGATGTCACAGAATTTATGGATATCCACTTTGAGCACCGGCACTTTTGAAGCTACTGGATAAACACAACCACTCAAGGACTTTATTATTTGAACTGTTTTGGCACAACAGTCACTTACTTTTGACTTGATATTTTCATATTTGATTATTCACTATATGTTTATTACAACTATATATTGATTAATTTCTAATTGTAAAAGTCACTGATGTAAATTAGGACATTTATTACCGGTCATATATTATTTGCCTAGTTTTCTATTAATTTGTTTAGTTTAGTGAACTACTAATTGATTTCACCAATGGGTTGCACTCAGCAAGCGCTGTAGCTGGCTTTATTAAGGCTAAATTTTCATAGAAGAATGGTGAAACATTCCCATAGACACACTCCTAAACCTTGTGGACGGCCTTCCGGGGGAGTTGAAGCTGTTATAGCTGCAAAGGGTGGGCCAACTCAATATTGAACCCTACGGACTAAGACTGGGATGCCATTAAAATTCATGTGTGTGTAAAGGCAGGCGTCCCAATACTTTTGGTAATATAGTGTATATACACCAATCCTATAGAAATTAATTTTGCTGTTCTTAAACACTTTAATAATATATTAATAACCACTTTAGCCCCGGAGGATTTTCCTGCTCAAAGACCAGGGCCTATTTTGAGATTCGGCACTGCATGACTTTAACGGACAATTGCGCGGTCGTGCGACGCTGTACCCAAATGAAATTGACGTCCTTTTTTTCCCGCAAACAGAGCTTTCTTTTGGCGGTATTTTATCACCTGGGTGTTTTTTATTTTTTGCGCTATAAACAAAAAAAGAGCGACGATTTTGAAAAAATAATATTTTTCACATTTTTTTATATGGAACTCCCAAAAAAAAAAAAAAGAAAAATGTAAAAATATAAATTTTTTAACATTTTAGGCCAATTTGTTTTCCGCTACATATTTTTTTTTTTACTAAAATCACAATAAGTGTATTTTGATTGGTTTTCGCAAAAGTTATTGCCTTTACTAACAAAGGGAAAGATTTATGTCATATTTTTTTTTTTTAACTAGTAATGGCAGCGATCTGCGATTTTTTTTGCGACATTGCGGCGGACAGATCGGACCCCTGACTGACTGACATTTTTGACACTTTTGGGGATACCAGTGACATTACTACAGTAATCAGTGCTAAAAATATGCACTGTTACTGTAAAAATGACACTGGCAGGGAAGGGGTTAACTTTATTAGTGATCAAGGGGTTAAGTGTGTCCCTAGGGGCGTGATTCTAACTGTCAAGGGGCGTGGCTTGTGATGTAACCACAGAGACATACGATCCTACATAGCAGGATCGTATGATCTCTGCAGTTACATCAGGGAGAATGATAGGCGGCTTTGTTTACATCAGCCGCCTGCCTTTCTCCCTCTCCAGCGGGAGATCGCGAGTGGCCGGCGGACATCGGAGCCGCCGGTCACACGCGAGCGGGGATGGCCATGAACAAGCGGGGGCGGGAGCGCGCCTCTGGCGGCACGCGCTCACCCCCTGCAGGCTCCTGGGCAAGCGACGTAGTACTACGTCGCTTTGCCCAGGAAAGGCTGACCGCCGCAGTAAATATACTGTGGGTGGTCGGCAAGTCGTTAACCTGCTATAAAAGTACAATGATGCAAAAAGATAATAAAAAACTTTTGATGTAAACTAACAATCAAAATGGTGCCAAAGAATCCCATAAAAGTGCTGACTTCACATCCTCTGCGATCAACTGCGGGTATAGGATTGTGTATATGGGATTGTATGGTTGGGGCGGGTATAGGATTGTGTATATGGGATTGTATGGTTGGGGCGGGTATAGGATTGTGTATATGGGATGGTATGGTTGGGGCGGGTATAGGATTGTGTATATGGGATGGTAATGGTTGGGGCGGGTATAGGATTGTGTATATGGGATGGTATGGTTGGGGCGGGTATAGGATTGTGTATATGGGATGGTATGGTTGGGGCGGGTATAGGATTGTGTATATGGGATTGTATGGTTGGGGCGGGTATAGGATTGTGTATATGGGATTGTATGGTTGGGGCGGGTATAGGATTGTGTATATGGGATTGTATGGTTGGGGCGGGTATAGGATTGTGTATATGGGATTGTATGGTTGGGGCGGGTATAGGATTGTGTATATGGGATGGTATGGTTGGGGAGGGTATAGGATTGTGTATATGGGATTGTATGGTTGGGGCGTGTATAGGATTGTGTATATGGGATTGTATGGTTGGGGCGGGTATAGGATTGTGTATATGGGATTGTATGGTTGGGGCGGGTATAGGATTGTGTATATGGGATTGTATGGTTGGGGCGGGTATAGGATTGTGTATATGGGATTGTATGGTTGGGGCGGGTATAGGATTGTGTATATGGGATTGTATGGTTGGGGCGGGTATAGGATTGTGTATATGGGATTGTGTGGTTGGGTTTCCTCTACTGTTTTTTGTTTTGTTTTTTTAAATTGGTTGAGCCAGATGGACCCAATGGTTGCACAACTACAATAGTGAATACACTTTACACAAAAACAAACACATAATCTTCAGTGCAAACATATCCATTCAGTTCCAAGTCCGAGCAATCAATCCCAGTGACCAAAAACCAATCCAGTGTAAACACACGAGTTAATAATTCACACTAAAAGTGCCAATCTTGCAGTGAATCTTCTTCCAGTACTTTCCCCTTTCACCCCCAATTCACAATCCATTTACTGGATACGATGACCTCTTGGTGGGTCTACAAGTGCCTATAGTTATTCATAGGATCTCTGCACACTCCTCTCTCCACCACTGATTTGTACGCAAGCAAAAAACAGGAAGAACTCTCATCTCAATGTTTATATTAACCACTCTAGTACCGCTCACAGTAATACTACTGCGGCAGAGTGGCTCGTTCCCGTCCAGTCACGTAGTATTAACGTGACTGGACTCCTCCCCTTCTGGGCGGCGCTTGCGCGCCGCCGGAGGCTCGCTCCCGCTGTTTTCATTCACAGCGGGAGTCGGGCCAGGGGAGGAGCAGCGGCGATCGCCGCTGCTCTTACCCGATCGTCGGGGATCGAGTCTGGAGATCCGCCCGCTGTGTGTAAACACAGCGGGCGGATCTCCATAGTGACAGGGAGTGACAGATGGGACTGTTCAGCATAGCTGGACATCCGATCTGTCCATGAATCACACAGTCACCTCCCCCCCTACATGTCAGTAAGCACCAGGCATACATTAACCCCTCCCTCTCCAATAAAATTAACCCCTTCCCTGCCAGTGTCATTTTTACAGTAACAGTGCATATATACAGCACTGATTACTGCAGTAATGTCACTGGTACCCCCAAAAGTGTCAAAAATGTCAGTCAGGGGTCCGGTCTGTCCGCCGCAATGTCGCAGTCCCGCAAAAAAAAAAAAAATCGCAGATCGCCGCCATTACGCGTTAAAAAAAAAACACCAAAAATGACAGAAATCTTTCCCTTTGTTAGTAAACGCAATAACTTTTGCGCAAACCAATCAAAATACGCTTATTGCGATTTTTTTTTACCAAACATATGTAGCATAAAACAAATTGGCCAAAAACTTTTAAAAAAATTGGTTTTTACATCTTTTTTGGGGGGAATTTCATATAAAAAAATGTGAAAAATATTGTTATTTTTTCAAAATAAACGCTCTTTTTTTGTTTATAGCGCAAAAAGTAAAAATCGCACAGGTGATCAAATACCACCAAAAGAAAGCTCTGTTTGTGGGAAAAAAAGGACGTAAATTTCGTTTGGGTACGGCGTCGCACGACCGCGCAATTGTCAGTTGAAGTCGCACAGCGCCGAATCGCAAAAAGTGGCCTGGACGGAAGACAGCAAAATCCTCCGGTTGTAAAGTGGTTAAATAAGATTTTGAAACATAAAACTCACATTAGGATTGCACTGATAGCAAGAGCATTTATCAGCATATAAAACGCACCTTAACCGCTTGCCAACCAGCTGCTGTACTTTTACAGCAAAAGGTCAGCTCTGTTTGCAAACTTTGCGCGGGGGGGGGGGGGGGGGGGGGGGGGGGGAGTCCCGAGCGCCCATTCGCCAAAGGGGAAGCCAATCAGCAGGTCCGGCAGCCACGATTGCCGCCAGGCACCTGCGATTTCTCCCTGTGGAGACAGAACGGCGGTCTGCCATTGTAAGTACCACAGACCGTTTTTCGGTCAGTAATGAACACAGGTCTCTGTTCATGCAGCAAGCCCATCTCCCCTCCCCCCCCCAGTTAGAGGACACCTCCTAAGGCAGTGATGGAGAACCTTGGCACCCCCAGATGTTTTGGAACTACATTTCCCATGATGCTCTTGCACTCTGCATGGTAGTCGAGCATCATAGGAAATATAGTTCTAAACCCCTTGGGGCACCAAGGTTGGCAATCACTGCCCTAGGGACACATCCAACGCTTTGATTGCCCCTGGTGTTAACCCCTTCCCTGCACAGTAACAGTGCATAATTTTAGCACTGATTACTGTAGTAATGTCACTGGTCCCCCCAAAAGTGTCAAAAATGTCAGTTAGGGGTCCAATCTGTCCGTCGCAATGTCGCAGTCCCACTAAAAATCGCTGATTGCCGCCATTACTAGTAAAAAATAAATAGAAATATGAAAAATCTTTCCCCCTAGTTTGTAGACATGATAACTTTTGCACAAACCAATCAATATACACTTATTATTTTACCAAAAATCTATAGCAGAATACAAAATTGGCTTAAAATTATGAAAAATTCAGATTTTTAATCTTTTTTTTTTTTTTTTTTTATTGGGAATGTTATATAGCAGAAAGTAAAAAATATTGGTTTTTTTTTCCCCAGAATTGTCGCTCTTTTTTTGTTTATAGCTCGCAAAAAATAAAATAAAAGTAAATAAATAATAATTCGCACAGGTCATCAAATACCACACAAAAGAAAGCTCTACCAGTGACATTACTACAGTAATCAGTGCTAAAAATATGCACTGTTACTGTACTAATGACACTGGCAGGGAAGGGGTTAACAGTGGGTGATCAAGGGGTTAAATGTGAGCCTAGCGGACCGTTTACTAACTGTGGGGGGGGGGGGGGGGGTGTGGCTTGTGAAATGATCACTGAGATATGTGATTCTATACAGAAGGATCACAGGCCCCCTGATTGTTCCAGGGAGAAGAACGGTCGGCTGTGATTACAACAGCTGACTGTCCTCTCTCAGCGGGGAGCGATCGCAGGTGGCCGGCCCCATGCATCGGCATCCCCGCTGCCTAGTGGGGGCGGGAGCCCGCCACCTCCTAGCACCAGGCGTGCAACCGACATAGCCCTACGTCAGGCCACACATGAGGGGCTGCCTGCTGCAGTAAAACTGCATCGGGGGGTCCAGAACTGGTTAAACTGCCCTCATTTAGTGCCGGTTGACATATGTGCGATGTCAGACATCGCATGTGATTCGCACAGCACTGCAAATCACATGCGATGTGTGTGTGAGATGCGAATTCAGCCAGATAGATTGTATGGCTGAATTTGCATCGCATTCGGACCAAAGTTGCACAGGACCCCTTTTTTTGGTGCGCACCACAATTAAATCGCATGGATATTTACACCTATGCCATCAGATTCCTGTCTGAACTGGCAGCTCGCACTGCGATATGTGAACTGATCTGGGGGTGTCGTTAACTTTGTATTGACACCCCCAGTGAGTCGCATAGGGCAGTGTGAACTGACTGTGAGTTGAATGCAATGCGGTAACCCGCAGTGGATTCGCAGGGTTCCGGCATCGCATATATGTGAACCGACACTTACAGACAGAAGTTCATTCCTTTGATCTAAAAAGAAGGAAATGATACATTGTGTTTATAGTTATCTAGCAGCCTAAGGGCTCTTTCACACGGGCGTTCCGTATGTCCGTATATCACCCCATCCGTTTGCGGGTGATATACGGACATAATGCTTGTCAATGGGATGACCATCCGCTGACATCCGATTTGCGTCCTTTCAGTTCTGTTCCGTTTCTTTGGAACGGAACAGAACCCTATTTTTCTTCCGTTAAAAAAACGGAACTGAAGCAAAATCGGATGTCAGCGGTGTCATCCGCTGACATCCGCAATGCCCATAGACTTACAATATGTCCGTATATCATCCGCAAACGGATGGGATGATATGCGGACATACGGACTGTCATCCGTGTCCGTAAAAAAAAAAAAAAAATAGTGCCGCAGCAGAGAAAAAAACCGAAGCGGCCGTGTGAAAGAGGTCTTACGGTTGATAAACGTTTGTCGAAGGCCCCCACCTTTTTTCTTTTTGACAGCTCTGCTCTGTATGAATCAAGGAAAGGCCGTTTAAGGATCGTGGGGGGGGGGGGGGGTGGAAATCGAGATCGCAATTTTTCTAACGATCGTGCAGCTCTAGTTTACATCAGCAAATAAAATCGCTAACGTTGCTTGAACATAAAGTTTACGTATTTGTACATATAAAATGTTATAGCTGACACTACTCAAACCCTCTTCTATAGAGATGTATTGTTAGATGACTCTCTACTCTACATGGCATCAATTAGGCAGATCTTGGCATGAAGTAGATATATTTGTGTGGATAAATCCAACGCGTTTCACTTCAAGTCTTCCTTCAGGGGAATAGAACGATAGTCATATCAAGGGTACACAGTTGCACATAATTAGCCAAATAATAAAAACGAGAGTCCATGGCTTGTGAAAATTCCCAACGGATAACATTTGTTTCCATAATGGAGTGGAGGGGCCCACATGGACTCCCACCAGATTGGACCGGTTTTGTTCCATCGGATGGTATTATATGGTACTGGGCTGCATGAAGGGTGTATTGTGGGGGCTTTCCCAGCATTCTTTGTGTGCCCTGTTACTCCTTATGGGCCCAAACGGTATCCAGTGGTTTTTTTTCCCACAAGGCATGGACTTGGGTTTTTTTAAATTATTGGCTGATTATGTATAACTCTGTATCCTCTACATGAATGGTCTCCAAACTCTGGCCCAGGGGCCAGACGCAGCCCTTTCCTTGTTCTTATTCAGCCCTGGGGACACCATCCCTCCCACCGACACCAATGATGAGGCACTATTCCTCCCACCGACACCAATGATGGGGCACTATTCCTCCCACCGACACCAATGATGGGGCACTATTCCTCCCACCGACACCAATGATGGGGCACTATTCCTCCCACCGACACCAATGATGAGGCACTATTCCTCCCACCGACACCAATGATGGGGCACTATTCCTCCCACCGACACCAATGATGGGGCACTATTCCTCCCACCGACACCAATGATGGGGCACTATTCCTCCCACCGACACCAATGATGGGGCACTATTCCTCCCACCGACACCAATGATGGGGCACTATTCCTCCCACTGACACCAATGATGGGGCACTATTCCTCCCACTGACACCAATGATGGGACACTATTCCTCCCACCGACACCAAACGATGGGGCACTATTCCTCCCACCGACACCAATGATGGGACACTATTCCTCCCACCGACACCAATGATGGGACACTATTCCTCCCACCGACACCAATGATGGGACACTATTCCTCCCACTGACACCAATGATGGGGACACTATTCCTCCCACTGACACCAATGATGGGGACACCATTCCTTCCCACCGACACCAAATGATGGGACACTATTCCACCCACCGACACCAAACGATGGGGCATTGTTTTTTTTCCCCACTGTCAGGACATTTTCTACTCCCAATGGCCATAGCCCGGTCCCCGCTAAACTCTTAAGGACAGAAAACTGGCCCTTTGCTCAGAAGGTTTGGAGACCATTGCTCTATAGGATTATCACTTTAACCCCTGAGGAAGATTTGTATCGAAACATGTTTGGTTTATCCACACAGCTATAGTGTCAGGGAACCCCTGCTAAAACCAATTCAATGGTGATCAGTGGGTACTGTGAACAACTTTCAGTGGGGGGGTCAGAATGCCACCCTTTACAGACAGCTAAAAAAAAGGTCACTGGTGTAAAGCAGCGGTCTCTGCCAAGTGGTGTTGGCACTGAACTATGTAGGCATCATCAGATGAGAAGCCAATCAGCTGAAGTTACCCCTAGCAACCACTGGAGGAACCTCAAGGTTCCACGGAAGCTCAGGTGAGATTTGGCTGGCCTACAGATGGATTTATACTCGTTGCCTGGAGCTGCTCTTATTGTCTGCAGTGAAACCACAATGGTGTGGAAATAATCTCATTACGCCGCGAAACCACAGAAGCCGCCAAAAGTAAATAGAGGAGCACAAGTTTATATTGCAGCCAAGCAATAAGAAGGTAAAAGCAAAAACAGGCTAATAAGAAAAAAGTAGAGCGAATGGAGAAATTGGATGCCTCGTAGCGTATCAATGACCTCACCTTTTTATGGTTTCAAAGTTCAAACAATATTGTGTATACAGTACAGTATATATATCTCATTACAGAGAAGCCCAGCGTTGTATGATCTCCACTACACTTTATATGCATTTCTCTGCACAATCCGCTCCCAATCCCACAGACTTTTGTCAATGCATTTAAGTGCCCGAGGCTGAAACATGTCACCGCTCTACCTAGGAGTGGAAACACCCAGGTGTGACAACGTTTCACCTGTCAAGGTTTATTGTGTTTCACGGATAATGATTAAAACCCACACAGCTACTGATCAGGTTATACCTTCCATTATATATCCAATGCTGGGAAAGGAGCTCTGCCTGGGTTCTAATGCCAAGCCAATGAATTCAGAGCCGATACAAGGATGTGCAATTTTACATTTCCAACGTGTTCCATATCCACTTGCCGACCGCAATACATATAGACACTATATTGTCAAAAGTATTGGGACGCCTGCCTTTACATGAACTTTAATGGCATCCCAGTCTTAGTCCGTAGGGTTCAATATTGAGTTGACCCACCCTTTGCAGCTATAACAGCTTCAACTCTTCTGGGAAGGCCGTCCACAAGGTTTAGGAGTGTGTCTATGGGAATGTTTGACCATTCTTCTAGAAGAGCATTCGTGAGGTCAGGCACTGATGTTAAGAAAAGGCCTGGCTCGCAGTCTCCTCTCTAATCCATCCCAAAGGTGTTCTATCGGGTTGAGGTCAGGACTCTGTGCAGGCCAGTCAAGTTCCTCCACCCCAAACTCACTCATCCATGTCTTTATGGACCTTGCTTTGTGCAGTGGTGGGCAGCCATGTTGGAGCAGGAAGGGGCCATCCCCAAACTGTTCCCACCATGTTAGGAGCATGAAATTGTCCAAAATGTCTTGATATGCTGAGGCCTTAGGTCCTGTGCACATCGGAGCGATTTTCAGCTCATAAAACGCTCATCTCTGAAGTCTCAAAAAGGTCCAACAAGCGAAATCACATTAATTTCAATGGCCCCTGTTCACATCTGAGCGTTTTGTCATCTGAAGCAAAACGCCTGAATCTCCAAAAAGTACATGAGCTTTTTTTTTGGCAGATTACAAGCGTTATTGTTAGATGTCAATGCCTGCCTCCAAACACCTGCAAAAAAAGGCCAGAAAAAAAGCCCCCCCCCCCCCCCAATAAAAAAACAACGCCTGCAAAAAAACCCAAAGAAACAAACAACGCCTGAAAGAAGCCCAAAGAAACAATCAACGCCTGAAAGAAGCCCAAAGAAACCAATGCCTGAAAGAAGCCCAAAGAGACAACCAACGCCTGAAAGAAGCCCAAAGAAACAGCCAACGCCTGAAAGAATCCCAAAGAAACAACCAACGCCTGAAAGAAGCCCAAAGAAACAACCAACGCCTGAAAGAAACCCAAAGAAACAACCAACGCCTGAAAGAAGCCCAAAGAAACCAACACCACCTGAAAGAAGCCCAAAGAAACCAATGCCTGAAAGAAGCCCAAAGAAACAACCAACGCCTGAAAGAAGCCCAAAGAAACAACCAACGCCTGAAAGAAGCCCAAAGAAACAACCAACGCCTGAAAGAAGCCCAAAGAAACCAACAACGCCTGAAAGAAGCCCAAAGAAACCAACAACGCCTGAAAGAAGCCCAAAGAAACCAATGCCTGAAAGAAGCCCAAAGAAACAACCAACACCTGAAAGAAGCCCAAAGAAACCAATGCCTGAAAGAAGCCCAAAGAAACAACCAACGCCTGAAAGAAGCCCAAAGAAACAAACAACGCCTAAAAGAAGCCCAAAGAAACCAATGCCTGAAAGAAGCCCAATGAAACAACCAACGCCTGAAAGAAGCCCAAAGAGACAACCAACGCCTGAAAGAAGCCCAAAGAAACAGCCAACGCCTGAAAGAAGCCCAAAGAAAACAACCAACGCCTGAAAGAAGCCCAAAGAAACAACCAACGCCTGAAAGAAGCCCAAAGAAACAACCAACGCCTGAAAGAAGCCCAAAGAAACCAACGCCTGAAAGAAGCCCAAAGAAACCAACGCCTGAAAACGATATGCTCAGGTGTGAATGGAGCCTAGGAGTTCCCCTCTCTGGAACTACCAACCTCTGAAGAACAACCCCACATTCCATGCACCACAGCTGAAAGTATACACCCCCCCCCCCCCATGCAGCTGCAGGCCTGGAAGTGCTTACGCCACCCATGATTGGCTGTCAGCTTTGACAGCTTCCTGGTGGGATAGCTCAGGCAGATTCGGATTTAGGTCTGAACTGACCTGACCTCATCCCTAATCAGGAGCTGGGGCTTGCTGAGGACCATGTGTTTCATTAGACGCACACAGCCCTGGCCAGGAGCGCGCATGTACGAGTGTC
>NC_138771.1:13212057-13381636 GCF_965119305.1 Pelophylax lessonae | reverse complement strand
CCTGATCATGGGAAATGTAGTTCCATAACATCTGGGGGTGCCGATGTTTCCCATCACTGTCATAGAACGTCACAATCCCACCACACAGTACAATAATGAAAAGCAGCAACAATATAACAGAGTAAGAAACGTCCAATCCAGGATCCTCATCTCTCACCTCTGCGATGCCTTTAATTCACACCGGAGAGGCGTGGCAATGCGCAATTCCCGCTCACTTTTTTTTCTCACGCGTTTAACCTATGGCCGCCCTAAGCGGAACAAACACCCCGAATCCGCCCCGGAACCTCTCAGACGCGGTTTTGTTTTCAGTGGAGGTTTCGGCAAACTTGTAGCATCTTCTGTACAGCGGCAAAAACACCTCCGCTACTACACCGGGGGAGGGGGGGGCAATAAAGTATAAAAGGCAAAACTTTTATGTAGATTTGGATGGAGTGGAGATGGATTAGAGCCCCTGTCAGTTATTGCTGCCCCATTAGGGAGATTCACCCTCTGTATTTCTCTCCATTTCTTTACTTTTATTGAAAGTGAAAAGAAAATCCCTCATGTTGGGAGGTCGCCAGAAGAGTAACAGAGGGGAAATCTTCCAATGGGGACGCTGGATCTGGTGATCTGGTGACCCTGGGGGGAGTCCTCAAGGAATACCTTTAATTTTTTGGGATTTGCTCTCACTTCCTGATTGGTTACAGGACAGGAAGTGAGGGGAAATCTTACAATGGGGGCACAGTGAGAGGAGATCTGATTGGGGTTCTCCCTGCTCTGTACAAAATCACAGAGAGAGAGAAAACGAATTTTTCATTCTATTTCTAATATAATAATCAGAGAGCAACACTGACATTCTTCTGTGATTTGATCCACAACTTAGGAAACGCACAGCTGTGACTGCAACCTAACTGTGACACATGGAGGGTGCATGGAAGGACAGACACATGGAGGGTGTAGGGGAGGGGGGGAGGGCAGACACATGGAGGGTGTAGGGGGGGACAGACACATGGAGGGTGTAGGGGGGGGGGGGAGGGGACAGGCACATGGATGGTGTAGGGGTGGTGAGGTTACAGACACATGGAGGGTGTAGGGGGGAGGGGACAGACACATGGAGGGTGTAGGGGACAGACACATGGAGGGTGTAGGGGGGAGGGGACAGACACATGGAGGGTGTAGGGGGGGGGAGGGGACAGACACATGGAGGGTGTAGGGGGGGGAGGAGACAGACACATGGAGGGTGTAGGGGGGGGGGGAGGGGACACATGGAGGGTGTAGGGGGGGGAGGGGACACATGGAGGGTGTAGGGGGAGGGGAGGGGACAGACACATGGAGGGTGTAGGGGGGGAGGGGACAGACACATGGAGGGTGTAGGGGGGGGGGGAGGGGACAGACACATGGAGGGTGTAGGGGGGGGGGGAGGGGACAGACACATGGAGGGTGTAGGGGGGGGAGGGGACAGACACATGGAGGGTGTAGTGTAGTGAAGTCTCCCCTCCCCCCCGGTACTCACAGTGATGGTGATTTCATGTTTCTTCAGCCGGGATTTCAGACTCTTCATGGCCGCTCCGCTCCTCTCACATCTCCTCCTCTCTCCTCTCGGTCTCTCCGTCTCTTTTCCTCTCACACTTTCTCTGTCTGCTCCCTCTGGTTGCCGTAAACCGCTCCTCTCCTTCCCTCCAATAGGATTTCTGGAATGACAAGGACTGACTGACTTCCGGCCAATCACAGCCATGGAAAAGTTTTGGGGGCGGAATTTCCTCTCAGAACTTTTTTTTCCCCCCTGGCTGAGGGACAGACACACCTTTCGGCGGGACGGTGACGTCACTCAGGTGTGAGGTGGGCGGGGCGGAGGGTGACACCGGGGTCCGGCTGCGGGTCACTGAGGTGGTTTAACCATTTCTCACCCGGGACATTTCTCTCCTACAGGTAACAATCAGGATTTTTTGCCAGAAAATTACTTAGAACCCCCAAATATAATATAATACATATATATATATCAGAGCCCCCAGAGAATAAAATGGCGGTCGTTGCAATTTGTTACGTGTCACGCGGTATTTGCACAGCAATTTTTGTAAAACGCTATTTTTTGCGGGGAAATAATACACTTTAATGAATTAAAAAAAAATCTTTACTGTAAAAAATAAAAATATGATTTTACCTGATAAATAAATACCAAATGTCGCGCTTTAACCTCTTCAGCCTCAAATAGAGATTTCTTTTGGTGGTATTTGATCACCTCTGCGATTTTTATTTTTTGCGCTATAAACAAAAAAAAGAGCGACAATTCTGAAAAAAAAAAAAAAAACAATATTTTTGGGGGGAAAAAATACACTTTAACCACTTTACCCCCAGCCCTATTTCGGACACTTTTTGTTCACGCGTTAAAACCAGTATTTTTTCCTAGAAAACTACTTAGAACCCCAAACATTATATATATTTTTTTTAGCAAAGACTCTGGAGAATAAAATGGCGGTCATTGCAATATTTGTTGTCACGCTGTATTTGCGCAGCGGTCTTTAAAACGCCATTTTTTTGGAAAAATTTAGAAAAATCACATTTCACTGCATTTAAAAAATACTAAACAGTAAAGTTAGCCCATTTTTTTTGTATATTGTGAAAGATGATGTCACGCCGAGTAAATAGATACCCAACATGTTACGGTTTAAAATTGCGCCCCCCCCCCCCCCCCGTGGGATGGCGACAAACTACGGTCAATAGAAATCTCAATAGGCGACTCTTTAAATTTATTTAACGGTTACCAGTTTAGAGTTAGAGTGTAGCTCTTTCTTTTTTTAATTATTGCCCACGCTCTGGCGATCGCGGCAATACCTCACATGTGTGGTTTGAACAGCGATTTAATTTGCGGCTCGACTTCTGTATACGTTTTTTATTGTGCGCGAGCTAACGGTGACGGGGGCGGCTACATTTTTTTTTTCCCATTTATTTTATTTATTTTTTTAACTATTACAGTTTAAAAAAAAAAAAAAAATCAGATCACTTTTATTGCTGTAACAAGCAATGTAAACATCCCTTGTGACACCAATATGTAGTGACAGGTACACTTTATGGAGGGATCGAGGGTCTAAAAGACCCCAAACCCCTCCACTACACTTCCATGTATGCAAAACGCCGAAAAAGGCGTTTTTTAATACAGCCATTTTTCAAATTTGCCGCCTTTTGCAGCAGAGTGACCCGGAAGTGACGTCATGGACGCCGCCTCCGGGTTACGTCATCGGAGACCCGATCGATGCCGTTTCCGGCTTTGATCGGGACTCCATCCAGCCGGCGGACGTGGCGGCTGGGTGCTCGGGGCTCCCAGTGGGACGGGAGCCCCGGTAAAAGCCACGGAAGGCGGCGGGAGGGGGGGGACGTCCCCTCCCGCTCACCCGGGTAACGATCGAGCAGCATCGGTCGGTACCGACGAAAAGCCAACCGTCGGCTCTAAACAACGGTACCGGGATGATGCCTCTAGCTAGAGACATCATCCCGGTACACTACCGCAAAGTTACCGCCGTCATATGACGTCCGCCCAGGGATAAGTGGTTAATTAATAAAAAAAAAAACAATACTGTAAAATATGAAATATGATGTTACCTGAGTTATCAAATGTCACACTTTAACCTCTTCAGCCCCAAGATTTTCCCCCTTAATTACCAGGTGTTTTTTTGCGATTCGGCACTGCGTTACTTTAACTGACGATTGCGCGGTCGTGCGACACTGCACCCAAATAATTGACGTCTTTTTTTCCCCACAAATAGAGCTTTCTTTTGGTGGTATTTGATCACCTGTGCGATTTTTATTTTTTGCGCTATAAATAAAAAAAGCGACAATTTTGAAAAAAAAAAACAATATTTTTCACATTCTGATATATAACATTCAATAAAAAAAAATGTGAAAAATCACATTTTTTTAACATTTTAGGCCAATTTGTTTTCTGCTACATATTTTTGGTAAAAAAAAAATCGCAATAAGCGTATTTTGATTGGTTTGCGCAAAAGTTATCGCGTTTACTAACTACGGGAAAGATTTATGTCATTTTTATTTATTTTATTTTTTTTACTAGTAATGGCGGCGATCTGCGATTTTTAGCGGGACTGCAACATTGCGGCGGACAGATTGGACCCCTAACTGACATTTTTGACACTTTTGGGGGGACCAGTGACATCACTACAGTAATCAGTGCTAAAAATATGCACTGTTTCTGTAATAATGACACTGGCAGGGAAGGTGTTAACCCTGTTGGTGATCAATGGGTTAATGTATGCCTCATGCTTACTGACGTGTGTGGGGGGAGGGGATTGAGTGACACAGACACAGATCGCAGGTTCAGCCATCCTCAATCCTGCCTGTCACAGAGGAGATCCGCCTGCTTTGTTTACACAAGTGAGCGGATTTCCTCACTCGATCCCCGACGATCGGGGAAGAGCGACGGTGATGACCTCCACTCCTCCCCTGGCCCAACTCCCTCTGTGGGTGATCAAGGAGTTAAATGTGACCCTAGGGGAGTGATTTTAACTGTCAGGGGGCGTGGCTTGTGAAGTCATCATAGAGACCTGTGTTCCTATATAGCAGGATCACATGAGCTCTGTGATCATTGCAGGGAGAAGGACGGACGGCTGTGTTTCATATCAGCGGTCTGTCCTTCTCTGTCACTGGGAAGAAATCGCCGGTGTCAGGCAGCTATCAGAGCCGCCTGACACCCGCACTGGCATTCCCGCTGACGAGCGGGGACGGGAGTGCACCGCCCCCTAGTGCCTCCCAGGCGAGCGCCTTACATGTACGGGACTTTGCCTGGGAGAGCGACCTGCCGCCGTACATCTGCCGCCACTGGTTGGAAAGTGGTTAAAGCACAAAAAATAAAAACCACAGAGGTGATCAAACCTCTGAACATGACTGTGCAATTGTCAGTTAAAACAACGCAGTGCCGTATTGCAAAAAAAGGGGGTCTAGTCAGGAAGAGGGGGTAAATCTTCCGGAGCGGAAGTGATAAAAAAAAAACCTGTGTTTTGGAAGCTGACACTTTATCTTTGTAGCTATTTTCTTCTCTTTCTCTAATCCCGGTGAATCCTATCTGTAGCCCAGAACATGAATCCCCCATACTTTGCTTTTAATGCTCAAAGGTAAAATGTCTTCCAATACGCGTTCTTAAATTTCCTGCTTTTATATCTGAGCGGTGTTCATATATCAGCTTTTAAAGGATCCTTCATAACACCGGCCACAGGGACAGAATATCAAATAGACCGACCATATATTTCCTTTCACAGTCTTCATAGTGCTCGGCGTATAATGTTACCCGCTACTTACATAACTCTTCTATATACTCCTAATACTCACATCGAGCGTATTTATTTCTTATCGTGAGAAGATCCCTTGGACCTACAAGACTGGAATGGCTTCTGGTAACTCAATCATGAATTAATCTACCCCCTTAGGGTATCTTAGGGTAATTTGTGGGAAGGGGAGGCTTCCCCCCCCCCCCCAATTTGACACCCTGATTTATAAAATACCAACTCTGCTGATCTATCATTGCTCGTCCACCAGGCTTTTTCTGGCACTTTTTGTTTATGAGTTTAAATCAGTATTTTTTGCTAGAAAATTACTCTTAACCCCCAAACATTATACATTTTTTTTTAGCAGATACCCTCAGAGCCGGTTCACACTGGGGCGACTTGTCAGGCGACTTGGTCACCTGACAAGTCGCCGTGGGTCGCCTGCCATAGATTAGCACAGGACCCGTTCTAATAGGAGCGACACAAGTCGCTCCGACTTAGAAAAAGGGTCCTGTACTACTTTGGGGCGACCTGCATTGACTTCAATGATATGAAGTCCGTGCATGTCGCTCCGAGGTCGCGGTGCGCGCTGCACACCGCGACTTCACAGGTCGCCCCAGCACGTCGGGTCATCTGTATGTGAACCGGCTCTCAGGAATAAAATGGCAATTGTTGCAATTTTTTATGTCACACTGTATTTGTGCGGCAGTGTTTCAAAAATGAATAAAAAAAAAAAAAAAAACACAATCTACTGTAAACCCTATTTTTTTGGGGGAAATTGTGAAAGAAGAAGTTACACCGAGTAAATAGTTATCCAACATGTCATGTTTTATTTTTGAGTTTAAGTCAGTATTTGTTTCTAGAAAATTAATCTAAACCCCCAAACATTATACATTTTTAGTTTTTTAGCAGAGACCCTCAGAAATAAAATGGCAATTGTTGCAATTTTTTATGTCACACTGTATTTGCGCAACAGTGTTTCAAAAATTAATTAAAAAAAAAACAATATACTGTAAACCCTATATTTTTTTTTTGGAAATTGTGAAAGAAGGTATTACGCTGAGTAAATAGATAACCAACATGTCATGCTTTATTTACGAGTTTAAGTCAGTATTTGTTTCTAGAAAATTAATCTAAACCCCCAAACATTATACATTTTTTGTTTTTTTAGCAGAGACCCTCAGGAATAAAATGGCAATTGTTGCAATTTTTTATGTCACACTGTATTTGCGCGGCAGTGTTTCAAAAAATTAATAAAAAAAAAAAAAACAATATACTGTAAACCCTATTTTTATTTTTTATTTTTTTAAATTGTGAAAGAAGATATTACGCCGAGTAAATAGTTACCCAACATGTCATTCTTTAATTACGAGTTTAAGTCAGTATTTTGTTCTAGAAAATTACTCTAAACCCCCAAACATTATACATTTTTTTTTTTTTTTTTTTTTTAAGCAGAGACCCTATGGCAGTGATGGTGAACCTTGGCACCCCAGATGTTTTGGAACTACATTTCCCATCATGCTCATGCACTCTGCAGTGTAGCTGAGCGTCATGGGAAATGTAGTTCCAAAACATCTGGGGTGCCAAGGTTTGCCCGCCCTGCTCTATGGAATAAAATGGCAATTGTTACAATTTTTTTTTTTTTTTTGTCACATGATATTTGCACAACACAATATACTGTAAACCCCATTTTGTTTTTTGGAAATTGCAAAAGAGGAAATTATGCTGAGTAAATAGATGCCCAACATGTCATGTTTTAAAATTTTGCACACTCGTGGAATGGGGACAAAACTATGGTAGTTAAAAATTTCCATAGGCAATGCTTTAAAAAATGTTAACGGTTACCAGTTTAGAGTTACAGAGGACGTCCTGTGATAGAATCTTTATTGCTCTCGCTCTAACGATCGCGGTGATACCTCACATGTGTCATTTAAAAACTGTAGGAAGCAGAAAAGTGGAACTTGCCTTTTTGGGTGAAGTTCTGCTTTAAGCTTCAAAGGCAGCCATACCAGAGTATATACATGCCATGGAAGCAATGCTTTGCACCAAGGCAGTGTGGCAATAGCGAATATTCATTCACTATTGTCTCAGAACTGGGTGGGCTCAGGGCGCAGTGCTTTGCGCCCCGAGCCCACCCATTTTTGAAGCCTATTAGAGCCTCTGGCTCTAATCACGTGCTTCAAAATAAAAAAACCCCCATTGTAATCCATGCGCCCGGCGCCCTGCATGTAGATTAGGGGGCCGGACGCATGGATGGGGGGGGGGGGGCGGCGCCCTTGCGCTCCCAATGGACGGGCCGGCACTGCTATGTAAGTGAATGAGGCCGTGCTACAACTGTGAGCCAAACGTTAGGCTTGTGGTTGCAGATCGGTATTCCCATTGACAGAGCCCATTCAGCTGTCAAAAAAAAAAAGGCATTTAGTAGGTGGCTACTGCCTCCTGATTGGCTGTCAGCTTCCCCCTTGCTGCTCTGTGAAAAGCGATCTGCCACAGATTGCTTTTCACAAATAAAGCAAATGTCAACAGGCGCTTTAACAGTTGTCACAAGAACAATGGGCCGGGGGGCCCACTGGAAAATTCCCCCTCTATTCCTGTTCTAGTGGCAACTCAAAATTATGGATTTACCCTCAATTTCATTATCAGCGATAATGCTGATCAGGACGATTAGAAACAGACATTTTGTTCATGATAAAACATAGCTTAACGTGTGAATGAACCTGCAATAAAAACCTGACAGTGGTTCTAACCCTGCACCAGTCTATTACAATCTAAAAAAAAATCAGTTTCTTCTTGTATGTAGTTGTAAAAAATCTGATGAACGATGAACAAGTACACTTATTATTATTATTATACAGGATTTATATAGCACCAACAGTTTGCACAGAGATTAACAAAATGAAGGCGGACATTACAGTTACAATACAATTTGGTACAGTAGGAATCAGAGGGCCCTGCTCGTTAGAGCTTACAATCTAAAAGAGAGGGTCAATTGATACAAAAGGTAATAGCTGTGGGGCATGAGCTGATGGGGAAAGTGAAACACTTAATCTCTTTAGGATCGAGTCTTGACTATGAAGGTCTAAAGGTCCCCATAGACAGCTTCAATTTAATCCGATTCCTGCTGGATCGTCAAACTGTGGGTGACCTTACCAGCGAGCAAGTTGTGTGGAAAATTATCTTCCAAGCAGTGGCTGCACCCTATCATATAATGCAATAGCCGGCAGTAGAAATTTCTCCATCCATGCTGTTAGTGAGGATGGGGGAATCCATTGAGAGTCCCCCTTATATCAGGTGTCCCCATCAGAGTGCCCCCCTTACAGCAGGTGTCCCCATCAGAGTACTCTCTTACATCTGGTGTCCCCTTCAGAGTGCCCCCCTTACAGCAGGTGTCCCCAACACAGTTCCCCCTTACATCAGATGTCCCCATCAAAGTGCCCTTCTTACATCAGGGGTCCCCATGAAAGTGCCCCTCTTACATCAGGTGTCCCCATCAGAGTGCCCTTCTTCTATCAGGTGTCCCCATCAGAGTGCCCCCTTACATCAGGTGTCCCCATCAGAGTGTCACCATCAAAGTGCTCCTCTTACATCGTGTTCCCATCAGAGTGTCCCCTTACATCTGGTGTCCCCATCAAAGTGCTCCTCTTACATTGTGTCCCCATCAGAGTGTCCCCTTACATCTGGTGTCCCCTTCAGAGTGCCCCTTACATCAGGTGTCCCCAAAACAGTTCCCTCTTACATCAGGTGTCCCCAACACAGTTCCCCTTACATCAGGTGTCCCCATCAGGTGTCCCCCATCAGAGTGCCCCCTTACATCAGGTGTTCCCATCAGAGTGTTCCCATCAAAGTGCCCCTTTTACATCAGGTGTCCCCATCAGAGTGCCCCCCTTACAGCAGGTGTCCCCATCAGAGTACTCTCTTACATCTGGTGTCCCCTTCAGAGTGCCCCCCTT
This sequence comes from Pelophylax lessonae, assembly GCF_965119305.1. Lineage (NCBI taxonomy): Eukaryota > Metazoa > Chordata > Amphibia > Anura > Ranidae > Pelophylax > Pelophylax lessonae. Next base: position 13,372,434 of record NC_138771.1, on the reverse strand, counting down.
ACAGCAGGTGTCCCCAACACAGTTCCCCCTTACATCAGATGTCCCCACCAAAGTGCCCTTCTTACATCAGGGGTCCCCATGAAAGTGCCCCTCTTACATCAGGTGTCCCCATCAGAGTGCCCTTCTTATATCAGGTGTCCCCATCAGAGTGCCACTCTTACATCTGGTGTCCCCTTCAGAGTGCCCCCTTACATCAGGTGTCCCCATCAGAGTGTCACCATCAAAGTGCTCCTCTTACATCGTGTTCCCATCAGAGTGTCCCCTTACATCTGGTGTCCCCATCAAAGTGCTCCTCTTACATTGTGTCCCCATCAGAGTGTCCCCTTACATCTGGTGTCCCCTTTAGAGTGCCCCCTTACATCAGGTGTCCCCAAAACAGTTCCCCCTTACATCAGGTGTTCCCATCAGAGTGTTCCCATCAAAGTGCCCCTTTTACATCAGGTGTCCCCATCAGAGTGCCCCCCTACAAAAGGTGTCCCCATCAGAGTGCCCCCTTACATCAGGTGTCCCCATCAGCGTGCCACTCTTACATCTGGCGTCCCCTTCAGAGTGCCCCCTACATCAGGTGTCCCCATCAGAGTGCCCCTCTTACATCAGGTGTCCCCTTACATCAGGTGTCCCCATCAGAGTGCCCCCTCTTATATCAGGTGTCCCCTTCAGAGTGCCCCCCTTATATCAAGTGTCCCCAACACAGTTCCCCCTTACATCAGGTGTCCCCATCAGAGTGCCCCTCTTAAATAAGGTGTACCCATCAGAGTGCCCCTCTTAAATAAGGTGTACCCATCAGAGTACCCCTCCTATATCAGGTGTACCCATCAGAGTGCCCCCTTACATCAGGTGTCCCCATCAGAGTGCCCCCTTACATCAGGTGTTCCCATCAGAGAGTCCCCTTACATCATATGTTCCCATCAGAGTACACTTTTACATCTGGTGTCCCCTTCAGAGTGCCCCTTACATCAGGTGTCCCCAAAACAGTTCCCTCTTACATCAGGTGTCCCCAACACAGTTCCCCTTACATCAGGTGTCCCCATCAGAGTGCCCCATTACATCATGTGTCCCCATCAGAGTGCCCCCTTACATCAGGTGTTCCCACCAGAGTGCCCCCTTATATCAGGTGTGGTATGCCCATCAGAGTGCCCCCCCATTCCTTTTAGCGCCAGGCAGGCAGGGGGCCAGAGGCTGCAGGTCTGGATAGAGGAAGTTCCACCCCTCTCTGGTGATGTTGTGCGAGGGGCACACATGTGACATCATTGATTGTTAGGATGCAGACAGTCCTAGAAACCAATGACTGCAGAGGAGGAGGGGAACCTGTGCTGAGGACTGGCTGGCTGGTGGTCCAGTAACAGACCGCGGTCCACCATTTAGTGATACCTGGTATAGATTGTTCTACCCAATGGAGCCGGTCACATTGGAGTGTCTGTGGAGTAGAAAACGATGAACAATGAGGCAAGTCTGAGCAAATCTGAACATACAGCACACAAATATTTAACGAAGAATGTTTTTACTGATCTTTTCTGGGAAATAGATAAAAGAAGGTTGCACGTTATTGTTGTAGAGGCGGAGGGAGCGCGGCTGAACAGGAGCAGTAAGGTAACAAAAACACAAAGAAATGGAGCCCTCCGAAAACCACAACTATACCATGGAATGAATGGAATGTCTCTCATTGTCATGCTAATGAGGCTGAGTAACTTGGCTGGGTCACAAGAAGATAAAAGTTCCATTTGCTCTGTTCAGGGTGACCCATGTTGCCATTTAGGAAAAGCTAAACGTGTGATAAAACCTGGGAAACCACTAAGCCAGCCCATCATTTCCTTTAGTAATATTTACTAGAATGTTTTTGCTTTTTCATTTATCTGCCTATTGTGTAGTTTGTCTCAAGCATATGTTTTTTTTTTTTTATTTCAATAAATTTTTATTGGAGTTTTTTAAAAATAAGCGAAGGTAACAAATACCTAACAAAAGGACATCAATAACAGGATGTACATAACAGGTAAGAAAAAACGACTGTTGTAGAGAATGCAATAAACAAATAGTCTATAAACAACCAGATATGAGAAAACTTGTCCCCGAGATCTTTAATGTCTGCAGGCAGGAAAAGGTTCACAGCACCAGTATCATATATATATATATATATATAAAAGGGCAAGCGTATGTTTTTTTGTATTCCTTAAAGTGGAGTTCCACCCTAAATTTATACTTACCTCCATCTTCTCGCTCCGGGTCACCTGAAAAACAAATGGATAATCGCAATTTTTTTTTTTTTACTTACCTCGTATAGAAGAAAATATACTTACCTTACTTCCTTCTTCCTCCCTCTGCGGCCACGGCCCGTCGTCACTTCCTGGCTTTGCAATGATTCCTGGGAGCTGAACGTCATCGCTCCCAGGAATCAATGCGCCAACACCGGCCCCGACGTCAGTTCCGGGGCGCGCGCGTCATTCCCTTCTAAACAGCTTCTGGGCATGACCAGAAGCTGTGCAGGGATGACGCGCGCGCACCGGAAGTGACGGCGGGGCCGGTGCAGTGCTTCGTGGGACCGAAGAAGACGGAAGAGGACACAGAAGAGGATCGCGCTGGCTTCAAGCTGCCCACACCTGAGATGGCAGCGCTGGACAATACATTTTCAAGGTAAGTATTTCTTCTAAAAGGTAAGTGCAACCCGGGACAGATCAGAGGCTAGCCATTGTGAAATGCACTAACCCTGACTGTCCCGGGGGTATTTTTATTAAATAAAAGTATTCCCAGGGTGGAACTCCGCTTTAACCACTTCAATACCGTGCACTTTCAACCCCTTCCTGCCCAGGCCAATTTTCAGCTTTCACCGCTGTCACACTTTGAATGACAATTGAGCGGTCATGCAAAACTGTACCCATATGACATTTTTATCATTTTTTTCACACAAATAGAGATTTATTTTGGTATTATTTAATCACCTCTGGGTTTTTTATTTCTTACAAAAAAAAAAAAAAAAGAAAAAAGACAAGTTTTGAACTAAAAAAAAACATTTTTTCTATTTTCTGTGAGTAAATTTTGAAAATAAGTAATTTTTCTCCTTCACTGATGTGCGCTGATGAGGTGGCACTTATGGTCACTGTTGAGGTGGCACTGATGAGGAAGTACTAATATGCCGCACTGATGGGCACTAATAGGATGCACCGACAGACAGCACAGATCAGCAGGCACTGACTGGCAGCACTATGGGCACTGATTGGCACTGTTTTTTTACTTTACTGCAATTAAGGCACTGATGATCAGTGCCCTGATTACCTGTCCTAGTCTCCCTTTGAGGAGGAGCCGCTAATCGGCTCTCCTCGCCACACACTCTGTCAGTGTGAGGCGAGGAGAGCCGATAAACGGCACTTCCTCATTTACATGTGACCGGCTGCGATTAGACACAGCCGATCACATGGGTAAGGAGCCATGTCATTGGCTCTTTACCAAGATCGGAGTCATGCCCTGTCCTAGCAACACGGCGCGGCCAGGTTCGCCGCAGGCTGTTCTGGTGTGCCGTCATATGACGGCGTCCCAGAACGAGAGGTGCACCGCTCCGCCGTCTATTTGGCAAGTACAGAATCACAGTATATGTATAAAATAACATACAAAGTGGTTGGAGGGAAGCTTCAGAATGACAAATGTGTTTTTATTACAAATTATGTGAGCAGACTGCAGTTCTTCTTCAACCACTTGACCTCCAGAAGTATTTGCCTCCTTCGTGACCAGGCCATTTTTGCGATTCGGCACTGCATTACTTTAACTGGCAAATGCGCGGTCGTGCGACGCTGTACCCAAATAAAATTGATGTCCATTTTTTCCCACATACAGAGATTTCTTTTGGTGGTATTTGATCACCTGTGCGGGTTTTTTTTTTTTTTTTTGCGCTATAAACAAAAAAAAAAAATCGACAATTTAAAAAAATAAAAATATTTTTTATTTACTTTCTGCTATAAAACACATTCAATAAAAACAAATGTAAAAAAAATGAATTTTTGTAAAATCTTACCTGTAAAATTCCTTTCTCTGAGTCCTTCGACAGTCGCCGCCTCTCCATATTCGTCACTATGGGGTAATTGACCTTTGCTCCGTAGGAGTAGCTAGGCAGCAGAATATGTCAATATTAAAGCTTTTAGCATATCCCACCCCCAGGGGGTGATCCCCTCAGTCAATACCCTCCTACTTCCTGTATCCATACCTCAGTTTCAGTGGAATAGCAGTAGAGTATACAGCCAACCCCAAAAGAGGGGCGGGGGCGGCGACTGTCGGAGGACTCAGAGAAAGGAATTTTACAGGTAAGATTTTACAAAAATTCCGTTTTCTCTTACGTCCTCCGACAGTCGCCGCCTCTCCATATTCATCACTATGGGGACGTCCCAAAGCAGTGCATACATGAGGGGTGGGAAACGCAGGACCCACATCAGAGAAAGGAACCTTACCAAAGGAAGGAAACCAACTGGGCAGCATGAAAAAAACTTTGCTCAACAGGAGCAACAACCCAGGAAGAACAAATAACCTAGGGATAAAAACATCCCAAACAGCCAAGGGCCCAAAAATAAGGGACCCTAAGGTACTGCCGCACTAAGAACCTTCCGGCCAAAGGAAGCATCTGCCGATGCCTGAACATCCTGAATGGCGTGGGGAGCCCGCCCAAGCGATCAAGCCGCTGTACAGAGGACAGGGAGAGTCGCAGCCAGGACGCAGCAGAACTGCGGTGCGAAACCGCATGGCGTCCAGTGAGGTAGCCACCTCACCGCAGCATCCCTGCAGCGAACAGGGATGGGTCGTTCACACATGCCAGGAAAAAAACCTGACTGAACGCTCGATGGCAGGCTGGGAAGCCACTGACCCACAACCTGTGACCAGGGGGGCCAGCCCGAGACCCAGCCCGCACGATCCTCTTCATCAGAAGAACTAACTAAAGCTGAAGAAATAAACAGCTAAGTAAAGATAGAGAAAAAAACACTCAAATAAAACCAAAAAGAAGATAGAGGCTGAGACAAAAAGCCCCAGCACAGAAACAGCCTGCTACTCCTGATAGCTAGACAATGAAACTGAGGTATGGATACAGGAAGCAGGAGGGTATTGACTGAGGGGACCACCCCCTGGGGGTGGGATATGCTAAAAGCTTTAATATTGACATATTCTGTTGCCTAGCTACTCCTACGGAGCAAAGGTCAATTACCCCATAGTGACGAATATGGAGAGGCGGCGACTGTCGGAGGACGTAAGAGAAAATCTAATTTCTTCATCAATTTAGGTCAATATATATCCTGCTACATATTTTTTGGTAAAAAAAAAATCCCAATAGGCATATAGCCATCAGCAGTCATCACATGAAAAAAAATCTGAGTGGCATTTCCCTGCTGAACCAGCCGAGATTCGATCCATCTACAGTGCATCCGGAAAGTATTCACAGCGCTTCACTTTTTGCACATTTTGTTATGTTACAGCCTTTTTCCAAAATTAATTATTTTCCTCAAAATTCTACAAACAATACCCCATAATGACAACGTGAAAGAAGTTTGTTAAGTCTTTGAAAATGTATTAAAAATAAAAAACAAAAAACAATCCCATGTACATAAGTATTCACACCCTTTGCTCAGTACTTTGGTGAAACTCCTTTGGCACCAATTACAGCCTCCAGTCTTTCTGAGTATGATGCTACAAGCTTGGCACTCCTATTTTTGGGCAGTTTCTCCCATTCTTCTTTGCAGGACCTCCCAAGCTCCATCAGGTTGGATGGGGAGCGTCGGTGCTCAGCCATTTTCAGATCTCTCCAGAGATGTTCAAGTCTGGGCTCTGGCTGGGCCACTCAGGGACATTCACAGAGTTGTCCCGTAGCCACTCCTTTGTTATCTTGGCTGTGTGCTTAGGGTCATTGTCCTGTTGGAAGATGAAACCTTGCCCCAGTCTGAGGTCCAGAGCGCTCTGCAGCAGGTTTTCATCAAGGATGTCTCTGTACATTGCTGCATTCTTCTTTCCCTCAATCCTGACTAGTCTCCCAGTTCTTGCCACTGAAAAACATCCCCACAGTATGATGCTGCCACCACCATGCTTCACTGTAGGGATGGTATTGGCCGGGTGATGAGCATTGCCTGGTTTCCTCCAGACATGATGCTTACCATTAAGGCCAAAGAGTTCAAACTTTGTTTTATCAGATCGGAGAATTGTGTTTCTCATGGTCTGAGAGTCCTTCAGGTGCCTTTTGGCAAACTCCAGACGGGCTGTCATGTGCCTTTTACTGAGGAGTGGCTTCCGTCTGCCCACTCTACCATACAGGCCTGATTGGTGGAGTGCTGCAGAGATGGTTGTTCTTCTGGAAGGTTCTCCTCTCTCCACAGAGAAATGCTGGAGCTCTGTCAGAGTGACCATCGGGTTCTTGGTCACCTCTCTGTCTCAGTATGGCCGGGCGGCCCGCTCTAGAAAGAGTTCAGGTGGTTCCAAACTTCTTCCATTTATGGATGATGGAGGCCACTGTGCTCATTTGGACCTTCAATGCTGCAGGAATTTTTCTGTACCCTTCCCCAGATCTGTGCCTCCATACAATCCTGTCTCAGGGGTCTACAGACAATTCCTTCATGGCTTGATTTGTGCTCTGACATGCACTGTTACCTGTGGGACCTTATATAGACAGGTGTGTGCCTTTCCATGTCATGTCCAAACAACTGAATTTATCACAGGTGGACTCCAATCAAGTTGTAGAAACTTCTCAAGGATGATTAGTGGAAACAGGATGCACCTGAGCTCAATTTCGAGTGTGATGGCAAAGGCTGTGAATACTTATGTACATGGGAATTTTTTCATTTTTAAAAATAAATTTGTAAAGACAAACGTCTTTCACGTTGTCATTATGGGGTATTTTTTGTAGAATTTTGAGGAAAATAATGAATTTAATCCATTTTGGAATAAGGTTGTAACATAACAAAACGTGGAAAAAGTGAAGCGCTGTGAATACTTTCCGGATGCACTGTATGGTGAGTTTTATTTTCTTCACCTAAAGCTTCACTTTAGGCCAGTGATTTTTAACCTTGTTGGAGGTACTGAACCCCACCAGTTTCATATGCGCATTCACGAACCCTTCTTAAAGAGGTTGTAAACTCGTATAATGTTTTTTTTTTTTTTTTACACCCTGCAAAAGAAAGACATAATGAGCTAGTATGCATCGCATATTAGCTCATTATGCAATACTTACCTCAGAACGAGCCCCCGCCGTGCCGCTCACTTACCTCTATGACGGGCGACATGTCTAGTCGCCCGTCTTCCGGGATCGCGGCATCCGGCCATCTGATTGGCCGGAGCCGCGGTGATGTCACTCCCGCGCACGCGCACGGGAGCCGACAGTCACGGCACGGGGCTCTGAAGGAACGGCACGATCGGCCGTTCCTTCAGAGCGCATGCGCCAGTGACGTCACTGGCGACATGTAAGGTAAATATCTCCTAAACGGTACATGTTTAGGAGATATTTACAGTACCTATAGGTAAGCCTTATCATAGGCCCACCTATAGGTACAAGTTGTAGAGGAGGGTTTACTTCCTCTTTAATTGAAAAAATAAAATATGATTTTTTCAAATTCAAAACATAGGTATATATTTAGGTATATATTTATACATAGGTGCACAAAATGAACAAAACCATTAAAAAACAAAACCATAAAAAAAAAAAAAAAAAAAAAAAAAAAAAAAGGCTCCATAGCTCAGGGGTTAGAGCACTGGTCTTGTAAACCAGGGGTCGCGAGTTCAAATCTCGCTGGGGCCTCCCTGCAAGTGTTGGCGACTGTATCTCAAAAAACAAAACCATTAGGAACAAAACCATTAAAACATGGGGTGTCAGGAGGGCACACACTGGGGTGGGGGGGGTTGGGAGGGCATGCTATGGGGTATCAGGAGGGCACACACTGGGGTGGGGGGGTTGGGAGGGCATACCATGGGGTGTCAGGAGGGAACACACTGGTGGGAGGGCATTCCATGGGGTATCAGGACATACAATGGGGGGGGGGGGGTTTGGGAGGGCATACCATGGGGTATCAGGAGGGCACACACTGGGGGGGTTGGGAGGACATAGCATGAGGTGTCAAGAGGGAACACACTTTGTGGAGGTGTTTGGAGGGCATACCATGGGGTGTTAGGAGGGCACACATTGGGGGGAGATGTTGGGAGGGCATTCCATGGGGTATCAGGAGGGCACACACCAGGGGGTATTCACAATGCTTTATTGAGCTAAATGAAAAGGACATGCATTTCCATCTGTCAGCTAACAGCACCTCTATGCTAAGCTGCAGTAACTCAGCAGACGTAGCATAGAGGTCCTTGTCCACCATGTACAGCTAGTTGAGCCTACCTCCAGGAACATTCACTCGGCTCCCTCTGCTCAGCTGCTCACACTTCCCTCTTCCAGGCGGGCGCGATCTCCGTGGTCAGGTACATCCCCATCCCGCCCACTCATGCAGCAAGCAGCCTGCAGGAGATAGGCTGGAAACCTGCTGGGGGAGGTACAGGGGGCGGAGTGTCAAGTGTCTATGTGTAATGGCTGTGAGTTGTCCCGACCGAAGCTCTGATTTCCCGGGGTGCGCTCGGCCTCACAATCAGTAATATTTTCTCGGGGGGAGCAATTGCTCCTTTGTCCCCCCGCCGAACCCCGGAGACTGACTCACCGAACCCCTGGGGTTCGATCTAACCCAGGTTAAGAACCACTGCTTTAGGCTTTATGCATGCAAGGCATTGGAATTTCTCGTCTGAACACCTTTTACTTCTGGCAGGAAAAAGCTCTAAAATGCACCTAAAGCTGTATGTTAGCGTTTGAGCAATTATGGATTCCATTGGCCAAAATAATTATTTATTCTGGCCACTGGAATGAATAAACACTCAAGCGCTAAACGCGTGTAGCGTTCAGGCACATTTACATGCGCTTATGCAAGCCAAGCTTTTTTTTTTTTTTTATTGGTTGCCCAAATCCTCCTCTCCTGAATGCGATCTTGATGTTTTTTTTTTTCAGCCTGTAAATGCTCCTCTTCTAATATGCCTGTAAACGCCTAGGGGTGCATTGACATACAGGCTTGCAAAGAGGTGCTTTTACAGGCTGAAAAAAAAAGCCAAATGCCTGTGAAAGGCATTTAACCACTTAAGGACCGGAAGGTTTTACCCCCTTAATGAGCAGGCCATTTTTTGCAATACGGCACTACGTGAATTTAACTGGTAATTGCGCAGTCATGCAATGCTGTACCCAAACAAAATTTATGTAATTTTTTTCCCCACAAATAGAGCTTTCTTTTAATGGTATTTGATCACTACTGGGATTTTTATTTTTTGCGATATTAACGAAAAAATACTAAAAACTTTGAGGAAAAAATGAAATTTTCTACTTTTTCTTATAAAAAAAAAAACATTCAATAAACTCAATTTTTGTCATACATTTAGTCCAAAATGTATTTAGCTACATGTCTGATTAAAAAAAAAAAAAATCCTAATACGGTAAGCGTATATTTATTGGTTTGTGCAAAAGTTATAGCGTCTACAAACGATGGTGTATATACTGGAATTTACGCTTTTACTTTCTTACTGCCCATCTGATTTCTTGAAATGCTAAAATGGCAGGACAGTTCAACCCCCCCAAAATTATTCCTTTTTGGAAAGTAGAAACCCCAAGGAATTTCCTGAGAGGCATGTTGAGCCTATTATTTAAATGATTATAATTTTTTTTTTAACACAAAGTTGTCATTGAAATGATATATTGCTCATACATGCCATGGGTATATATGGAATTACACCCCAAAATACATCCTGCTTCTTCTCCTGAGTACAGGGATACCCCATGTGTGAGACTTTTTGGCAGTCTAGCCGCATACAGGACCCCGAAAACCAATCACCACCAAATTGTTGATTTCACTCCTCACTACCTATCACAGTTTCGGAGGCCATGAAATGCCAAGACAGCACAAACCCCCCCTCCCAAATTAACCTTTTTCAGAAAGTAGACACCCCAAGCTATTTGCAGAGAGGCATGTTGAGTGTTTTGCAGATCTCACTTTGGGTCACAAAGTTTTAAAAATTGGGAGAGAAAAAAAAATTCATTTTCCTTTACTTTCTTAATTTTCCAAAACAAATGAGAGCTGCAAAATAATCACCATGCCTCTCAGCAAATACATTGGGGTGTCTACTTTCCGAAAAGGGGTCATTTGGGGGGGGGGGGGTTTGTGCTATCTTGGCATTTCATGGCCTTCGAAACTGTGATAGGTAGTGAGGAGTGAAATCAACAATTTACACCCTTAAAAAGCCTGAAGGCGGTGATTGGTTTTCAGGGTCCTGTATGCGGCTAAACTGCCATAAAGTCTCACACATGTGGTATCTCTGTACTCAGGAGAAGCAGCAGAATGTATTTTGGGGTGTCATTTTACATATACCCATGTCATGTGTGAGCAATATATAATTTAGAGACTACTTTGTGTTAAAAAAAAAAAAAAAGTAATTTTCCCGAAATTTGTGGCAAAATATAAAATATTCCATGGATTTACCATGCCTCTCAGCAAATAGCATTGGGGTGTCTACTTTCCAAAAAGGGGTCATTTGGGGGGGGGGTGGGGTTATGCAATCTTGGTATTTCATGGCCTCCGAAACTATGATAGGTAGTGAGGAGTGAAATCAACAATTTACGCCCTTCGAAAGCCTGAAGGTGGTGATTGGTTTTCGGGGTCCTGTACGCGGCTAAACTGCCAAAAAGTCTCAAACATGGGGTATCCCTGTACTGAGGAGAAGCAGCAGAATGTATTTTGGGGTTTCATTTCACATAATCCCATGGCATGTGTGAGCAATATATCATTTAGTGACAACTTTGTGTGAAAAAGAAAATAATTTTCCCAAATTTGTGGCAAAATATAAAATGTTCCATGAACTCGCCATGCCTCTCAGCAAAGATCTTGGGGGTGTCTATTTCCAACAATGGGTCATTTAGGGGTTGTTTGAACTGTCCTGGCATTTTATGCCCAATATTGGAAGCTTATGCCACGTATCACCCACTCTTCTAACCACTTGAAGACCAAGCCTTTTCTGACACTTTTTATTTACATGAAAAAATTATTTTTTTTACTAGAAAATACTTTGAACCCCCAAACATTATATATATATATATATATATATATATATATATATTTTTAAAGAAGAGGCCCTACACTGTAAAATGGTGGGTGTTGCAGTTTTTTTGGTCACACAGTGTTTGCGCAAGGATTTTCCAAACGCAAATTTTTTGGGGAAAAAAAATCTTTTTGGAAATCTAATACATAAAAAAACCCACTATATATTGCCCAATTGTTTGGTAAAATATAAAAGATGATCTTATGCCGAGTACATAGATACCAAATATGACATGGTTTAAAATTGCACACGCCCGTGCAGCGGCGACAAACTACGTACATTTTTAAAAGCCTTTACAGCACATGTGTCAAACACGGGGCCCTCGCACCTCTCCTGCAGCTGCAACACCCCCTCCTCTCTACCTCCCCTGGTCTCAGCCTTCAGCATACTCCAGCCCTCCTCCAGACCCTGCACTTTCTTCTTCCCAGCTCCATACAAGGTAAAGGAGGTGTACTGTGATGTAAGGGAAGGTGAGGGACTTTTGTCCTCTGATAGAGGGGGGAGGCTGTTGACATGTGTTGTAAGGGGGAGTAGGGTGTTCTGGACATCTAGTCTTACAGACACAACCGGCCCTTTGAGGGCAACCATAATGCTGATGTTTTACAGATTACCACTTTAGATTTACAGAAGAGGTCTAGTGCTAGAATTACTGCCCTTGATCTGACGTTCGCGGCGATACCTCACAAGCATGGTGCAATTGCTGTCTACATATGACACAAAACCGATGCTTGCGTTCGCCTTTGCTCGTAAACAGGGGGAGATAGGGGTGCTTTAATTTTAAATGTATTTTTATTGTTATCACAGGGAATGTAAATATCCCCTATGATAGCAATAAGTAGTGACAGGTACTCTTTTTTTTTTTTTTTTTTTTTTTTTTTTTTTAAAATTGGAGTCTATTAGACTTTAGATCTCTCCTCTGCCCTTAAAGCATCTGACCACACCAAGATTGGTGTGATAAGATGCTTTCCCAATGGTGCTGTTTTTTTCCATGGGAAACGGAAGTCAGGAAATGCTCGTAGCTTCCACGTATCGTCTTTAGTCATAGAGATGATTGGAGCCACTCTGGTCTCCAATCAGCTCTATGGGCAGTTGATGGAACCACCGGAGAGCCAGAGGAGGGGGGTGGTGGGGGCGGGGGGAGTCCCCTCCCACTTGTAAAAACAGTCTAGCGGATAAGCCACTAGGATTGCTTTTTCATGAAAGCCAACCACCTGCTGTAAAAAGCGATACCAAGGTGATGCCTAAACCCGCAGGCATCATCCCAGGATGACCACTCAAAGTCCATCGGCGTACCAGTACGTTGCAGGTCCTTGTTGGGCATATATTGTAGGGTTCTTTTTTTTCATGCAGCCTGTGGGCTAAACAAAAAAAAAAAAAGAGAGCCTAAGAGATTCCTCCACTCACATGGATGAAGAAATCGCTGTCAGAAAGTAAGTGGTATGCCCACCATTGGACCTCCCAGCATCCACCCCCTTCTAATGATGGGCATACATGCAATGTTTTTTTTTTTTTTTGTTTAGCCCATGGGTTGAACACAAAAAAAAGAACATAACAGATTCCTCCATTCACATTGATCGATGTGGATGAAGAAATCTCTGCCAAGAAAAGGGTTAAAAAATATATGGCAAAGCATAGGGAAGATCTTCCCTCTGTTTCCACTCCATCCCCTATGCTTCGCTATATATGCTCTTTTTTTTTTAACTGCGGTGGTGAAATCACCTTCTACAGCGCTGCAATCACTGATTTATGTATATTCTGAGAGCAAACGCTGTTGCTGTCAGGATAAACAATTCAGTGCTGCAGCTGATGGGTGTACCTGCAAAATGGTTAACAATAAAACACAATAACAATAAAACATTACAGTAAAACAGTAGAATGATGGTATCTGCAAAACAAACTATGGTTAACAATGAAAAACAGTAACAATAAAATGACGAATATTTTGCGTTTTTATTTTTTGTAACTGTAAAAAAACTTTAAAATGTTCCAGGTTAGGGTCTCTCAAAAAGCGATAGCCATCTAACATCTTTCAAGACTCTGCGTGAAAGTGTGCCCTAGACTGTGCCGGGCTGTACCCTATAGTGAAAGTCTACTAGTGTGTGGTAGCGACGGAAGCAGTCCCCGATGCAGAGACCAGGTTGGCCAGGACAGGAGGGACAAAAATAGCGGGTGTCACGCTTATATCAGCATTTCCTACAGACACAATATCTTCTTTGGGATGCTCTTTGAGTAGGGGTACCAGGGAGCACATCTGGAAAATGCCTCTCATGCAGCCAGCTCACTGCATCTTAATTGGGAAATTTGGCCACAGCACCTTCTGGATACAGAAAGGCTGTGCTGATCTCTTCCTGGAATTTTAGGAAGGATCCACTTCATCCTGACGCTTTGTATAGCACATAAGCGTAAAGCAAAAACAATTGGAATAAGTATACAGACACTTTTTTGTACCAGCGTCTGGTCTTACGGCCAATTAAGTATGGCACCATCATCTGGTCGTTGAAGTCCACCCCTCCCATGTTAAGGTTGAATTTGTGAACACAGAGGGGCTTCTCAACAACACCAGTCGCCGTTGCAATTAGGACTGTCGTATCTCTGTGAATGGAGGACAGAATGAAAACATTCTGTGTGTCCCTCTACTTCACTGTGAGCAATTTATCAGACTTCAAGCAGGCTCTCTCCACCCCACCCCCCCCCCCCCCGTCTAAGTCGGGAATCTACAAGTCATTGTGGGGAAGCCCCGGCGATTAGGTCGCATGGTGCCACATGCACCAATTCCAGAATCAAAAAGGTGTCTAAAAAGTGGCACGCTCAAAAAACAGGTACACCCCCCCCCCCCCCCCCCAAGAATGCAAGATGTGGAAGCGAAAGGGGGGGAGAAAGCAAACAAGCAGAGCTTCCCCTTTTGGGTGGAGCTTCGCTTTAAACTCCCAGCATCCTAAACCTCTTAAAGGGATGGGAGGTGCCGGCTTGAAGAGGTTAACCCCTTCACGCTGACCATATGCAAATATGCAGCCTCGGCTTGAAGGGGTTTGTACCAGGGTGATGCCTGCAGCTGCCCTCCTCCTCCTCTCATGTTCCCCTGGGGGGGTCCAAGCAACCAGCCAGCAGGCCAGAGACCCCAACAAAGCCGAATTCGGCTTAGATCAGGGCTCGGATCTAGTAACCCAGAAGTTAAAGGCGCCAAGTTTTAAAAAAGACAGTATTCAAAACAGCCAAACTTGGCATTTTGAATGCTTTCAAGTGCAGAGGAGAAATTTGGTGTCTTATGGATCCAAGATTCCTCCATAAAGAGTACCTGTCACTGCCAATTACTATCACAAGGGATGTTTGGATTCCTTTTGAAAGCAATAAAAGTGACCAGAATTTTTTTTTTTTTCAAAAAGGACAGTGTAAAAAAAATAAGAAAAGAAAAAATGTAAACTGTCCCGTCTTCTCCATGCTTGCACGCAGAAGCAAACGCATACGCAAGTCACGACTGCAAATGTAAACAGTGTTCAAAGCACACATTGGAGGTATCGCCGCAATCGTTCGTTAGAGTAATCATTCTAGCCAAGATCTCCTCTGTAACTCTAAACCGGTAACCTGAAGAAATTTTTAAAATGTCGCCTATGGAGATTTTTTAGGTACCGTACTTTGTCGCCATTCCATGAGTGTGCGCAATTTGAAAGCGTGACATGTTGGGTATCTATTTACTCAGTGTGACATCTTTCGCATTACAGTGGGTACGGAAAGTATTCAGACCCCCTTAAATTTTTCACTCTTTGTTATATTGCAGCCATTTGCTAAAATCATTTAAGTTCATTCTTCTTCCTCATGAATGTACACATAGCACCCCATACTGACAGAAAAACACAGAATTGTTGACATTGTTGCAGATTTATTAAAAAAGAAAAACTGAAATATCACATGGTCCTAAGTATTCAGACCCTTTGCTGTGACACTCATATTTAACTCAGGTGCTTTCCATTTCTTCTGATCATCCTTGAGATGGTTCTACACCTTCATTTGAGTCCAGCTGTGTTTGATTATACTGATTGGACTTGATTAGGAAAGCCACACACCTGTCTATATAAGACCTTCCAGATCACAATGCATGTCAAAGCAAATGAGAATCATGAGGTCAAAGGAACTGCCTGAAGAGCTCAGAGACAGAATTGTGGCAAGGCACAGATCTGGCCAAGGTTACAAAAAGATTTCTGCTGCACTTAAGGTTCCTAAGAGCACAGTGGCCTCCATAATCCTCAAATGGAAGACGTTTGGGACGACCAGAACCCTTCCTAGAGCTGGCCGTCCGGCCAAACTGAGCTATCGGGGGAGAAGAGCCTTGGTGAGAGAGGTAAAGAAGAACCCAAAGATCACTGTGGCTGAGCTCCAGAGATGCAGTCAGGAGATGGGAGAAAGTTGTAGAAAGTCAACCATCACTGCAGCCCTCCACCAGTCGGGGCTTTATGGCAGAGTGGCCCGACGGAAGCCTCTCCTCAGTGTAAGACACATGAAAGCCCGCATGGAGTTTGCTAAAAAACACCTGAAGGACTCCAAGATGGTGAGAAATAAGATTCTCTGGTCTGATGAGACCAAAATAGAACTTTTTGGCCTTAATTCTAAGCGGTATGTGTGGAGAAAACCAGGCACTGCTCATCACCTGTCCAATACAGTCCCAACAGTGAAGCGTGGTGGTGGCAGCATCATGCTGTGGGGGTGTTTTTCAGCTGCAGGGACAGGACAACTGGTTGCAATCGAGGGAAAGATGAATGCTGTATTAGATCAAAAGGGGGCTTCTACTAAATACTGAGCAAAGGGTCTGAATACTTAGGACCATGTGATATTTCAGTTTTTCTTTTTTAATAAATCTGCAACAATGTCAACAATTCTGTGTTTTTCTGTCAGTATGGGGTGCTATGTGTACATTCATGAGGAAGAAGAATGAACCTAAATGATTTTAGCAAATGGCTGCAATATAACAAAGAGTGAAAAATTGAAGGGGATCTGAATACTTTCCGTACCCACTGTATACCCAAAAATAAATTGGGCTAACTTTACTGTTTTTTTTTTTTATATATGAAAGTGTATTTTTTTTCCAATTTGCATTTGAAAGACTGCTGCACAAATCCTGTGTGACATAAAATACTGCAACCACCACCGCCATTTTATTCTCTAGAGTCTCTGCTAAAAATGAAATATAATGTTTGGGGGTTCCAAGTAATTTTCCAGCAAAAAATAGATTTGAGCTTGTAGGCAACTGTCAGAAAAAGGCTTAGGCATGAAGGTGTTAAACATGTAATTCAATGTATGTTAGGTAAAACAAAAAAAAATCAGTTTCTACGCAAAGTTTGCGAGAAAGCGTGTATAGCCAGCCGTGTGCAGAGGGTTCATCCAGAATTTTTAACGTGGTCACACCCTTTAGCATCTGATGGGTTATATACTAGATATGTGTAAGCTATTGGGTTGTGAGCACAGAAATATCTTATTTCTTTTGCATAGTCCACGTCAGTGACCAGACCTGCACCTTTCCTACAACTTGTGCATGTCTGCCCCATATTCTCACTATATCCACTGGAGCATTTGCAGAGCAGAGTAGGGACTGGCCAAAGATGAATTACATTGACACAGCTGGCAGCCTTTGTATGTCAATGTATGTGAACATAAAATCCCTATTTTTACACAAAAGGTGTATAGCAGTGCAGAAGGTTCATCCAGAATATTTGGGTTAGAGACTGACAAGGATCGGGATTTGGATCTACCCTACCACCCTTGGAAGGAAGTGCACTGATTTGATGAAGTCATAGCCCATCTGGAGCATTCGGTTGTTTTTTTCCGTTAAAGTGGAACTTTACTCATAACAATTAAAAAAAATAGAATGTTTTGTCTTTAGCAAGGAACATACTTTCCACAATTATGCTACCAAAATTAGTGTGTGCTGTAAATTGCCTCTAGCTCTGTGACAGCCAATCACGGCAGTCACATGATCATGAACCCCCGCCCAGCCTCCTGGCATCATAAACTTCTTGCAAGGGCCGGGCTAGAGGTTAATATTTTTAGGGAAGAACTTATTCATAAGAAATAATGAAATGAGAAAAGATTTAGATATTGGTCTTTGAATTTGGGGATTTACCTCAAAATTTTGCTCCAAGCACATTTTTGGGGTGTATGACTTTTTGAAAGTGCTGGGTTACTTATAGTTACTGTGTTATTGCTTCTTGGCCTATTGGCTAAGATCAAGTGTAATATCAACATTAGCTGGGATGTTGAGAGCTACTTCAATCTACCCAAGCCTTTGTTCTTATGGGGTACCCTCTGCTCTGCCTTGTGGGATCATCGATTAAATTTGGCTTCACCTACTTTCTGATATTGGGCTGAAGCTGGGGTCTCCAAACTGCAGCCCTTTGCTTGCCTTCAGCTGGTCCTTGGGACAATATTCATCCCACTGATAGGATGCTGTCCACTGACACCAACAGGGCACAATTCCTCCCACTAACAATGGGGAGTCATTTCTCCCACTGACACTGACAATGGGGCACTATTCCTCCCCCTAGTATCAAAGATAGGGCACTGTTTACTCCCACTGCTGTCAGAAAATGTTTCTTTTTTTCCTCGCTGGTCAGTCTGAAGCCCCGTACACACGAGTCGAAATTCGGCTGGGAATTTTCGTCCAACGACCGATCTGCCGATTTTGAGCTTGTTAGTATGGTGCTTCCAAACAACCGACTCCGACTTTTCGGCCGAAAAAATCCTGGTGTGCAGGCTATATAATTTTTGTCGACCATCAAAACACGTCCGATTTTCGTCTCATTAGTACAGATTTTGATGGGGAAAAATCTTATGAGCATGACTAGGCATGCTCAGAGATGAAAGAACACATACAAAGA
Source organism: Pelophylax lessonae (assembly GCF_965119305.1). NCBI lineage: Eukaryota > Metazoa > Chordata > Amphibia > Anura > Ranidae > Pelophylax > Pelophylax lessonae. The sequence goes on along the minus strand of NC_138771.1, from coordinate 13,354,450 downwards.
AATTCAACACATGACATCACTTCTGAAGTAGAATTCTGTCGTACGGGAAAATTCGTGTGCAGTCTAGAGCACATTCCAACCAACAGACACCACTCTGGACAAAAGACGAACGACCGGTCGGCGGAAATTCGTTGCGTGTGTACGAGGTTTGAAGGACAATAAACTGGCCCTTTGTTTATAAAGTTTGAAGACCCCTGATCTAGGAGGTTAGAGCTGGAGTCTGCAAACGTTCTAAGCAAAGGGCCAGTTTGCTGTCCTTCAGGCTTTAAGGGGGCTGCACTGTGGCCAGTGGAAGTAGAAAATGCCCCGGCATCTGTGCCCCCAACAATGGGAGGAATGGCACCCCACTGATCGCGTCAGCAGGGGGGACAGCACCCCACTGATCGCGTCAGCCGGGGGGACGGCACCCCACTGATCGCGTCAGCAAGGGGGGACGGCACCCCACTGATCGCGTCAGCAAGGGGGGACGGCACCCCACTGATCGCGTCAGCAAGGGGGGACGGCACCCCACTGATCGCGTCAGCAAGGGGGGACGGCACTCCACTGAGTCAGTAGGGGGGGAAGGGTTTCTAATTGTGTCAGTAGGGGGAATAGTAGAATAGTGCCCCATCATTGGCGTCAGCCGGTGGAATAGTGCCCCATCATTGGCGTCAGCCGGTGGAATAGTGCCCCATCATTGGCGTCAGCCGGTGGAATAGTGCCCCATCATTGGCGTCAGCCGGTGGAATAGTGCCCCATCATTGGCGTCAGCCGGTGGAATAGTGCGCCATCATTGGCGTCAGCCGGTGGAATAGTGCGCCATCATTGGCGTCAGCCGGTGGAATAGTGCCCCATCATTGGCGTCAGTCGGTAGAATAGTGCCCCATCATTGGCATCAGCCGGTGGAATAGTGCCCCAAGGCTCAGATAAAAGCAAGCAAAGGGCCACAGTTTGGTGACCGCTGGGTTAGAGCAACCTTACTATCCTGGTAATCTTTGTCAGCCTTACAATGCACAAGAAACAGAAGTCTCAGTTTAATGGAATGCAATCTACCGCACATTCCTGTCTGCAGTAGCACCCTCTGCTGGCTTTTATGAAGACAAAAAAAAACAAAAACACACACACAAGTCAAATTAGTAATGCACACCATGGCATTAACAGCACCTTTATTTTATAGAACATCTTTTGTACATTTAAAGCAAAACATAAAACAAGGTCATGCATTAAAAGACATTTCTGAACATCGAGGACCATGCTCAGCAAAAGTGCTGCTCAAATTTTTTAACGATAGAGAGAATTTCAAACCCCGTGGAATGGCCAACGTAGCAGAACTGCAGCCTGACAATCCAGGAGCAACTGCTTGTTAATCGGGGCGAACATTCTCCCCATCGTGTCACACACATTTCAGTATTAAATGTAGAAGCCACCAGAACACTCAAAAAACAGAGCTCTGTGCTCAACCACTGCTTTTATTTCATACTTACGTGGGTATGCTGTGAACGCCCCCCACCGTCCTGCCCAACAAATCAACACAGATATGCAGAACTAACATTTTAGGTCTCTTAAAAACAGCTACACGACAAATTTTTTTGAATGGACACCAGTTACAAGATTTTTGACACACCCAGATGCAGAAATGCTAACAGGACAAGCAGTTACTGTTATAAAACAAGAAAATAACAGGAAATGAGTCAAAAAGCACTTCTAGAAAAAGGCGGGTGCATAACACTGCCGGCCACCCCCATCTGCCAGCATTTACCTCCAAAGCCCTTCAGCTCAGAACGGGGAAAAAAATAAAAATAAAATATGTATAGAATTGTTATGTCCTCTTGACCGGGTTGGTGAATCAATGTCTACACAATAGGTCACAAACTGTTTTGCATGAGACATCGCTCGTGCTGACCCCGCGCTAAGCGAGGTGTGGCTCCAGCCACGCTCCTATGACGTGTTTTTCGCCCCACCCAATGGGGGTTTGGTCACAGAGGTGGGAGATATGAGCACAACAGACTTGTATTCACATCATCGGTCATGAAAGGGGTGTTGAAAATAATACATGAGACACAAAATTTAAGGGAAAACAATATTGAGGAAAAAAAATTAGTAAAAATAAAAACTGAATACAATTGGTGAAAATCATGAATAGAAAACATTTCCAAGGTATAAAAGAGTGAAATAAATATAGGAAAGTATATATAATTTTTTTTATAAAATTAAATAAAATTTTTTTTTTTTTCCCCCATTTTTCACACTTTATTTTCACTCTGATACCTTTGAATAAAATTGGTGAAAATCATGAAGAGAGGTATAAAAGAGTAAAAGAAAAAACAAAAAGTGGAAAAGTAATTTTTTTTATGTTTCTATAAATTTTAGTATAAAAATATACATTTTTATTTTTCCTCCCTTTTTTTCACTTTTTCCACACTTTTATATCTTGCAATTTTTTTCTCTTCATTCACGATTCACCAATTTTTTTTTTTTTTTTCCCACCTCTTTTATAAATAGTTTTTCACTTTAGTTTGTCCCTCCTCATTTTTAACACACCTTTCTGGTCAATACATATCACACACACATTTTCACTTCCCCCTTCACAGGGGATGATGCAAATACAAGTCTCTGTCCTGTTCACATCTCTCACCTCTGACCAAGCCTCGAGGGGTGGGGCAAAACACATCAGCAGGTGGCTGGAGCAGTGCTGGCTGAGGCCTCATAACTCGTTACCACCGGGTCGGTTTGAGCGGTATTCGCTGGAGTGGCCCCAGCTGAGGCCTCACATCTCATTATTACTGGGTCGGTTTTAGGGCTAGTCGCTTTAGCGGCCCCAGCTAAGGCCACACATCTCATTAGCACCGGGTTGGCTGGAGCGGTGCTGGCTGGGGCCTCGCATCTCGTTACCACCGGGTCGGTTTGAGCGGTATTCGCTGGAGTGGCTTCGGCTGAGGCCTCACATCTCATTATTACTGGGTCGGTTTTAGCGGGGTTTCGCTGGAGCGGCCCAGCTGAGGCCACACATCTCATTAGCACCGGGTAGGCTGGAGTGGTGCTGGCTGGGGCCTCGCATCTCCTTAGTGCCGGGTCAGTTTGAGTGGTATTTGCTGGAGCGGCGCTGGCTGAGGCCACTCATCTCGTTCTCATGAGGTTGGCTGGAGCAGTGCTGGCTGAGGCCTCACATCTCGTTAGCACAGGGTCAGTGAGTCGTATTCGCTGAAGCAGCACTGGCTGGGGCCTCACATCTCGTTAGCACCAGGTTGGTTTGAGCGGTATTCGCTGAAGGGGCGCTAGCTGAGGCCACACATCTCGTTAGCACCGGGTGAGTTTGAGTGGTATCCACTGGAGTGCCGCTGGCTGAGGCCTCACGTCATTAGCGCCAGGTTGGTTTGAGCGGTATTTGCTGGAGCGGCACTGGTTGAGGCCTCACAACTCGTTAGCGCCAGTCGGTTTGAGCAGTATTCGGTGGTGCACCGCTGGCTTAGGCATCACATCTCATTAGCACTTGGTCGGTTTGAGTGGTATTCGCTGGAGCGGTGCTGGCTGAGGCCACACATCTCATTAGCACCGGGTCGGTTTGAGTGGTATTCGATAGAGCGGTGCTGGCTGAGGCCACACATCTCATTAGCAGCGGGTTGTTTGAGCAGTATTCGCTAGAGCATTGCCGGCTGGGGCCTCACATCTCGTTAACAACGGGTCGGTTTGATGGGTATTCGCTGGAGCGGTGCTGGCTGGGGCCTCACATCTCTTTAGCACTGGGTCGCTTTGAGAGCTTTTTGCCGAAGCGGCGCTGGATGAGGCCACACATCTCATTCTCACCAGGTTGGCTGGAGCGGCGCTGGCTGAGGCCTCACATCTCATTAGCACCGGGTCGGTTTGAGCGGTAATTTGCTGGAGCGGCAAAGACTGAGGCCTCACATCTTATTAGCACTGGGTCGGTTTGAGCGGCGTCTCATGCAAAACAGTTCTGGATGAGTGAACCTGATGCCTGCTCCCTTTTTTTTTTTTGGGCACCGGCAGGGAGATAGTCAAGCCTCGGCTTTGAGTGGCACTTCAAGTTTCTTCATCCACACAATAGGTCGAGTGAAAAAAAAAAAACAAAAAAGTTTACACACCTACAGAGCGATCTTTTTTAAAATAAAAATTGCACTGAAGATAAAAATTAAGACATTGTGACGGGCTTCAAGTGAGGTTAGGGTGTACTTTTGGTCCCAGGGCCCAATACAAAATCCCACTAAAATTGTGAACAAACGAAGTTCGGAATACATTAACAAAATACAAGGCATCCGATAGGTCATTTTTTTTTTTTTTTTTTGTAAAGAAGTTCATGATGTTAACAGCAGCCTTGTTGTTCCAGAACACCTTAGGAAACATTTTCAGCGCAAGATCTTCCAGATGGGAGTGGCCCAATGCCAGGGCGTGAGAGTACATATCACGTGAACAAATACCAAGGCTGCAAACCACACAATCACCATGAAAGCAGTACTAGAAAGCTGGGGAGACTGTCTGATTTCAGTTTAGAAATAGTCTTCAGCCACGCACCCAATGCGTCTAGAATACTGGACAAAAGTTCAGATGTCTCCAGTCACTGATAAACATGGCTATCTCGGGTCTGAAGGCTGGGCCGGTGGTCTGAAGCCTCCCCCCTTACAATCCACAAGATCATTCACAATGAAGAAAACACGCATTCTTCTCATCTGCCAGTCACTTGCAAGGTCACACTAGAATGATGGCAAGCAAGCCTTGGACACTCGCTGCTACATCTTGAGCAGAAATGGTCGATATGGAGACTATACAGCCTTCCTGTGGTATTCAGGGGGTGCAACCTCATAGTCGCTGGCACTGAACAATGTGGAGGAATTTTTGGCCAAATACCTGGAAAGTATAAATAAGAAGAAGAAAAAAAAAGTTAAGTATTTCTGTAAACAGTTAACCATTTAAGCTTGGCAAGATTTTATCCCCCCCCCTTCATAACCAGGCCATTTTTTGCTATTCAGCACTGCGCTACTTTAACCACTTCAGCCCCTAAAGATTTACCCCCCCCCTCCCCCCGTCATGACCAGGCCATTTTATGCAATACGACTATCTAAAAATTGCGCAGTTGTGCGACGCTGTACCCAAATAAAAATGTTGTCCTTTTTTTAAACCCAGAAATAGAGCTTTCTTTTGATGGTATCCGATCACCTCTGCGTTTTTTTTTTTTGCTCTATAAACAAAAAAAAATACACCGTATATTTTTTACTTAGAGTCTACAAATTATGAGATATTTATGGAATTTTTTATTTTTACTAGTAATGGCAGCGATCTTTAGCGGGACTGCGGCAGACAAATCAGACACTTACAACACTTTTTTGGGAAACATTGACACTAATACAGTGCTAAAAATATACTGTCACTGTACTAACGACACTGGCTAGGAAGGGGTTAACATCAGGGGCGATCAAAGGGTTAAAAAGTTAGAAAGCACTCCCAGGGAACCCATGTGGGGGATGGTCTGACTGGGGGAAGGCAAAGATCAGTGTTCCTGCTTGGCAGAAACAAGATCTCCATCCTCCCCTGTCACAGAACTGTGGTCTGCCTCTCTCCCGAACGACTGCGGTGAACATAGGCCCGGCCAATCACAGTGGGCCGCACACGCCCCAGATCCATTGCACAAAGTCACGCACAGGTAGATGATTCCGCACAGGAGGGCTGCGGTCCAGAAGAGGTTAAAGTGATTGTAAATACAGAAGGAGTTTTCTATGCATGAAGGTAATAAAAGCTTCTGTGTGCAGCGGAACCCCCCCCCCCCCCCCCCCCCCAATACCTGAGCCCCCTCTTGATCCAGCGATGTCTACAAAAGCCTTGCCGCTCCAGGGACTCGCACTCCTGATTGGCTTTTGGCAGCAGCGGGAGCGATTGAATGGGCACACAGAACCGTGGCTTGGAAGCACGCCTGCTTAGGTGACCCCAGAACAAGCTGGAGGGGTCAAGTGCCTAACTCCCAGAAGAAAAGTACATACCAGGAAGTATGTGGCCAAAGGCCGTTGAAAGAAGACAGCTAAGGCCGACACCTGACCCTTGATAGCACTCGGCCAGTTTGTGCTCAGCTCCCCCTTGAAGGAAGGTCAAGATCCGAGCCACTGAAAAAGAGCAAGGATGAACCCCAAGAGACTCACACTACACAATGTACATCTTCCACGTACGATGGTAGATCTTCCTAGAAGTAGATTTCCTAGCTTTTAACAGTGTTGGAATCATCGACTCAGACAAACCTCTATCCATCAGCACCTGCCGTTCAACGGCCAAGCCGTCAAAGCCAGCGACTGTCAAGAGGATGGAAGATTGGTCCTTGGAAGCTTCCTCCCAGGGTGGATCTGCTGTCCCAAGGAACGTCAGCGACCAGCAGCACCAGATTGGCGTTCCAAGCCCGGCGAGGCCAGTCCGGGGCCACCAAGATGACCGGGGTCCCTTCTGCCTCGATCCTGAGTAGAAGTCTTGGCAGAAGCTTGAGAGGTGGGAAGGCGTAAATCAAGACGGTACTGACCCCACGGGGCCACCAGTGCATCTCTGGCATCCGCCAGCTTATCCCGTGACCGAGCCACAAACCTCTGCACCTTTCTAATGAGCAGAGATGCCAACAGATCCACCTTGGGGGATGCCCAACCAGAGCCACAACTGATGAAACACCTCGGATGAAGGGACCACTCCCCTTGGCCCAACGCCTGCCGACTGAGGTAATCCGCCTGCCAGTTTTCCACCCCCCCGGAATGTGTACGGCAGAGAGGGCTGTAACGAACTGTTCTGCCCACCTTAGAATGCAGAGTACCTCCAGAGCCGCCAGGAGATTGACATAAGCCACGGCTGTGGCATTGTTCGTTTGAATGCGAGCTGGACATCCTTGAAGACAATCCGTCCAATGTTCCAGGCACAGTATGATCGCTCAGAGTTCCAAGACATTGATCGGGTAGTCTAGAGGGATGAAAAAAACGTATGAGCCGATGAGGGGGGCCCACGCCTACGACAAGGGTCCTTGCCCTTAAGTAGCCTGCGGAAGAAAAGGTACTTTCCCCCCCTGTGAGACCTTTAATGGATGTCATCCAGGGTAGCACCAAACAGGCGATCTCCTTGAAAGGGAATATCAGTCAAAGCCTTTTTAGAAGTCTGGTCTGCAGATCAGCATTGGAGTCAAAAGACACGCCCCAAAGGATCACTGCCAAAAACAGAGCCAAGCCCCTAGGGGAGCCGCATCCAAGAGAGGCATTACAAATAAACTGAAGCCTAGCCCATTTCAGTCAGAGTCTGTGACACCAGGGCAATGGTGAATATCGGCCTCAGTGCCAAACCAGCCAGGGTGTACATATTGCGGGCCACAGCCTTCGCCTTCATGTCAGTCGGGTTCTTAAAGTACGGGGACTCCTATACCAGAATCATGGTTGCCTTGTTTAATCTGGAAACCGGAGGGTCCACCACCAGTGGAACAGTCCACTTCTTATAGGACTCATAGGGGTATCGCCTAGCAATTCGCTTAGGGACCCCAAGAGAACGCTTTGGTCGTCCCTACTCTTTAGTGACAATTCTGTCAAAATAGGAGGGGAAAGAAAACACCTTTGCCGCTCTGGACGGCTTGTGAGTGCCAAAGAGAACCTGCGCCTCCATCTTTAAGCCTCACGCACAGATACAATCAGTGCGTCCACCAGCGCCTTTTTGTGCGCGGTTGCAGAAGTTGAGAAGTCCTCCTCACTATCTGAGGATTCAGGGCGTGTAGGTCGAAGACCCAGCAGGGTGACCCACGTCCGCGGCGACTGAATCAGATTCAGGATCTGATGAGGCAGGAGAATGCGTGGGGCGCTTTTTGTCATCCTGTCGCCCAAAAGCAGCCTCCACCCGGGACACAAGGGATTCCAAGACCGCCGTCAGTGCATCGATGGGTGGTTGGGACCCGGAGGTGGGGAGATGTGCTCCAAAGACTCCATGAGTTGTGGGGTCCCCCTGATAAAGTGTAAAACACTGCTAAGGGAAAACCCCCACCGCTCTGGCAGCACCACCCGGTTGCCATTCACAAAGCACCAATTGATTCTCAGCAGAGAAGGGGAGAGGGTCGCTGGCGGCACCCCCCTCCCACCCATCTCCTGCATACCGCCCTGCCCCCACCCCAGGAGGTCGTGCACACCACCCATGCAGCCCCAGCAAAAGTGGAGGAAGTAAAATGGGGGGACAGATGAGGGGGTGCCTGATGGGAAGGAGGGGAACCCGGGGGTCTGACTGTCCCATGGAGGGGCCCACGCCCACCCCAAATCCCTCCGGGGGGAGGGGGGGACAGCAACTCACCATACCAGGAACCAGGTGGGCACCACTCCAGACAGAACCCCTCGCCATCTAAATGGGGGGCTGTCGGCCAGGAGGAACGCTGCGACTCAGGCCGAGACACGGTCGTATGTGACCTCGTAAGGCGTTTAACTCGCAGGCAGCCCCCGTCCAGTGGGGCTATGTCGCGGCCAACCTAGTGCGGATCTGAGGTCTGCGCGTGCTCGCTGGCCAGACAGGGATGACCACTGGGTCTAGATTATCCAGCCTGTCGCCCAGTCCGGCAGTCGATTATAGATCTCACAGGAAAAAACCAGGAGAAAAAAAAAAAATCTATCTAAAAAGAAAAAAATTGCCAGGACCAAAGATCCCAGCAAGGAACTAGGTCCTTACTCCTGACTGGGCAGAGAAAAACTGAGTACCTATAGCAGGGAGCGGGAGAATACCCCCTGGGACTGCCCATAGGCATAGCCAGACTTTTTCTGCCTAGTGTCCTACTCCTGTAGGTGGCAGTATAACCCAATGGTTACGATATGAAGATCAGGATCTGTGTCTGTCAATGAACGAAAGCGAAATATAGGTTTTGGGGGGGGGGGGGGATTTATGTAATCTTGGGGCCTAAAATTATAATTTTTTTAAACATGTGTGCAAAAAATAAATGCAAAAACGGCTCTGGCAGCAAAAGGGTTAAACAGGAAGCAAAATATTTAGTAAATAGTACAACTGATGTGTCAGTGTGATTGGTGGGGGGAGGGAACTAGCTGACCATTAACAAGGGGAAGAAGGGAAGCCAGAACTAGGCCATCTGCACTGAATATACCGAAGCTGCTTTCACACTTTAGCGTTTTGTAGCTTCAAGCTACAAAATGCTAAAGAGTGAATGCAGCCTAAAGTTGTGCGTTGCTCCTGTTGGCAGCCACAGTTATCGGAGGACAAATATCTCACTGGATCACAATTTTGTTGCCTTCAGGAACAACTTTCATAAAGCAATAGACTTCAAAGCAAAGTTTTGAAAATATAAAATCTTAATATCTGTACAGATAAAGGCAATGTTACCTTTAAGGAAAAAAAAATGCACATATTTTTGCAGGAAAAAATGCATTCGTCATTTTTTTTTTCCATAGGAGCCTGCAAAGCATTGCACCCGTAACCAGTGGATTGCGGGTGCAGTTTTAGGCTCCTGCACACTCTCCATCCAAATTTCTGCCCATACCACTCTATGTGGTTTCAGTTAGAAAGCTGGAGGAAGCGCACTTGTGCCACAGGGGCAGACGGGACTTATACTTTATTCATTCTCTGAATCTGATCTCTGAATGACGTGGGTGGAGCCTCTCACAGCCATGCCAATTATAAATTTGACAGCAGCTACAGGGGAGCAGAACCCCTGCCCAATGTCACAGGGTGAGGGGGCCTCAGAAGGTGGTGTGAGGGTGTTTAGGAACATGTTACACCCCAAATATGAACTTATTTAAATCAGGGCTCGACAAACTCCAGGCGCCAGGTCACATTGGTGCCTACAATTAGCGGCCTGTTGCCTGGGCTAGACTGCAGCAGGTGTTTTGTCCCCATACCCTCCCCCCTTGGGTGCACGGACTAAGATGCTGCGCTGGCCGATAATTGAGCTGGTGCAAGATGCATCGCTCGCTCTGTTGACACGGAGGGCATTGCCCTTACATTGCTCACACTGGCTGGGGAACTGGCACCCTCTTCTGGTGCCTGGAGCTGCTACAAGCAGTCCCTGACAGTGCTGAGGGCAACCCCTGCCTGCTCTCTCTGCCGGACAGCTGGTTGAAGCTGTTGCATGCTTGATTTGGCGCCCTTTTCATAGCAGTGAGTGGAAAGGGAGCGTGGGGCAGCTGGTTGAAACAGCTTTAGTTAAATTTACACAGCCCCTCCCCCACAAAGATGGAAACTGTTTTCCATTATTTTTATTTTCATTAAAATTAATTTGAATTTGTTTTCTCTCTCTTCAATTTTCCACTCTCTCCCTGCTATGCCACAGCCACACAGCCGAAGGCCTCTTTCACACAGGCTGTCGTATCAGGTCCGCTTGTCAGTTTTTCAGGTGGACCTGATCAGACTCTCCAGTCTCCTCTATGGAGCGGCGGATGTCAGGAGACAGGTCTGACTCCGCTGCCATCCGATCCTGTCCGCCAAAAACAGACGGATGGTGGTCCTATTTTCTATCCGTCCTGAAGGTCGGATCAGATGGAAACAGACAGGTGGTCCATTTCCATCCGATTGTCCCATAGAGGAGAGTGTGGGACTGTGTCAGCTCTGTATAGTGGGGTGGACACGGATAGGTCATCCCCCTGCTTTGCGGGGATTAGTGGAGAGATCCCCCACTGAGCAAGCAGATTCCGCTTAGCTAAGGCACCCGTGGGAAAGGGGCCTAAAGTGGCACGAGTCACTGGATCCCCTATCGGCCCCACCTTGCTGCCCTGTCCTTCCCTAGTGAGCCGCTGCCCATCACACAATTAAGCCTAGTACACACGGGCCAAATGCCGGGTGACTTCGACCTGTTCAATACAAACCGTCTGACAGCTGGTGTGTATGGCAGCCGGTCCGACAGAAGCCAGCCGAACATGCTGGGAAACCAGCAGCCAACTGGCTCCTGATCAACACTGACCAGAGTGTTCTGGTGGAGGGCCGTCCCCTTGTCAGAACACAATAGCTCAGCAGGGGAGATCGTTGTACTAACATTAGATTAGATTGGTAATACAGCAGCTCTGACCTGAGCCATCAGTTTTTCCTTCAACCTGCTGGGTTGAACGAAAAAAAAAAAAAGATGATAGTGTTTACTAGGCTTTACATGTATACGGTGGCCAGGAGACAGGCTGTGATGCTGCCTTTTTTGCCTTGGGCCTGTGTCCTAAGGGGGATGGTCCACATGCCTTCCGCTGTGTTTGGTTTGTGGCTGGGGGCTGGGGGCTGAAAGTGCTGTCCCTGCCATTCTTTTCACAGGGATGCACAAATCATATTACCCAACGTCCAGGACATGCAGTTCTGGACGCCAGGAAGGTGTTTTTGATATATGATATATTTGGTTCTGGTCATCTTTATGTGCAATTTTGAGTTTGGTTAAGTTTTTTTTGGTGAAAATAAAGCTTTGTTGGAAAAAAAAAAAATCTGGCTCCTAACTTTTTTGGCTGGCTCCTAGATTTCAAGCAAATTTGTCAAGGCCAGCTTTAAATATATAGCTGAGAAGGTCATCCCCTTGTATCCTAAGGCCTCATTCACAGTTGTGTATAGGGCTCTTTATGATTGGATGCGGGGGACCCAGCGGCACTTCCTGGTAATTAGCTGCGGGTGGAAGCCCCTATGAAAGCAATAGGAGGCCAACAGCTCCTGTAGCTAATCGTGGCCGCTCACATGTAACTGCAGAAGCAGTGCTTACCTGTTAATACTGTCTGCGTCCAGGGCTGGTATTTGCTGGTAATAACTCCATGAACAATTATATGCGAGCAGCCGCGATTAGCCACAGGAGCCGTCAGCTTCCATGTACTTTCATTGGGGCTTCTGACCATAGCTAAATCGTCCACTGAGTCTCACACATCTAAGCGCCAATGGTCTCATTCACAAGTATTATGGGGCCTTGTGATACAAATGAATACACCTCCTTTTCAGAATTAGGTTTACTACTACTGTACATGCACCCATTAAGGGTAATTAAAAACCAAATGAAGTTTTACTTATGCTAAATCTGAAAACCAACACCAAATAGTCTGGAAGCTTATTTCATGTCACAGATGGCACATTATACAGACAGTTCATGCACTGAACACGGTCATCTGTAAAAATTGTAAAAAAGGTACAAATCACAATAAATCACTCACTTCAGGAAGTCATGCAGGTAGTTCAGCAGAAGGGCCAGGCTCTTCTCATCCAATGGAGTATATGATAACATTGCTCCAATACGAACTATATGGACCAGAAGAAAAAGGTGAATGTAAGAGTAGAACAATACTAAAGGGTAATACATAGTACCATAAATGTGTACTGCTTACCAAAAAGGCGTAACAGGTGGGGAGCACCATAGACTTGGGACATAGGGGCATCAGGGTGATCTGCCAAGATATCTGCATACTGAGGACGCTCAAACTTGTACAGTAGCTGTGTGCCCAGCATAACATTAAAGTATTCTTTAATACCCGCTACAACTTCATTTACTGCATATTCTCTGCAAGAAGAACACAAGTCAATATACAAACAGGTATAAAAGGCAATAAAAAAGAAATTCTAATTATGAGATATATCTATAATATATATATATATATCCATCTCTCTCTCTATATATATATCTATATCTATCTATCTATCTATCTATCTCTATTTATCTATCTCTATTTATCTATCTCTATCTATCTATCTATCTCTATCTATCTATCTCTATCTCTATATCTATATCTATATCTATATCTATCTATCTATCTATATCTATATCTATATCTATCTATCTATATCTATATCTATATCTATCTATCTATCTATCTATCTATATATATATCTATATCTATATCTATATATATTTTATTTATATTCACAGGCTAACATCCCGTAAAATGCAGGACCAGCAGTCCTGCATTGTACAGGAGGATGGCGAGGGCCCACCTACAACCCGGAGCATTGGAAAGGAGAGCCAGATGCTGGAGGAGCAAGGAATTAAGTAATTACAGCTTGTTCATCGTTATCTAGGCTCTTCAAGTCTAGGGGACGATGAACAAGCTTTAATTACCTCATTCCTTGCTCGTCCAGCAGCTGGCGCTCTCTCCTTTCCAATGCTCTGGGTTGTAGGTGGGCCCCCACCATCCTCCTGTACAATGCAGGACTGCAGGTCATGCATTGTATGGGATGTTAGAAAGCCTGTGACCAGCAAGAAATTATGTATTACCGTTTATTCATCTACCCCTAGACTTAACAAGCAGTTACCCTTTGCAGTGTGGGAAGGTCCCACTGCTAGGGTAATTTGTTTATGCTGCCCACAGTGGGGAATTAAACCCCGTTGTTAAAGCAAACACATGCAAAGCAGCAAGATTGCTATAATGGTCACCCCGCCCCAGCAGAAAATACGCACCATTCCTTTGCTCCCCCCACAAGCAAACTTAATACCCAACATTAGAATTCAGAAAAGACTTCTTTTCCTCCCTCCCGCCAGCTAAAAAGATTATGGTGTGGGGTTGTTTTTCAGGGGTTGGGCTTGGCCCTGAGTTCCAGTGAAGTGAACTCTTAAAGTGTCAGCATACCAAGACATTTTGAACAATTTCATGCTCCCAACTTTGTGGGAACAGTTTGGGGATGGCTCCTTTCCTGTTCCAACATGACTGCACACCAGTGCACAAATCAAGGTCCCTAAAGACATGGATAAGCGAGTTTGGGTTGGAGGAATTGACTGGCCTGCACAGAGTCCTGACCTCAACCTGATAGAACACCTTTGGGATGGATTAGAGTGCAGACTGCGAGCCAGGCCTTCTCTTAATATCAGTGCCTGACCTCACAAATGCACTTCTGGAAGAATGGTCAAACATTCCCATAGACACACTCCTAAACCCTGTGGACAGCCTTCCCAGAAGAGTTGAAGCTGTTATAGCTGCAAAGGGTGGGCCAACTCAATAGTGCACAAAACAGGGTCCAACCCTGCACTCTGTATACAGCACAACCCTGCACCTTGCCGTCAGTAAATAGCATCCCTGAACTCTACACATAACGGATTCCTGGTATTTATTGCCCTATTAAGATCCTCCTACTGTTAGTGCAATTTGGCCACACCCACCGTTCAATGCGCTTCGTCCGTGGTCAAGTTCCTGCACTTAATTCTCTGAGAAAAAACCCCCCTGCATAAATTTATATAGTCTTACAGATATAACCCGCCCTTTGAGGACAACCATAATGCTGATGTGGCCCACAAGGAAATTGAGTTTGACACCCCTGCTCTAGGGTGTCTGCTTTCAGAAAATAATGTGTGAAGGTTTTGGGTCATCTTCAAGCCTAAAATTATTTTTTAAATGTGTGCAAAAAAATGCAAAAATGACTGCCAGCGAAAAGGCTAAATGGTTTAAAAAATAAAAACAAATACAAAAACCAAGTTACTTTGACCCCTACAAATGGAAACAAAGAAAGGGACGGCCAGCAAACAAGGCAAAAATGGATTTTTGTAAGAACTTACCGTAAAATCCTTTTCTCTTAAGCTCATTGACAGACGTAGTCTTCTTGATTCTCAAGAGCTGGGTTATGTTGTCTCCGCAGGAGTAGGACTAGGCAGAAAGACAAAACGTTCTGGCTCCACCTTAGGGGCAGTCCCTGAGGGTATATCCTCCCTCTCTCTGCTACAGGGAATCAGTTCTGTTTAAAGCAGTACAGAGAATTTAACCCAACCCAACTCAATGATAGAGGGGCGGGTACTACGTCTGTCAATGAGCTTAAGAGAAAAGGATTTTACGGTAAGTTCTTACAAAAATCCATTTTTCTCTATCGCTCATTGACAGACGTAGTCTTCTTGATTCTCAAGAGCTGGGACATCCAGAAGCAGTGCCACAAATGAGGGGTGGGATTGACAAAATCAAATCCAATCTAGAAGGCCCAACCGGTGCCAAACTAGAAGTTTTAAAGGCTCATTATAAACAAAGAATGAGACTAAAGAAAAAATTTTCCAACGGAAAAAAACCCTCGAGGTAGACCACTGGTCTCCTCAAATTGCGGCCTGCAAAACCTTGCGGCCAAACGAGGCATCAGACGATGCCATTACATCAACTTTATAATGTTTAGAGAAGGTATGCACCGACGACCAGGTAGCCGCCTTGCACACCTGGACCACTGACGCCTGATGGCGAAAGGCCCATGACGCACTAAGTGCCCGAGTGGAGTGCGCCTTAACAGGGAACGGGGGCTCCCGACCCTTAATAGAATAAGCCTGTACTACCGTCTGTCTGATCCATCTGGAAATGGTCGCGGCAGATGCAGGCAACCCCTTTTTGGGTCCATCTGGGATCACAAAAGTGAATCCGTCTTGCGAAACGAGTCTGTCGTTTTCAAGTATACCCTGATCGCCCGGACCACATCCAAGGAGTGTAAAGCAAACTCCCGAGGATGACTGGGCTTAGGACACAGGGAAGGTAATACAATTTCTTCATTCAGATGAAATTCTGAAACCACTTTTGGTAGGAAGGATGGATTCGGACGAAGAACCACCTTATCTCTATGAACCACCAGATATGGTGAACGACAAGATAATGCGGCCAGTTCTGACACCCTGCGTGCAGAAGTAATAGCCACCAAGAAGGCCACCTTCTGGGACAACGTGGGTAGAGGAATCTCCCTAATATCTTCAAAGGGAGGTTTCTGAAGAACCGACAACACTAAGTTAAGATCCCAGGGGGGTAACGGTGCGTGCACTGGCGGAGCCAGATGTCGCACCCCCTGGATGAAGTTCCGCACCAAGGAATGAGTAGCCAAAGGCTTCTGAAAGAAGATGGCTAATGCTGAGACCTGACCCTTGATAGTACTCAAGGCCAGTTTCTGCTCAACCCCTTGTTGCAGAAAAGCCAATATTCGACTAATCGAATAAGACCGAGGACGGAACCCCAAAGGTTCACACCATGCAATGTAGGACTTCCATGTGCGATGATAAATCTTTCTGGAAGTCGCTTTCCTTGCTTCAACTAGAGTAGGAATAACTGAAGCTGACAAACCTTTGTCCTTCAGCACCTGGGTCTCAATAGCCAGGCCGTTAAAGCCAGCGATTGTAAAGCAGGATGGAAGATCGGTCCCTGAGACAGTAGATCCTCCCTGAGAGGAAGTCTCCATGGGACGTCCGCCACCAGTCTGACCATGTCGGCGTACCAAGCTCGACGAGGCCAGTCCGGAGCTACCAGGATTACTGGGATTCCTTCCTCCTCTATCCTGCGAAGAAGTCTTGGCAGTAACGCGAGAGGAGGGAAGGCATATATTAGCTGGTATTGCCCCCACGGGGCGATCAGTGCGTCTGCGGTTTCTGCTAGAGGATCGCGGGAGCGAGCCACGAATCTCTGAACTTTCCTGTTGAATCGTGATGCCAACAGATCCACATCCGGGGTGCCCCACCGTAGGCACAACTGGTGAAAAACGTCTGGATGGAGGGACCATTCCCCCTGATCCAGGGTCTGACGGCTGAGATAATCTGCCTGCCAATTCTCCACCCCCGGAATGAACACCGCAGAGATTGCTGGAACAAATCGTTCCGCCCAGCGAAGAATGCAAGCCACTTCTTTGGCCGCTCGGACACTCTTGGTGCCCCCCTGGTGATTGACATAAGCCACGGCCGTGGCATTGTCCGACTGGATCCGAACCGGGCTGCCCTGGAGCTGCTCGGTCCAGTGAATCAGACAAAGTCTGATCGCTCTCAGTTCCAATACATTTATCGGTAACCTGGATTCTTCCGGGGACCAAAGTCCCTGGACAGATAACTGACCAAGAATTCCTCCCCATCCGGATAGACTGGCATCCGTGGTCACTATCGTCCAATATATTGGCAGAAATGACTTTCCCTGGCTGAGCATTGGAGACCGAAGCCACCAAACCAGAGACTCTCTGGTCTGTTTGCTCAATCGTATCTGATTGTCCAGGGATTCCGGATTCCGATTCCATCTGAGAAGAATCTCTTGCTGAAGAATTCGGGTATGGGACTGGGCAAATGGGACTGCTTCGAAGGAAGCCACCATCAACCCCAGAACCCTCATGCAAGTCCGAAGGGAAGACCAGCTGTTGGACAGTAACAACTGGACTGCTGATTGAATCTTTCGGAGTTTCCCTACCGGAAGGAAAACTCTTGTCCTGACTGTGTCTAGAATTAGACCCAGATATTCGAGCCTCTGGGTGGGAACCAGAAATGACTTTTGCTGGTTCACCAGCCACCCGAATTCCTGTAAAGAAATCATAGTAATTTCTATGTTTTGTAGCAGGGTCTGAGGAGACTCTGCATGAAGCAGAAGATCGTCTAGGTAACCTAGAATCGATATACCTCTTTGGCGCAGAAGTGCCAACATTGGGGCCAACACCTTTGTGAAGACCCGCGGAGCCGTGGCGAGACCGAAAGGTAACGCCACAAACTGATAGTGGTTCTCCTCTACGGAAAAGCGTAGAAAACGCTGATGTCCTGCGAAAATGGGAATGTGAAGATAGGCGTCCTAGATGTCTATGGACGCTAGGACATCCCCTGGATGCAGGAAGGCTGCTACCGTGCGAATGGACTCCATTCTGAATCTTCTTATGTTGACGAAAGAATTGAGTGCTCTTAAGTCCAGAATTGGACGCACTTTGCCCTCTTTCCTGGGTATTGTAAATAGGTTTGAATAAAACCCTTGAAACCGTTCTGTCCAAGGAACGTGGACTACCACTCCTTGTTGTAGTAGATCTGTGACTGCTCTCCGCAGATCTTCGAAACGATCTGAGGATAGTCGGATATTGGAAGGGAAGAATCGCGCCGGTGGGAGAGATCGAAACTCGATCTTGTACCCTGACCTTATGACTTCGCAAACCCATTTGTCCGGGATTCTGGAAAGCCATGGATCCGGGAACCGGCGAAGACGTCCCCCCACCCCAGTTATGGGTGGGGGCGCACCTTCAGGCTTTGGATGGTTTATCTTCAGGTCTGGAGGGGGCGGGCTTTTGCTTGCCCGACCAACGACCCCTGACGCCTCCTGCAGGAGCTTTGGAGGACTTAGTTTTTTTCACCCGCTGGACGAAAAAACCTCTTGTGAGCAGAAAAAGAAGGTCCTCGTCTTTGACGAGTTCCTCTACCTTTAAAATTTTGCGGTAAAAAGGTGCTTTTTCCACCGGTGAGATCCTTAATGATCTCATCTAAGTTGGCTCCAAATAGACGCTCTCCTGAAAAGGGGATATTAGCCAATGCTTTTTTGGAACCTTGGTCGGCTAACCAACCTTTTAGCCACAGTGTACGCCTGAGAACCACTGCTGAGACTGATGCTCGCGCCATTAATGGAGTGGCGTCTAACGCCGCATCACATACAAACTGTAACCCCTGTATCATTTGTTCCAACAAATCTGATACCGCCTGAGGGACTTCTTCTAAGTCCCGGCGTAACCACTTGGTCCATTCAGTTACAGCCTGCGAAACCAGACCAATAGCAATTATTGGTCTGAAAGCTGATCCAATCAAGGAAAACATGGTGCGAGACATAGCTTCTATCTTGCGATCCACTGGATCTTTAAAAGACGGAGCGTCTTCTAAAGGAATAACCGTGGCTTTATTCAATCTAGCAATAGGTGAATCCACCACAGGTGGTTCTGTCCATTTCTTAATAAGGGTTTCCTCAAACGGATAACGCCTGTCAATGCGTTTAGAAATATTAAAAGTGCGTTTTGGCAGACGCCATTCTTCTTCGATTGGATTGCCAAAACATTTCGGCAATGGAAAAACCTTCGCCACTTTGATGCGTTTTTTAGTCCCAAAAGGGATCTCAGTTTCAGCTATTTCTGATGGAATACCCTGTAACCTTAAGGTCTCTTGAACAGATACAATGAGTGCGTTTACCAACGCTTCCTCTCGGGCTATGGCGGATGCCGAAACATCTTCCTCACTGTCTGAAGAGACAGGACCCGAGACACCAATCCCAGATGAAGTACCTGCAACTGCAGAAATAGGCTCAGAGTCTGAATCCGAGGTTTCAGATAATAAGGGGTTTAGGCGGGGGTCGCTTTCTTGCGCCCTGTCCCTGACAAGCCACTTCCACCCGGGACACAAACGTTTCCATAATAGCTGACAATGATTCAATTGTCAATGGGGTGCTGGAGGATCCCGCAGACCCCTCGAGGGGATCCGGAGGAGATACATGAGTGGCAGGGTCCATGTTAATACAGGACACCTTTGCCAGCAAAAACAAAAAAACCTTTTCTTTTTTTTTTTTTTTTTTTGTGTGTCTCCCCCTAGCGCAATAGCGCCCCTCAGAGTACCTGCTTCTCGATCCCAGAGAGAGAGAGAGGGACCCCCAAGGCTCACCAACCGATGCAGTGCAGTTTCCAACCAACTGCAGTCAGCGTCTGTCTTACACAGACTGGAAGGAGCTGTTTGCTTTTTCCCGGGTAGAAGGCGTGGCTCCGCCCCCTGTGTACGCCTTCCGGCGTTCCCAGCCCTCCACGAGGTAGCTGGGCTCACAAAACATGGCCGCCCCCATAGAAGAGACATAAGACTCCAAAAACATGGCGGCCGGCGTGACCTGAGGACATACATGCATACGGTCTACGGCAAAATGGCGGCGGACCGCCGATATCGTCTTCCCAGCACATTCACCTGCACTCTGCTAAGAGGTGACATATGGATCTACAGAGATACACTGCACATAAGGTAGGATTATACCTCCTATGTCTGCTGTAATGTTACAGTCTGCTGGGTAGAGTGTTAGCTCTTGAACCAAGTCCACTTCCCACAAACACATGCTGTATTACAAGGGGGACTTGTAAGTATCAGATATATACTGACCATATATGGAGGGGCCCATAATATATACTGCCTCATAATGAGGAAAAAAGGGAACGTTTACTCACCATACCGAACCGACAGGCACCCTCTCTTCACAATACCCTCTCCACCGGGGTGGGGGTTTGTGGACGCCTCGACTCTCTGGTACCTGGCGTCCAAGCGAGACTTTTAACTCGCAAAGTCAGTCCCTTCACTGGGACTCCGTCGCGGCCGACCCAGCGCGGAGCTCTGGTCTGCACGCGCTCGTAGGCAGAAACCGGGGTGACCACTGGATCTCAACATCCAGCCCGTCGCCCGGCCCCGCATACTTACTTGAATATGTCGCGGCCGACCAAGCGCAATGCCATGGTCTGCGCGCGCTCGTAGGCCGGCTGGGGTGACCACAAGTGTCGCCCAGTCCGGCATTTTTGCTTGAAGATCTCACAGAAAAAACACTGGAGAAACTACCTAAAAAATGTCTTTTTCTTAAAGAAAAAAAGTCTTGCCAGGACCAAAAGATCCCAGCAAGGAACTTAGGTCCTTACTCCTGACTAGACAGAAAAAAACTGATTCCCTGTAGCAGAGAGAGGGAGGATATACCCTCAGGGACTGCCCCTAAGGTGGAGCCAGAACGTTTTGTCTTTCTGCCTAGTCCTACTCCTGCGGAGACAACATAACCCAGCTCTTGAGAATCAAGAAGACTACGTCTGTCAATGAGCGATAGAGAAATGTATTTTTATAGTGCTAAAGTACGTACTTGTTGTCGGTGTTCCCTCTAGATTTCTTGTAAGTAGCGTATTCTTCAAGGATAGTTTCCACACTCTTCTTGGCAGGCAGATTAAACAACTACAAGAATCAGAAAAACATATGTATAACATAGAATAGATATATAAATTATAGCCATTTAAGGAATGCGATGAACTTACAATTTAAAATATAGCTGTGAATACCATCAGCTTAGCTTGTTGTACACTTCATAGCAGCAGCCCCCCAACCTTTTTGGCACCAGGGACCAGTTTTGTGGCAGAATTTTTCCATAGATCAGTAGCACAGCATGCTTTATCACATGGCAA
This sequence comes from Pelophylax lessonae, assembly GCF_965119305.1. Taxonomy (NCBI): domain Eukaryota; kingdom Metazoa; phylum Chordata; class Amphibia; order Anura; family Ranidae; genus Pelophylax; species Pelophylax lessonae. The sequence continues at coordinate 13,333,678 of NC_138771.1, read as the reverse complement.
TGTACAGCTGCTCAAATTGTATGTTTTGTACACAACAAACAAGACCGCTTGTATTTCTCAATGAACTTTGAGGGCGCTGATGAGCGCTCCGAGTTCACTGATTTTTCTTGTTCTCCAGTAACTGTCTGCCCATACGGGAGGTTTCCAGCAGACAGCTTTAGAGAAGTCTGAATGAGCCTGGCATTGCACCTGTGATCTGCTAATCATGGGTGCAATGCTCTGCAGGCTCCTAAGAAAAAAATAATAAACATTTCTTTTACCTGCAAAAAAATGTGCATTTATTAAGTGACCTTATCCTTCTCACTCAACTCCTTATCTCACTCCAATACCTGTTTCTGACGTGTGATGAGATCCCAGTCATCCACAAGCCAGGGTTTCAGTTCCTCAGGTATCTTCACTTTAACTTCAACTCTATTCATAAAAGTCTCCTCCTACAAAACAAAAACAAAACGTAAACAGAGAATAACATTTTGTAAGCAGTTTGATAGCCGGCAATGCAAAACACATCTTAACCACTTGCCTACTGGACACTTTTACCCCCTTCTCGCCCAGGCCAATTTTCAGCTCTGTCACAACTTGAATGACCATTTATACTGCTATACACAGTATTTACAAACATTGCACCATCTATTTTTGTTCTTAGGAATTACAAACTATTTGACCACTTCCAGCCCGGGCCAATTTGGACATTCCTCTCCTACATGAAAAAAAACATTTTGTTTGCTAGAAATCTACTTAGAATCTCAAATATATAATTTTTTTTATAAGCAGAGGCCCTAGAGCAGAGATCTTCAACCTATGGCCCCTCCAGCTGTTGCAGAACTACACGCCCCATGAGGCATTGTAAAACTCTGACATTCACGGACATGACTAGGCATGATGGGAATTGTAGTTCCTGAACTGGAGGGCCATAGTTTGAAGACCCCTGCCCTAGAGAATAAAATGGTGGGTTTTGCAATCTTTATGTCACACGGTATTTGCGCAGCGGTTTTTCAAACGCAATTTTTTGGGGGAAAAAATTGCTGATCCTCTGCCGCTCAGTCCTCTCTCTCCAGTCTCTGCTCACATTCTCATATAGCGTTCCCATGTTGCACATCACATGTGCCATCTGTCAGATAGTTGCTCCGCTCCGGTCCAGACCCCACCCACTTTCCTGCTGCACACCCGATTTGACGTCTGCGTATCGCATATGGCAGTGTGAACTGCCAGATGTGCGTTTGCGATGGGGGAACAGGCTGCGAATTCGCAGCCTTCCCGCATCGCACAAGTGTGACCCGTCACTTAAATAGTACAGACACAGTCACTTTCTATGCCCCTCCATGACAGCAAAAATAACAGTAAAAAAAAAAAACAAAAAAACAAAACAAAAACAAAATAACACATTGACCCAGATGACACCTAAAATATCACTCACTATGCACTCTATGCATGCTGGATTGGAGGGGGGCGACATCTGATGCGTTGCCATGGAAATGACACCGCTATACAGTAGGCATGCAACATCATTTCCCTTTACCCTATGTGCCCATAAACCGGAAGTGACGTTAGACCGGTACAATGTCTCTTCCGGAAATTAGTTATGCACTTTGAAAACACGCCCAGCAGCTGGGGACAAAGGACACGCCCAGCAGCTGTAAATGGCGGAGTGCGCTGTGGAATAAAGATCACGTGACCGGTACAATTTATATAAAAAATAAGGTACAAAGAAGGATTTTAAATGTGTTTTCACAATACAGATCGACTGCAATAGCTGATTACATGTCAGTAATAACTTACTGTTGTTACCTGTACTAATTCCTTAATGTGCACAAGGTTTGGCAGCAGAGAACTACTGTATACATTACACAAGCTCTATATTGTCTTGCTGTTTACACGGGTGAGGTTTGGGTTTTTTCTAATGCAAAACTTGAACATGGTGAACTACTAGACAGACACGATACCTACACTCTCAACGGTGGGATCCACTCGGGCCCGTTTCTTTCGTGGTGGCTGAGGAGCATCGCTGGTACTGGTGCCCTCTCCACTCCCAGGGGCTAATAAAAAACAAGAAAAATATTATGTGGAAAAAAAATAAAAAATTCTACACACACACGTAAACCAGTTGAAAAGGAAGCCTATCACTCCCTTTGAAAAACTACTACATAGATCTGAAACCACCTGATTTATCCTTCTATTATTCTGCTCTTACTAGTGACACAAATTATAAATATTTGGTGGCTCAACAGAAATGGTTATCACTCGACCTCCATATTACAGACCCGAAATGGTCAGAGTTTGAAGGGACATATAAATCCTCATCTTAAGGATAGGGTTATCCAACTTCAACTGTTCCAACACAGCCCCTACCCCCCGTACGTCTACAGAAAATGGGCGTGCGCCCAGACGCTTTTTAGAGGTTACGGAGAAATGGCTGACTTCCCCAGTCCAGTCATTCAGGCCTTTTGGTCAGAGGTCAACATATTCATCTCCTTGACCCTGGGTTTGCCGAATATTTCCCATCCTAAAAACTGTCTCCTCTATTTTTGGAGACCTGTCTCATAATAGGAGAATCTTATTGTGGATTATATACTTTTCTGCTAAAAAAGCCATCCTATTCACACGGAAGGGTGTCACCGTCCCTACTATATCCATGAGGCTACAATTCATTAACATTAGTCTCCCAGTTTATAAACTCATCTACGAGCTTCAGAAGAAGCCCCATTTGTTTGATGCTATGTGGGACCACTGGCTTTCTAACCCACTTACTCTTGCCTCTGTTACTCCAGACCAGGGGTGTCAAACTCAATTTAATAGTGGGCCGCATCAGCATTATGATTGCCCTCAAAAGGGCCAGTTGCATCTGTAAGACTAGATGTCCAGAGCATCCCCTTCCCTTACATAAGACGTCAAGAGCCTCTCCACCAACCCTTACATCACAGTGAACCCCCTCCCTTGTGCTGTTGCTGGGAAAAAGCTGGGGGCATTGCTGGAAAGCAGAAAGTACCGGGTCTGGAGGAGGACCAGAAGAGAGCTTGAGCTCTCCTGCAGCTGCAGGCAAGGTGTGAGGGCCACATTTAATGGCCCGATTCAGCCCGCAGGCCTTGTGTTTGACACGTGTGATCCAGACAGTCACTGAATGTAACTCCATACTTTGTATTAGGACCTACTGTTTGATCTGACACATGATATTTGGTGTATCATCTAAGTTACTATTCTGATATGTTTTGCAAAGCATTGGGAAACAGCTGAGAGTGTTTTTGTCTTGTTAAGTTTTATAGAAAAAAAAAAAAAAAAAAAAAACAGTAATACAAGTAATTAAAACTAAAACATATCTTCAAAAAAAAAAAAAAAAAGGAAGCCTACCTTTTTGCTTGTTTTTCTTGGTTTTCCTGAAGCATAAAGAAAAATAAATAAAATAATTAACAAACCTCCTTCTCAAGACACTGAAATTACCAATACCAAATCATCGAATCCATGTAGACGTTATGTAACTTTTTGGCCAGAATCCTCCACAATACGGCTGAAATGGATGCTTTCTTAAGTAATCTGCAGCAATGTAAGTTTTTGGTTTTCGGTTTTTTGCAATGATACATGGCACATAGTTAAAGATAGAGTTTCTCTACCTTTTTTCAGTCGAGGCACCCTTTAAAATCATGGCCAATCTTGAGGTGCCCCATTCTAAAATGTAAGAACTATTCTGATAGTTTTACATAATGCAGCAACATCAATAAACGTAGGACACCCAACGTTAGAGGCGATTTATTCTTCCAAAGCAAATACATTTATGTAAACTGGTACTGACTAGTATTCCAATGTTTTTCTCCCTCAGTTTTGAGACCCCAAAGCTGATGGAGAGGGGCAAGGGAGGGTCAAACAAGGATGATATGCAGGTAACTGACATCCTCCTTATCAACTGATGCTGCCATTGGTCGTTAGGAGGTTGGCAGCTAGAAGGTTGTAGAATAGTGTACAATGAAAACCTGTGGCTTTGTGTAGCTAAAAGGAAGGTTTCATCCACCCACCGGCTTGTATACAATTTTGAGGCAAATTGTAGGCATTTTGCCAAGGCACCCCTAAGGAAACCTTAAGGCACCCTGGTTGAAAAAGGCTGGTATAAGGTATAGTCACTGTTCATTTTATTAGCTTTAAATGACAAAATGGTCAAGCCGTTTACTTACACTTCCACATTCTTCTGCTGAAGTGCAGCTGACTTCTTTCCTGGAGCGGCTGCTCTCATCTTCCCCTCTGCATACTGATCCCTGAAATTTACACTAAAAACATTAGAACACCCAACCAGCCCCCACAAAAGGCATGCACACAAAATTCTAGCCCATGAATATCTGCAAATATATTTCTGGCCAATCACGTAATCTTTTCCTCACATGTAGGAGAACGCAGAAAAGCCCAGGCTGACCATTCGGGAAGGGGGGGGGGTTGATAGACCGTCACATTGTGCAGTTGATACCGTCTACCAGTCTCATCTCCAGATGAGCAACAAACTGTCTGCCAACATATTCCTCCCAAAATCTGTATGCTTGCCTAAGCCAAATGTATATGTTTATGAAACAGATTTATCTGTTAATGCGTAAATCTAACATTTCATATTCCTGATATGTGTCTGCTGTACCGTGTACTTGAATGAAGAAGTCTCCTGTTCTCTTTGTATTGCTTCCTGTGTGAAATCCTGGGTGTTCCTGCCAGTCCTTCTGCATTCCTATTACCTACGTTGGACGTGCGCCTGCTGCTAGGGGGCGAGCACGTGCCACAGGCGTCGTGCTCCCGCCCCCACTTGGCAGCAGGGACTCCGTTGCACGGGGGCCGGCGGCTCCGATTGCTCCCCACTGAGAGAGAAGAACGGTCTGTTGTTGTAAACACAGCTGACCGTTCTTCTCTCTGGAAGGATCACAGAGCAAATGTGATCCTTCTATATAGGATCACAGGTCTCTATGATCATTTCAAAAGCCCCGCCCCCATACAGTTAGAAACACTCCCCAAGGCTTACATTTAACCCCTTGATCACCCAAAGTGTTAACCCCTTCCCTGCCAGTGTCATTACAGTAACAGTGCATATTTTTAGCATTGATTACTGTAGGAATGTCACTGGTCCCCCCAAAAGTGTAAAAAAAATGTCAGGGGTCCAATCTGTCCGCCGCAATGTCGCAGTCCCACTAAAAATTGCAAACCACCGCCATTACTAGTAAAAAAAAATTACATAAATCTTTCCCCTAGTTTGTAGACGCAATAACTTTTGCGCAAACCAATCAAAATGAGCTTATTGCAATTTTTTTTTTTTTACCAAAAACATGTGGCAGGAAACAATTTGGCCTAAAATTATGAAAAAAATTAGATTTTGAATTGTTTTTGGAAAGGTTATATAGCAGAATGTGAAAAATATTGTTTTTTTTTCAGAATTGTCGCTTTTTTTGTTTATAGCGAAAAAAATAAAAATCGCACAGGTGATCAAATACCACCCAAAGAAAGCTCTATTTGTTGGGAAAAAAGGACATCAATTTTATTCGGGTACAGTGACACATGTTTGCGCAATTTTCCATTAAAATAACGCAGTGTCAAATCGCAATGGCCTGGTCATTAAGGGGGCAAATCCTTCCGGTCCAGAAGTGGTTAATATCTGACCAGAGTAAGCAGGAGAGCACACTGTGGTCAGTGCTCTAGAGCTGGGAACAACGCCTGCTCTCCACCAATGATCAGACTTGACTTTTCTACCCCCCCCCCCCCATTATATGACCTTTCACTGAAAAGCTTAGTGTGCTGCGGTTTCTCCTCCCCCAGCTCCTATGCAGCTGAGAACAAAGGGAATGTGATCACTTTTAAAAGGGGGGGGGGTATTTATAATGTTTATTATATCTAAACACAAATGTTTTGCCTTTCATTTCTATTTAAGGGCCCTTTCACACACATGGACCGTTCATTTCATCAGTTCAGTCAAGCCTCTCCTAAAGCCCATGCACAAAAAAAGCCAGCCTAAAATTTGCCAGGGCCCATGCTGAAAAACAAGATGTCTTCTGGGACCCTGTACTCTGATGAGACCAAGATAAATGTTTTTGGAACGGAGAGATTCAAAAAAACTGTATGGTGTTGCAAAGGTGAGGAGAACAAAGAAAAATGCATGGTGCCTACTGTGAAATATGGTGGTGGCAGTGTCCTTCTGTGGGGATGCATGAGTGCTGCTGGTGTTGGGGAGCTGTATTTTATGGATTGTATCATGAATTCCCAGATTTACTACTCTATACTGAAAGAGAAGATGCTACCATCACTCTTGGTCGTTGTACACTTCTCCAACATGACAATGATCCAAAGCACACTTCTAAGGTCACTGTTCCCTTTCTGAAGAACCGGGTGAAAGTGATTCAGTAGCCAAGAAGGTCTCCTGATCTGAACCCAATCGGGGGGAACACCTATGGGCAATTCTGAAGAGACAAGCATCACTCTCCATCCATCATCTAGGCTCTAAAAGGAGATTGTTCTTAAAGAATGGAAAAATATCAATGTTGCAATATGTCGCCAACTTGTTCATTCCATGCCTAGACTTGGTGCTGTCCTTACAAATCATGGAGGTCATACAAAATACTAGATGGAGGAGTTTTTGTTTTGGGGTGTGTTCATTTTTGCATCAACTAATTTGAGTAAAACTGAAGATTTTGTAATCCAAGTTATACCGCGTTTCTCCGAAAATAAAGACCTACCCTGAAAATAAAACCTGTTATTTCCGGGGAGGGCCGCTATACAAGCCCTACCCCGAAAATAAGCCCTAGTTTAGCGCTTGTAAAATCCTAGCATCCACTTTATCACTGTTTTATATAATGTTCAGTGTGTTTCTGTAATTCAATAGTGTGAAATACCTGCGGTACAGCGCCCTCCCCTCTGCAGTGTTCAGAGCGGGTCACGGAAGCACACATTCCTGTATCTCAGAGCTCTCCTCCCTCTGATGCCCGCTGTCGGTATCATGCACATTCCTGTATCTCAGCTCTCTCCTCCCTCTGCTGCCCACTGTCGGTATCGCGCACATTCCTGTATTTCAGCTCTCTCCTCCCTCTGCTGCCCGCTGTCGGTATTGCGCACATTCCAGTATCTCAGCTCTCTCCTCCCTCTGCTGCCCCCTCTCGGTATCGCGCACATTCCTGAATCTCAGCTCTCTCCTCCCTCTGCTGCCCACTGTCGGTATCGTGCACATTCCTGCATCTCAGCTCTCTCCTCCCTCTGCTGCCCGCAGTCGGTATCGCGCACATTCCTGAATCTCAGCTCTCTCCTCCCAGCTCTCTCCTCCCTCTGCTGCCCACTGTCGGTATCGTGCACATTCCTGCATCTCAGCTCTCTCCTCCCTCTGCTGCCCACTGTCAGTATCGTGCACATTCCTGAATCTCAGCTCTCTCCTCCCTCTGCTGCCCACTGTCGGTATCGTGCACATTCCTGCATCTCAGCTCTCTCCTCCCTCTGCTGCCCGCTGTCGGCATCACGCACATTCCTGCATCTCAGCTCTCTCCTCCCTCTGCTGCCCGCTGTCGGTATCGCGCACATTCCTATATCTCAGCTCTCTCCTTCCTCTGCCGGTATCGCGCACATTCCTGTATCTCAGCGCTCGCCTCCCTCTGATGCCCACTGTCGGTATCATGCACATTCCTGTATCTCAGCGCTCGCCTCCCTCTGCTGCCCGCTGTCGGTATCATGCACATTCCTGTATCTCAGCTCTCTCCTCCCTCTGCTGCCCGCTGTCGGTATCATGCACATTCCTGTATCTCTGCTCTCTCCTCCCTCTGCTGCCCGCTGTCTGTATCATGCACATTCCTGTATCTCAGCGCTCTCCTCCCTCTGCTGCCCGCTGTCGGTATCATGCACATTCCTGTATCTCAGCTCTCTCCTCCCTCTGATGCCCACTGTCGGTATCGCGCACATTCCTGTATCTCAGCTCTCTCCTCCCTCTGCTGCCCGCTGTCGGTATCACGCACATTCCTATATTTCAGCTCTCTCCTTCCTCTGCCGGTATCGCGCACATTCCTGTATCTCAGCGCTCGCCTCCCTCTGCTGCCCGCTGTCGGTATCATGCACATTCCTGTATCTCAGCTCTCTCCTCCCTCTGATGCCCACTGTCGGTAACATGCACATTCCTGTATCTTAGCGCTCTCCTCCCTCTGATGCCCACTTCGGTATCATGCACATTCCTGTATCTCAGCTCTCTCCTCCCTCTGATGCCCGCTGTCGGTATCATGCACATTCCTGTATCTCAGCGCTCTCCTCGCTCTGATGCCCGCTGTTGGTATCATGCACATTCCTGTATCTCAGCGCTCGCCTCCCTCTGCTGCCCGCTGTCGGTATCATGCACATTCCTGTATCTCAGCGCTCGCCTCCCTCTGCTGCCCGCTGTTGGTATCATGCACATTCCTGTATCTCAGCTCTCTCTTCCCTCTGATGCCCACTGTCGGTATCGCGCACATTCCTGTATCTCAGCTCTCTCCTCCCTCTGCTGCCCGCTGTCGGTATCACGCACATTCCTATATTTCAGCTCTCTCCTTCCTCTGCCGGTATCGCGCACATTCCTGTATCTCAGCGCTCGCCTCCCTCTGCTGCCCGCTGTCGGTATCATGCACATTCCTGTATCTCAGCTCTCTCCTCCCTCTGATGCCCACTGTCGGTAACATGCACATTCCTGTATCTTAGCGCTCTCCTCCCTCTGATGCCCACTTCGGTATCATGCACATTCCTGTATCTCAGCTCTCTCCTCCCTCTGATGCCCGCTGTCGGTATCATGCACATTCCTGTATCTCAGCGCTCTCCTCCCTCTGATGCCCGCTGTTGGTATCATGCACATTCCTGTATCTCAGCGCTCGCCTCCCTCTGCTGCCCGCTGTCGGTATCATGCACATTCCTGTATCTCAGCGCTCGCCTCCCTCTGCTGCCCGCTGTTGGTATCATGCACATTCCTGTATCTCAGCTCTCTCTTCCCTCTGCTGCCCGCTGTCGGTATCATGCACATTCCTGTATCCCAGCGCTCTCCTCCCTCTGCTGCCCGCTGTCGGTATCGCGCACATTCCTGTATCTCAGCGCTCGCCTCCCTCTGATGCCCGCTGTCGGTATCATGCACATTCCTGTATCTCAGCGCTCTCCTCCCTCTGATGCCCGCTGTCGGTATCATGCACATTCCTGTATCTCAGCTCTCTCCTCCCTCTGATGCCCGCTGTCGGTATCATGCACATTCCTGTATCTCAGCGCTCGCCTCCCTCTGCTGCCCGCTGTTGGTATCATGCACATCCCTGTATCTCAGCTCTCTCTTCCCTCTGCTGCCCGCTGTCGGTATCATGCACATTCCTGTATCCCAGCGCTCTCCTCCCTCTGCTGCCCGCTGTCGGTATCGCGCACATTCCTGTATCTCAGCGCTCGCCTCCCTCTGATGCCCGCTGTCGGTATCATGCACATTCCTGTATCTCAGCTCTCTCCTCCCTCTGCTGCCCGCTGTCGGTATCATGCACATTCCTGTATCTCAGCGCTCTCCTCCCTCTGATGCCCGCTGTCAGTATCGCACACATTAATGTAGCTTGGCTCTCTGCTCCCTCTCCGTGACCCCCCAGCTGTCAGCGGGGGAGAAGAGAAGGAGAGCAAAGCGGGAGATCAGCTGAGTGCCGAGCGGCGCTGTACCAAAGGTATTTCAAACAATTATATTACAAAAACACACACTGGACATTACTTAAACAGAGTAAGAGTGGACTCTAGGATTTTACAACCACTTTTACTAGGTTCACACAGGGGATTCCTGACAGGCAGGGGGGGGGGGGGCAGTTTTGTCAAAGTTTAGGAAATTGTTCTTGTGTTCATTGGGATATTACTCTTCAAAAGGGGTGTACTCATTTATGCTAAATGTCCACGTCCACCCCCTATGTATACTTACTGATTGGCCTTCTGAAGTTCTTTTTGTTTTTGCAGGTTAGTGTCCACGTATTTGAGTACTCTACTTTCTGGTACCCACTCATCCCAGCTGAAAAAAAAAAAACAAACAAACAAAAATCAACCAATGCAATAAACAGTTTACTGAACAAAGATTTGGAAAAAAAAAATAAAAACTAGAGTGTCAGAACAGAAGACCATATAACCCTTAGCAACTGAATAGATGTCAGTATCCACCATTTAGACAAAGTTTAAAAGAAAAAATCCTCACAACTTAATACAAAGCGGTGTCATTTTTTGATATTCAGCACTGCGCTACTGTAATTGGCAATTGCGCAGTCCTGCAACATTGTATCCAATATATTTTTTATTTTTCATACACTTTTGGTGGTATTTGACAACCACTAGGTGTGTATAGATATATATTATATATATATATATATATATATATATATATATATAAAAAATTTAGTACGAAAAAAAAAAGACCAAAAAACGTAGAATACATATCCAATAAAATGAATTTTCTACATAAATGGAAGGCCAAAATGTATTCTGCTACATGCCTTTGGTAAAAAAAAAAAAATATATATATATATATATATATATATATATATATATATATATATATATATATATATAATATCCTAATAGGTGTATATAACATAGTTTGTGCAGAAGCTATAGCACCTACAAACTATAGTATATATAGTGTAGTGGAATTTACACAGCTATAGACTTAATGGCGGTAATCAGCGATTTATAGCGTGGCTAAAAATCTGGCGCTAGCTTACACTGACGTCGATAGTGACAACAATAAAGTGGTCGGTAATATTATACACTCACTATACTAATGACACCGGCTGGGAAGTAGTTAACATCTAGTCGCAATCAAGGGGTTAACTGTGTGCCTAAAAATGTGTAATGTGTGTAATATATGCAGCTTTTTCTAATCGATCTGGCTGTTTTTCACCCTGCTTTTCAAGGAGAACAGCCAGATCGCTGTTCCTACGCATGTTTGTAAACACAGAACTCTGTGATTGGACACAGCCGATTGGCAGCTGATTTCAGCCAATGATTCAGCCAAACTTGTGTTGTGTCCAATCACAGTACGGGTCAGCAGGGGGCGTGCACCTGAAAGAAAGGGCCAATATACAGGTATGCGATTGTGGCTACACCTGCCGCCCACTTGCAGTATATTTACGGTGAGCGGTCGGAAAGGTGGGTAAAGAGTTCTCAAGCACATCTCTCCCATGTAAGGAGTAAGTATCTCCAATGGTTTAGAGAGGTTGGATTTATCCTTCATTTTATGGATAGTGTAGGACCCACTGACAATGGGGTACTTTGACGGTGGTGGGCTTGAGCACGATATGGCCATATGGTGGGACTAAATCCCCATTTTTACTTATTTGATCAGGTCTTAGTGGCCTTGTTGTATTTGATTGATATTTATTTTGCATGTGTGCGCTATCCTCTGTAGTTCTATATGTATATTGCTTTGCATAGCAGCACCATCTTTAGAAATGCATGTTCAGGATGTGCCCCTCCAATCCTTTGTTTGTTAAAGAGTTCCAGGTATCAGTATGTTATTCATAGTTCTCGTTGGTCCGATGTAAGTATATACCATACCTGGCCACTGGAAACCACTGAAGTGGACACCACTACCCCAGTGATGTCCACTTATGGCGCTTTTCCACTGCATGGTACGGATTGGTTTGGAGCTTTTCCACTGCATTGTACGTGTTAGAACGGTTCGGTACGGCTTGGTACAGCGGCGCTTTTCCACTACAGGGTACGGCTCGCTTAAACAGTACCACCTCAGTTGGGGTTCCAAGCAGGCCGTACTGATACCATATCCCACAATCCTTTGCATGCAGCATTGATTTCTTGTCACTACTAGCCACTGATTGGTCAGAGAATCGTTGTAATCCCACCCACTTACTACTTAGTGGAAGAGCAAACCGAGCCGAGTAGAGCCTATACAGTGCTGAAAGGTGCCGACTCGTACCACGCAGTGGAAAAGCAAACTGAGCCGAGCCAAGCAGTGCCGAGTGGAGCCGAGCCGGTACTTGCAGTGGAAAAGTGCCATTACTTCCAGGTCCCATGCCGAGCAACTACGCTCTTGCATTGTGAACACAGGAGGTCAGCTGCTCGGCACTGGCTCCATTCAGAGAATGCTTTGCACTTTCTGAATGAATGGCGCAGGGGGGGTGACATGCTCTTCACTTCAGTGAATCAGAACGCTCTGAATTCATTCAGAAAACGCAAAGCATTCTATGAACGGCGCCCATGCGGAGAGGCCGACCTTATTATGCATCAGGCCAGTCAGTGTAGGACCTGGAAGTGGAGATCACTGGAGTAGCGGGGTCTACTTCAGAGATGAGCCAGCTATGAAGCACTTGTTGGGAAAAGGATGTTTTACAGAAAAGGTCAAGACGCAAACAAGTTAAAAATTAAAAAAAAGGTTGAAATTAGAGAGGTCTCAAGGTAATAATTTAATTAGGATATCAGTTTAACTTACTTTTTATTCCACCCGCTGTAGTGAATGAAGTACTTCACCTGCTTGTCTTTAACTGCAACTTTCACAGCCTGAAGAGAGAAAATATTTAATCTACAACTAAATATTAGAGGAAATTACATTCACATAAGAAAAAAAAAAAAAAAAACTGTGACAACAGGGATGATTTACCATAGGTAACTAGGCAGTTCACTTTGCAAGGGAATTTTCCCCAGAGCTTAGTTATGACAAGAATACCCAATCATATGCAAGGAGATAAACAGCAGTTTTGCTTGTCCATGATAGGATGATGGAAGTCAGCAGAGCTTTACACTCCATTCGCCAAACTGTGGGGAAAGTTCCCTTGCAAGATGCAACTACCCTTGGAAAGTGAACAGCCCTTTGTCTTTAGTATATCAACCCCAAAGGGAAAACACAACAACTTGGCATTGGGTTAATAGTGGACTCCTGTGCATTGCAACATCGCAATCTTCTGTTAGAATGCCAGGACAGCAATGTCAGATTCTCCTGGGGTAGCGTCATCTGTGTCATAAGGGGGCGTGGCCTCCCGGTGACATCGGGAGGCCACGGCCACAATTGCTATATAACAAGCTGCAGAGACCGGCATAATCGCCGGAGACATCGTCGGAGGAGGACCGGAGGAAGAAGAAGACCAGAAGAGCGGACAGCAAAAGAGCAGAAGATTGGACAGCAAGAAGAGCGGACAGCAAAAGAGCAGAAGACAAGAAGACTGGAGAGGGAGAAGACCGGAGCGGAGAAGACTGGATGAAGATTTTTAATAAACTTTCCAAAACGTCTCCTGTCGTTATTTACCTACACTGCCTTTTATGGGGTGAATGGGTAGGGGTACAGTGTACCCCATACCCATTCACATAGGGAGGGGGTCCGGGATATGGGGGGCCCCCTTGTTAAAGGGGGCTTCCAGATTCCGATAAGCCCCCTGCCCGCAGACCCCCACAACCACCGGCCAGGGTTGTGGGGATGAGGCCCTTGTCCTCATCAACATGGGGGCAAGGTGCTTTGAGGTGGGGGGTGCAGAGCTCCCCCTGCCCCAAAGCACCAACACCCCCCCCATGTTGAGGGCATGTGGCCTGGTATGGTCCAGGGGGGGGGTGGGGCCGCTCGCTCGTCCCCTCCCCTTTCCTGGCCTGCCGGGCTGCATGCTCGGATAAGGGTCTGGTATGGATTTTGGGGGGGACCCCACGCCGTTTTTTCGGCGTGGGGCTACCCTCAAATTCCATGCCGGACCCGAAGGGCCTGGTTTGGAACCTGGGGGGGGGACCCCCACGCAGTTTTTTCCCATTTTTTGCGTGGAGTTCCCCCTCAAGATTCTCACAGCGCACGTCGCAACGTGGTGCAACTTCCATTCAAATCAATAGGCTCCCATTGATTTTGAATGGAGGCAGAAAAAACGCTGCTAAAAGCAAACGTGGCCAAATGTGCAATAACGCCAATGGAAAAAGCTACTGAAAGCACGTTTAACAGCTGCTTTTTCCCGGCGTCAGAACTAGCCTTGCAGCACGTTTTTTCTAACGTCCCGTGTACATGGAGCCTAAGGAGGTTTGTTATTTTAATTTTTTTTAAATGATACTTTGCAATCACTTTATATAGGCTTTAGGAACAATTCCTAAGAACAAGTAAAATTATTTATGGAAATGCTAATGCTATCCAGGAAATAAACTAAAATTAGAATGCCTAAATTGCCTTTTAAAAGGGAGACCGTCAAGATGGATATAAATAAAAGCCCATTTACATGAGCACTTACATGTTCATTATTTTTTATATTGTGTAAAAATGTATACGATTCTCAATGGCACCTCAAGGCACTAAAGGAACGTACATAAAAGTTACAGCACACTAAAAAGCAGGGTAATGCACTACCGTGTTGCTAAAAGCAGTACATGCTCATCTTTTTATCTGTGCTGGTGGCATATTTAAATTAATGGGCTGCCATAGTGCAACATACCAGAAGGGAAAACTGTAAATGGTTCCGAATACAAATTATGTCAAGCTTATGTCTTACAACTAGATAAAAAAAAAAAAAATTTATATATATATATATATATATATATATATATATATATATATATATATATATATATATATATATATATTAATAATAATAAGTAATGTTTATGCATTACTTTTATTGACTTTTGAGCTAATCTCTTAGTTGAAACCACAAGCCTGAGCCCATCTCAATCAATAGTGGTTTGAACCTGCCATAAAGTTGCCATAATACCGTGTTTCCCCAAAAATAAGCCCTAGCATATTATTCGGGGAGAGCTGCAATATAAGCCCCTCCCCAAAAATAAGCCCTAGTAAAAATAAGATTTTTGTACGATCTTACCGTAAAATCTTTTTCTCTGATGTCCATCGACAGACGCAGCCTCATCTGCATGAGCTGAGTGGGTTTATGCTCCTCCCATCAGGAGTAGTCTAGGCAGAAAAATTTGAATACACACGCCCAGGGGGCTGTCCCTCCAGGCATAAACCCCCACTGCACAACCCAGCACATCAGTTTAGTTTAAAAGCAGTGAAGACAACAGAACCAACCCCAAACCGAAGGGTGGGTGCTGCGTCTGTCGATGGACATCGGAGAAAAATATTTTACGGTAAGATCTTACAAAAATCGTATTTTCTCTATTGTCCATTGACAGACGCAGCCTCATCTCCATGAGCTGAGTGGGACGTCCCAAAGCCGTATAGGCATGAGGGGTGGGAAAACGCAACCAGACAGGAACGTCAACTCCAAAAGGCTGAATGTAGCCAACCGGGCAACATGGAGCTCAACCAAACAGGAGCTCATCCAAATAAAAGCCCCCGAAGAGAAGTACAACAAACATTCCCTTATGAAACAGCAGCCTGCAAAACCTTGCGGCCAAAAGAAGCATCTGAAGAAGCCAACAAATCCACCTTGTAAAATTTGGTAAAGGTGTGCACAGACGACCAAGTCGCTGCCTTACAAACTTGTACAACAGAGGCCTGATGGCAAAAAGCCAAAGAGGCACTTAGCGCTCTAGTAGAATGCGCCTTCACAGGGAAAGGAGGAACCTGACCTTGATCGAATAAGCCTGAACAACCATCTGCCTGATCCATCTCGAAATGGTCGCAGCAGACAGAGCCAAACCTTTGCAAATACCGTCCAGAAGGACAAAGTCAGACTTCCTGAAGGACTCAGTAACCGCCAGATAAACCCTCATCTCCTGAACCACATCCAGAGAGTGCAAAGCAACTTCCTTGTGATGTTTAGGCTTAGGACATAAGGAAGGCAACACAATGTCTTCATTCAAGTGAAAATCCGACACCTCCTTTGGAAGAAAGGACGGATAAGGTCGGAGGACCACTTTATCCCTGTGGACCACCAAATAAGGCAGACAGGACAACGCCGCCAACTCAGACTCTGCGGGCAGAAGTGATAGCCACTAGGAAGGCAACCTTCTGCGACAAAGAATGCAGAGAAATCTCCCTAATATTCCCAAAAGGAGGCTTTTGAATAACAGACAAAACCAGATTAAGATCCCACTGTGGTAACGGGGATCTCCTCGGAGGGGCCAGATGACGCATCCCCTGAACGAAGGTTCCAAACAAACTGAGTAGCCAACGGACGTTGGAAGTAAATAGCCAAGGCCAAAACCTGGCCCTTGATCGTACCCAACGCCAAACGCTGCTCAACCCCCTTTTGTAAAAAGGCCAAAACCCTAGCTATAGAAAACCAGTGAGGGCGCAGATGCAGGGATTCACACCAAGAATGTACGATTTCTACGTATAATGATAGATCTTCCTAGATGTCGACTTCCTGGCCTTCAAAAGGGTAGGAATCACCAAATTAGAAAGGCCGCTATCCCTCAACACCTTGCTTTCAACAGCCAAGCCGTTAAAGCCAGCGACTGTAAAGCAGGATGGAAGATCGGTCCTTGAGATAGTAGATCTTTCCGCAAAAGGAAGACGCCATGGAGGATCCACGTCCATTTTTACCAGCTCTGCGTACCAAGACCGACGAGGCCAGTCTGGTGCCACCAGAATGACCAGGATGCCTTCCATCACCACCTGGCGAAGAAACCTTGGCAGGAGAATGAGTGGAGGGAGGGCATAGATCAGGTGATACTGACTCCAAGGAGCCACCAGAGCGTCGGTGTTGGCCAGAGGATCCCAAGACCTGGCCACAAACTTCTGAACTTTCCTGTTAGGGGAGACGCAAACAGATCCACGCCCGGGGGGCCCCCACCGGACACACAGGAGATGGAACACCTCCGGATGCAGGGACCACTCCCCCTGACGACTCAGGTAATCCGCTTGCCAATTCTCCACACTCGGGATGTGGACTGCGGAAAGAGCCGAACATTGTGTTCTGCCCATACCAGAATCACGGCCACCAACTTGGCCGCCAGGGCACTCCTGGTGCCCCCTTGATGATTGATGTAAGCCACGGCCGTGGCATTGTTCCACCTGGACCCAAACCGGAGAGCCGCGTAGCAGACTCGTCCAGTGAAGCAGGTAGAGCTTGATCGCTCTCAGCTCCAGAACATTGATCGGGAAGGAAGACTCTTCCGACGCCCAAGTCCGCTGAGCACAGAACTTCCCCAGCACTTCACCCCAGCACAGCCTGATAGGCTGGCATCCGTGGTGACCACCGTCCAAAACACCGGCAGGAAGGACTTGTTATGGCACAGGACAGGTGACTGGATCCACCGAGAGAGACGACTGAGTTGGCTTAACCAAATCTTCTGGTCCAATGACTGAGGATCTCTGTTCTATTGTGACAATCTCTTTCTGCAGCTGTCTCGTGTGAGACTGAGCAAACGGGACTGCTTCGAAGGTCGAGACCATCAGACCTAGGGCCCTCATGCAAGCCCGCAAGGAGGACTGATCGGCCTCCATCAGCAATTGGGCCGCCCTTTGCAACTTCTGAAGCTTATCCAAGGAAGGAAGTCCCTCGCCAGAGCAAAGTCAGGGATCAGCCTCAGATAGGTGACACGCACAGACTGAGTCAGGGCAGATTTGGCGACATTGATCATCCACCCGAAGTCCTGAAGGGTCCGAATTGTGATGGAGATGTTTTCCAGCAGATCCGAATGGGAAACTGCTCACAACAGGAGATCGTCCAGATACCCCACAATGGAGATACTTTGTCGACGCAACAAGGCCAGCACAGGGGATAGGACCTTGGTTAAAAACTCTGGGAGCCGAGGCGAGACCAAAAGGTAACGCCACAAATTGAAAGTGCTCCTCTGCCACCGCAAAGCAGTGGAATCGCTGATGTCCCTCGAATATGGGGACATGGAAATATGCATCTTTGAGATCGATGGACGCCATAAATTCCCCCTGATTCAAAGATGCCACAACGACCAAATGGACTCCATTTTGAATTTCTGCACCAGCACAAAGCGGTTCAGAGCCTGGAGGTCCAGGATTGGACACACCTTGCCCTCCTTTCCAGGCACGGTGAACAGGTTTGAATAGAAATCTGGAGAGCGTTCCTGCTGGGGAACTGGCATGATCAATCCTTGAGCCATGAGATCTCGCACAGCCTCCTGCAGATCCTTCAAACGCTCCGGAGACAGGTGACGATTTGACTGAAAAAAACGGTCCCCTGGCCAGGACCAGAATTCGATCTTGTACCCAGAACAAACCAGTTTGCAAACCCATTTGTCCTGAATGAAGGAAGTCCAGGGTTCTGGAAAGAAGCGCAGACACCCCCCCCCCCACCCCTAAGACGGGTGAGGGCGCCCCTTCATGCTGAAGAGGACTTGTCTGCAGCACTGGACTGACCAGCCTTGGACTTGCCCCAGGGTTTCTTAGCACCTCCAGAAGTTCTGAACGGCTTACCTTTTTCTTGCGCCCCGGAGGCACGAAAAAAACATTTTTGAGCAGAAAAGGAGGGACCCCGCTTTGGACGGGGTATCTTACCCTTGGAGGATTGTGACAGAAGAGTACTCTTCCCGCCAGTCAGGCCCTTGATCAACTCATCCAATGAGTCAACAAACAACCTGTCTCCCAGAAAGGGGAGATCAGCTAAGGCTTCTGAAGCTTGGTTAGCCGACCAGCTCTTCAACCAGACCATGAGTCTTAAAACAATGCCCACGGCCGAGAGCCGCATCACACAGGAACACCAGAGCCTGGATCACCTGGTCCAACAGTTCCAGCTGTTCCAGAGGAACAGTCTTGGGATCCAAAGACTCCCGCAAACCCCTAATCTATTCCGTCACCGTCTGTGAGACTACCAAAGACAAAAAAAAAACGTTTCAAAATGGAACCCGCCAGCGCGTGAAGATGGCGGAAAAAGGGATTCCACCAGTCTGTCCACTGGATCTGTAAAGACTGGGAAATCCTCCACAGGCACAAGAGTAGATTTGTTTAATCTGGAAACAGGATGGTCCACTGTAGGTGGCACCTTCCAACGGTTGGAGACCTTTTCAGCAAAAGGATACCGCCGTTTAAAGCATTTTGGCACCACTAACACGTGCTTAACGTGCCGCCACAATATCGTGAAAAAAGTGTCGTGACAAGGGAAAACCCTGTCAGCTTTTAGAGACTTCTGGGAGCCAAAAGCCACCCGTGGCCCTGCCGATGTGGGCTCATCAGCCAATTTTACATTATCCCGCACTGAAATAATCAGGGCTTCCACCAAAGCGCATTCCCGTGCTGCAGCTGAAGACAGGTCCTCTTCACCATCTGACAGAGGACGGTGACCCCTCAGGAAGGGGAGCATCCAGGGCAACCACATCAGCATCTGAATCAGAGGACACCTCCACAGATGGTGAAGGCAGCGGCCGTTTTCAGCTATAAACCTTTTTCATGACTAAATCAACTTAAGTCGCCAGGCTTTCCAGGGCAGCGGAAATCACGGCCAGCGACTGCGATCCGGACTGTCCGAGAGTCGCACAGAGTGAGTCTGGGGGTGAGATTCCACTTTTGGGACTCCATAGTGCAATTCGCAAAAAAACGGAGTACTGTAGCTTTAAGAACGCCGATCGCAGCGCTCAGCAGGGAGCCCCTTTAAACCAAACTGATAGCAGAAAGTGCAAGGATATGCCCGCAGGAACCCTCAATACTTTAACCACTTGCCGACCGCCGCACGACTATCTACGGCGGCGGTCAGCCCCTCACAGGCAAAGTGACGTAGGTCTACGTCGCTCGCCTGTGAGGGTTTAGGGAGCGAGCGCGCGCCGCCGGAGGCGCGCTCCCGCTCCCGCGTGGTCACGGACCTCCCCGCGCGTGTGACCGGCGGACCCGATCGCCGCCGGCCACTCTGCGATCGGCGGGGGAGAGGGAGAAAGTCAGGCAGCTTGTGTAAACAAGCTGCCTGTCATTCTCCTCTCTGTATGAGAGCTGATCACATGGATCTACTATGTAGATCCATTGATCACTCTGCATACAGTTGAAGCCACAGCCAATCACAGTTAGAATCACGCCCCTAGGGACACACACAGCCCCTCCCTCTCAAATAAAGTTAACCCCTTCACTACCAGTGTATTTTTACAGTAACAGTGCATATATATAGCACTGATTACTGTAGAAATGTCACTGGTAACCCCAAAAGTGTCAAAAATGTCAGTCAAGGGTCCGATCTTTCCGCCGCAATGTCGCAGTACCGCAAAAAAAAAAATCGCAGATCGCCGCCATTACGCGTTAAAAAAAAAAACAACAAAAATGACAAAAATCTTTCCCTTTGTTAGTAAACGCAATAACTTTTGCGCAAACCAATCAAAATACGCTTTTTGCGATTTTTTTTACCAAACATAGGTAGCATAAAACAAATTGGCCGAAAATATTAAAAAATTTTGATTTTTACATTTTTTTTGGGGGGAATTTCATATAAAAAAAAGGGAAAAATATTGCTATTTTTGCAAAATTTACGCTCTTTTTTTGTTTATAGCGCGTGATCAAAAAATCGCACAGGTGATCAAATACCGCCAAAAGAAAGCTCTGTTTGTGGGAAAAAAAGGACGCCAAATTCGTTTAGGTACAGCGTCGCACGACCGCGCAATTGTCCGTTAAAGTCACGCAGTGCCGAATCGCAAAATACCCTCTGGTCGTTTAGCAGCCAAATCCTCCGGGGCTTAAGTGGTTAACACCTCAGACACAGCCTCCTGAATCTTCCACAGCACGGAGAGAAAAGCAGGAAGTGATCTCGGCTCAGCAGCAGGAAATGACCACACAGGAAGTGATGTCGCCTGATAGGAATACACTGTCAAGTATAGCACCAGGGCTACACAAAGATGGATGCCCATACAAAACAATAGGAAGCTGCAGGGAAAATAGCTGCCCCATACAAACCTATGGGGAAAAAATTACATTGCCCACACCTAAGACGGCAGTGCCCACGGCGCACCATGTGGCTTGGGACCGACACATGAAGGCCTCAGGAACCACAACAGGGACCAGCTAGCCCAAGGTGCCATGCCACCCCCCCCCCCCTTCCCGAGCACCAGAGCACTCCAGACACAC
Source organism: Pelophylax lessonae (assembly GCF_965119305.1). Taxonomy (NCBI): domain Eukaryota; kingdom Metazoa; phylum Chordata; class Amphibia; order Anura; family Ranidae; genus Pelophylax; species Pelophylax lessonae. The sequence continues at coordinate 13,312,836 of NC_138771.1, read as the reverse complement.
AGCCTCTGCAGGGACAGGGAAGGACACAGGCCAGGCACCAGACAGACCAGGGGGATCTCTTGGGAGGCACAATCCCATTATCCCCAGGGGAAGGCCCACATCCCCACAAGGCCAGCAGGGGCAAGGGGGGCACAGTTACTCACCATACCATGGACCGGGTGGGGTCCGCTCCGGACAGACTGCCTCCCACCCGAAGTGGGAGTCCTGCCAGCCAAGGGGTACGCTGCGACTCAGGGCGTTTCGGGTTGTTGCATCCCGGCGAGGCATCCCCTCGCAGGCTCGCCCCCCTCTGGACAAGGGGGCACCGTCGTGGCGAGGCCTAGGTCGGAACTATAGTGGTTAGGCCTAGGTCGGAACTATAACCTGCTCACGCTCGGTAGGCCAGACTGGGGGGACCATAAGGATCTAGATTATCCAGTACGAAGCCCCCGCCGGCATCGTTGCTTGTAGGTCGCCAGGAAAATTCTTCCCTGAACACTAGCTAGCAAGTGAGTAAAGAGAAATAAAAGAAAATATTCTGAAAAGAATAAAAAGGAGCCCCAGCAGGAAACCTAGGTCCTACTCCTTCTCTAGGCAGAAAACAAACTGATGTGCTAGGTTGTGCAGTGGGGGTTTATGCCTGGAGGGACAGCCCCCTGGGCGTGTGTATTCAAATTTCCCTGCCTAGACTACTCCTGATGGGAGAAGCATAAACCCACTCAGCTCATGGAGATGAGGCGGCGTCTGTCGATAGGCGATAGAGAAAATATATATTTATTCAGTTTTGTAAAAAGATTATATAATGTCCAGTGTGTCTTCTTTTGTAACTTTATTGCCGAATTTACCTTATTTATAGCGCCGCTGGGCGCACACGTGACCCGCCGGAAATCACCTTTCCTCCCAGGTGGTGTCAGTGGCCCCTCCCTCTGCAATGCTCAGAACAGGCCTGATGTTGTCAGCGGGGGATCTAAGCCCTTCCCCTTATCAGTGCTCGGAGCAGGGAAGAAGAGCTCCGGCTGGTCATGTGAGCGCCCAGCTGCACTGTAAATGAGGTATTTTCCACAATAAAGTTACAAAAGGAGACACACTGCATATCATATATTCTTTTTATAAAGTTACTTAAGGAGACACACTGGACATTCTATAAATCTTTTTACAAAACGGTTTACATCTTTGTACAATGACATTAAATAAGGTTTAATCAAAAAGAGGGAGGGCATAAAAAGTTCCTCATCCATATAGAACACAGATCAAACAAAAACAAAAAAGGGAGGGGGGAGGGAAATGGGGCAGAATGTCGGAGTTTACTGGTACCAAAAGGAGGACTATACACATAGTAAAATATCAAAATGTATTGCACAAGGTCTTTAAAAAAACTTTTTTGTTTAAAACCAAGAAACTAGTGGATTTTTATAAACAACTGCAATTATAGCTGCAAGTGGTTGTATGGCACTGGTAGTATTTTAAGTGAAAATAAAGGGATTACTGCAGTGGTTAATACTTTGCGAATGGAAAAACTGGATTTTTGACTACCAGTAAAAATGGATTTTTGTAAGATCTTACCGTAAAATTCTTTTCTCTTAAGCTCATTGACAGACGTAGTCCTCTTGATTAATATCAAATTGGGTTATGCTGCCCTCTACAGGAGTAGGACTAGGCAGAAAGAAAAACTTTCTGGCCACACCTTAGGGGCAGTCCCAGAGGGTATATCCTCTCTCTCTCTGCTACAGGAAGTCAGTTATGTCACAAAGCAGTGTTCGAGAATTTAACCCAACCCAACTCAATGATAGAGGGGCGGGTACTGCGTCTGTCAATGAGCTTAAGAGAAAAGGATTTTACGGTAAGATCTTACAAAAATCCATTTTTCTCTGTCGCTCATTGACAGACGCAGTCCTCTTGATTAATATCAAATTGGGACGTCCCAAAGCAGTGCCACAAATGAGGGGTGGGATAACAGAAATCAAAATTCAAATCCAGAAGGCCCAACCGGTGCCGACTAGAAGTCTTAAGGGCTCATCAAACCACAGGATGAGACTCAACTGAAAACCCAACAGAAGAAAACCCTCGAGGTAGACCAACAGTCTCCTCAAATTGCGGCCTGCAAAACCTTGCGGCCAAAAGAGGCATCCGACGATGCCAACACATCAACTTTATAAAATTTTGTAAAGGTATGAACCGACGACCAGGTAGCCGCCTTGCAAACCTGGACCACTGACGCCTGATGGCGGAAAGCCCAGGAAGCACTGAGCGCCCGAGTGGAGTGCGCCTTAACAGGGAACGGAGGATTCCGACCCCTAATAAAATAAGCCTGTACCACCGTCTGTCTGATCCATTTGGAGATAGTCACGGCAGATGCAGGCAACCCCTTTTTGGGGCCATCCGTGATCACAAAAAGTGAATCCGTTTTACGAAACGAGTCCGTAGTCTTCAGGTATACCGATTGCCCGAACCACATCCAAGGAATGTAACGCACACTCCCGAGGATGACTGGGCTTAGGACACAAGGAATGTAGCACAATATCTTCATTCAGATGAAACTCTGAAACCACCTTAGGAAGGAAGGATGGATTCGGACGAAGAACTACCTTATCCCTATGAACCACCAGATATGGAGGACAGGATAATGCGGCCAGTTCTGACACCCTGCGTGCAGAAGTAATGGCCACCAAGAAGGCCACCTTCTGGGATAATGTAAGCAAGGGAATCTCCCTGATATTTTCAAAGGGAGGTTTCTGAAGAACCGACAACACCAAATTAAGATCCCAGGGCGGTAAGGGCGCGCGCGCACTGGCGGAGCCAAGTGCCGCACCCCCTGGATGAAATTCCGCACCAAGGAATGGGTAGCCAAAGGTTTCTGAAAGAAAATTGCTAACGCTGAAACCTGACCCTTGACAGTACTCAAGGCCAGCTTCTGCTCAACCCCCTGTTGTAGAAAAGCCAAGATTCGGGTCACCGAATAGGCACGTGGAGGAAATCCAAGGGATTCACACCACGCAATATAAGACCTCCATGTGCGATGATAGACTTTTCTGGAAGTCGCTTTCCTTGCTTTAATTAAAGTAGGAATAACTGAAGTTGACAATCCCTTGTCCTTCAGCACCTGAGTCTCAATAGCCAGGCCGTTAAAGCCAGCGATTGTAAAGCAAGATGGAAGATCGGTCCCTGAGACCGCAGATCCTCCCTGAGAGGAAGTCTCCCAGGAGCGTCCGCGACCAGCCTGACCAAGTCGGCGTACCCGGGTTGACGAGGTCATTCCGGAGCTACCGGGATAACTGGAATTCCCTCCACCTCTATCCTGCGCAGAAGTTTCGGCAGCAACTTGAGAGGAGGAAAGACATACAGTAGCTGATACTGTCCCCACGGGGCGACCAGCGCGTCTGCTGCGTCCGCTCGATCTCGGGAGCGGGCTACAAACCTCTGCACCTTCCTGTTGAGCCGAGCTGCCAACAGATCCACCTCCAGGGTGCCCCAATGAAGGCACAGCTGGTGAAAAAGCTCTGGATGAAGAATGCTGGCCACTTCTATGGCCGCCAGGACACTCTTGGTGTCCCCTTGGTGATTGACATGAGCCACGGCTGTGGCCTTGTCTGACTGGATCCAAACCGGGCTGCCCTGAAGCTGCTCGGTCCAGTAAATGAGACAAAGTCTGATCGCTCTCAGTTCCAATACATTTGTCTGTAACCTGGATTCTATCGGAAGAAATGATTTCCCCTAGTTGAGCATCGGAGCCCGAAGCCACCAGACCAGAGACTCCCTGGTCCGCTCGCTCAACCGGATCCCATTGTCCAGAGAATCGGGATTCCGATTCCATTAGAAAAGAATCTCCTTTTGGAGAGTTCGGGCATGAGACTGGGCATACGGTACTGCTTCTAAGAAGGCCACCATCAGTCCCAGGATCCTCATGCAAGTCTGAAGGGAAGACCAGTTGACGGATAGTAACATCCGAATCGTTCACTGAATCTTCCAGCTCCTGGTGGGAACTAGGAATGATCCTTGGGAAATGTGAAGAAAACGTTCTGCTCAAGGAACGGGAACTACCGCTCCCTGTTGCATCAAGTCCATTACTGCCCCCCGCAAAGCTTTTAAGAGATCCGGGGATAGTCGAAGGTTTGAAGGGAAGAATCGCACCGGTGGAAGTGATCGAAACTTGATCTTGTATCCCGACCGTATGACCTCGCGAACCCCTTTGTTCAGGATTCTGGAAAGCCATGGATCCGGAAACCGGTGAAGACGTCCCCCACCCCAGAGATGGGTGGGGGTGCACCTTCAGGCTGTATTGGTCTTATCTTCAGGTTTGGCTGAGCCGGACCCTTGTTTACCCGACCAGCGCCCTTTGAAACCCCCTGCAGGGGTTTTGGGGGGCTTTGCCTTATCGCCCGACCCAGCAGAACGAACAAACTTTTTATGAACGGAAAAGGAAGGTCCTCGCCTGTTACGAGGTCCTTTACCCTTAGCAGTCTGTGGTAAAAAAGTGCTCTTGCCCCCAGTGAGATCCTTTATAATCTCATCCAAGGTGGCCCCAAACAGGCGATCCCCTTGAAAAGGGAGATTTGCCAAAGCTTTTTTGGAACCTTGATCCGCCGACCAGCACTTTAACCACAACACGCGTCTGAGGACCACTGCTGAAACAGATGCACGCCCTAGCAAGGAAGTGGCGTCCAGGGCGGGGTCACAGATGAACTGTCAAAGTTTGTGAGACTAAACCAATGGCCACAACTGGCCTAACTGTTGACCCTATCAGGGAAAAAATGGAGCGGGATTCCGCTTCCACTTTTCGATCCACCGGATCCCTAAAGGACGGAGCGTCCTCCAACGGGATAACAGTGGCTTTGTTTAGTCTGGAAATCGGGGGGTCCACCACTGGTGGTACCGTCCATCTTTTAAGGAGGGATTCCTCAAACGGATAGCGCCTAGCAATGCGTTTGGAAATAGCAGGGGTTCGTTTCGGACAATCCCATTCTTCTTTAATAAGATTACCAAAACATATGGGCAAGGGAAAAACCTTCGCCATTTTGGTAGGCTTGCTGGTACCAAAGGGAATTTCAGCTACCTCTGTCGGTGTAACCTCAAGGCTTAAGGTTTCCTGGACAGACATGACCAGTGCGTCCACCAACGCTTCTTCTTGCGCTATGGCGGAGGCAGAAACGTCCTCCTCACTATCTGAGGAGACCGTACCTGAGATAGCAGCCCCAGAAGAGGGGCCTGCAGCTGCAGTGACAAGCTCAGAATCCGTATCTGAAGTGTCAGATGAAATAGGGGTAGGCGGGGGTCGCTTTCTTGCCCCCCGTCCCTGACAGGCTACCTCCACCCGGGATACCAAAGACTCCAAAACTGCTGATAATGCATCAATCACAAGTGGGGCACTGGAGGGTCCTGCGGCCACCTCGAGGGGATCAGGTGGGGATACATGTGTGGCAGGGTCCATGATTAATCCCAGACACTTGCCGGCAAACAAAAAATAATTGTAAAGAAAAAAAACTTTTTTTTTTTTTTTTTTTTTTACCTTTTGTAATCCCCCAGCGCAACAGCGCCCCTCAGTGTTACCTGCTTTGGACCCCACAGAGAGAGAAACAGACCCCAAGGCTCACCACCTGATGCACAGAAGTTTCTATCAACCTGCTCTCAGCGCTGTCTGTTACAGACAGGAAGTCCTTTGGATCCTTTTCCCGAGTCAAAGGAGGCGGCTCCGCCCCTTTACACGCCTTCCGGCGCCTCCCATGCTACTCCTTGAGGTAGCTGGTCACTTCCAAAATGGCCGCCCCCATTGCTGGAGACACGAGGCCCTGTGGAAAGATGGCAGCGGCCTGCGGAAGGTAGTTTATCGGCCTGTGCGGCCTGCAGGAGGTGTGCGGCCTGCGGGAGGATGGCGGTAGTCCAGGCACAGGCATCGGCCTGTATTGCAACCTTATGTATAAGGTAGGATGCTATCACCTTCTTACATTGCCAGCCACTGACTTCAGTCATGGTCCCTTATAGTGCCCCTCATACAGTGACTCCGATAGTCAGCTCCCAAACCAAGCCTTCTGGTTTTTATTCACTAAATCACCCTCTAGAGGGGGATCTGTGACACCTGTTATAGGATAGAGGGGGGATCCAGGATCATGAGGGTCCGATCATCCCAGGGAGGGGCCCGCGTCCACCCACAAACCCATCAGGGGGAGAGGGGGAACATATTACTCACCATACCAGAACAGGCGGGCGCCAACTCCTGACAGAACCCCTCTCTAAACTGGTCGTCGGCGTCCCGGCGAGACGTTTAACTCGCAGGGTCAGTCCCCGTCCAGTGGGACTATGTCGCTGCCGACCCAGCGCGGAGCTAGGGCCTGCACGCGCTCGTAGGCTGACTGGGGTGACCACTGGATCTCAACATCCAGCCCGTCGCCCAGTTTCAGCATACTTGCTTGAAGATCTCACAGGAAAAACTTGAGAAAAAAAGCTGCCTAAAAAAAAATTTCTAAAAACATCTTGCCAGGACCAAAGATCCCAGCAAGGAACTTAGGTCCTTACTCCTGACTAGACAGAAAAAAACTGACTTCCTGTAGCAGAGAGAGAGAGAGAGGATATACCCTCTGGGACTGCCCCTAAGGTGTGGCCAGAACGTTTTTCTTTCTGCCTAGTCCTACTCCTGTAGAGGGCAGCATAACCCAATTTGATATTAATCAAGAGGACTGCGTCTGTCAATGAGCGACAGAGAAAATCCTTTTCTCTTAAGTTTATTGGCAGACGCAGTTCCTAATGCATATCAGTAGGGTTATACTGCCCCCTACAGGAGTAAGACACTAGACAGAGAAAAAAGTTCTGGCTATGCCTATGGGCAGTCCCGGAGGGTACATCCCCTCTCTTTCTGCATAGGATGTCAGTTTTGTATCAAAGCAGTGTCAGAGAAGTGATACCAACCCAACTCAAAAAAGAGGGGCGGGAACTGCGTCTGTCAATTAACTTAAGAGAAAAGGATTTTACTGGAAGTCAAAAAATCCAGTTTTCTCTATCGTTCATTGACGGACGCAGTTCCTTAAGCTTATCAGTAGGGATGTCCCAAAGCAGTGCCATAAAATGAGGGGTGGGAACAGCAGAAAAGAACAAGTCCCCAAGGCTAAACATAGCCAACCAGGCAACATAGGACTCATCAGAACAGTAAGATGAAGCCCACCTGAAACAGTAAACAGCCCCAAGGAAGGCCAAAAAGCCCTCCAAACCCCTGACTAGACAGATTATATCGGACATCCTTTGCCGAAGAGAGAGGGTGAACCCTCCGGGACTGCCCATAGACGTAGCCAGAACTTTTTTTCTGTCTAGTGTCCTACTCCTGTAGGGGGCAGTATAATGCTACTGATATGGATCAAGAACTGTGTCCGTCAATGAACGATAGAGAAAACGAATTTACCAACACAGGGGATGTTCATGTAAATATGAAAAGTTATGGGCCCCATGGTTGGATGTCCCTGGACTTGCACATGTTGCTTTAATATGTCTGTGGACGAGCTAACAGGCTGAATGTAATGGTTTTGGGTTCAATGGCATGTACACTGGACCAGGGTGGTACTGGTTCGGACTGCTTTTACATATTCACTGGAAGGTACTGCCTGGTTATGTTGTACTGGCATAAAGTTAATAAAGTTTTCTCTGGATTTAAAAAAAAAAAAAATATATTATATATATATATATTTTTTTTTTTTTAACCATAAACAAAAACAGGTTATACTCAGCCTAGAGCCTCCTCTTCTCAGGTCCCCCGATGGAGCTTCTGACCCCTCCCTCCTGCCGAGTGCCCCCAAAGCAAGCCCCCCAAAGCAAGCCACTTACTACAGCTCGCTCCTGAGCCGCTGTGTGTGTTCACTCACACACGGAGCACGGCTCGGCCTACCCCCAACTCTCTTCTCATTGGCTCACTGGGTGTGATTGAGAGTTAACAGGAGCCAATGGCTCCCGCTGCCATCTCAGACAATGAGGAAAAGAGGAAAAGACCCAGGTGAGCCACCACTCTCATGCACATCCCTGGATCGAGATAAGGTTAAATATTGGGGAGGGAAGAATGTTTTATTTCCTGCACAGCATGTATGAAGGTAAAAAACCTTGAGCCTTTACAACCACTTTAACATTTCCTTCTCCGATTACTCATTTAGATTTGCATGCACTATGTCACATGTCCACGTCCTTTTGTGATTTGATTTACCTAAAGGTTGGGTTGAATAGACATTAGGTCATGGTCAAGCACGCTACTGTCTAACTCAGCCTTTTTCAACCAGGGTGCCCAGGCACTCTGGGTTGCCTTGGCAAAATGCCTAAAATCAAAAATTGTATACAGGCCGGCAGGTGGGCAAAGCCTTTTAGTTACACAAAGCCACGGGTTTTCATTATGCACCATAACGACATTCTAGACCAGTGATGGTGAACCTTGGCACCCCAGATGTTTTGGAACTATACTTCCCATGATGCTCATGCACTCTGCAGCGTAGTTGAGCATCATGGGAAATGTAGTTCCTTAACATCTGGGGAGCCAAGGTTCGTCATCACTGTTCTAGATAATGGCATCCTAACAACCAATAACATCATCAGTTATGAAGGAGAATGTCTGTAGCCTCCACAGCATCCTTGTTTGACCCTTCTCTGCCTTTCTCCATCAGCACTGGGGTGACATTAGCTGACTGATGGAGAGAAATTGAGGGAGAAGAGAAACATTGGAATACTAATCAGTACCAGTGTGCAAAAGTGTATTTGCTTTGGAAGAATAAACCTCCTCTAAGGTTGGGTGTCCTGCTTGTGGATGTTGCTGCATTGTATAAAACTATTAGAACAGTTTTTACATTTTAGAATGGGGTGCCTCAAGACTGTCCAAATTTTAAAAGGGTGCCTTGACTAAAAAAAAAAAAAAAAATTGAGAAACACTGGTCTAACTCCTCACAATTCAACTGCAGCAACACAACCAGGAAACAGCCTGAAAACAGGAAGGACAACATATGCAACTTACCTTTGCTTCATAGAGGAGTGGCCCATGAAAACACAACACACGTTCACCTGCAAGATGAATACTTGGAATCAGCAACAGGTCTAGGTGTGTATAGTCACAGCACATCATGCAGAAATAAGACTGATTTATACAAAAACTGAAAAAACCCCAATGATTGCCAACAACTAACACTATCCTAATATGCATAGCTTGTCACTAGCTGGTCTGGGGCATTACCAAGTACATATAATACCAAATACCACAACTTTAGACACCCCAATAGGTCAAGTCGTAAAAGGACAATCTTGTATTTACATTAAAGCCCAACTCCGGGAAATTGGAAAAAACTCTTCCAGTGGTGCTAGGCCTGCAGTGCAAGGGTGAACAGCCCATTCAGTCAAAGGGAGAGGAGAAGGACTAACTTATCTGATCCTCTAACCCGCACCCACCCCCCAGTGGATGGTGCTCCCACATAGTGGACTGTACCTCTGCATCCTCACACACAATACAGGGCTATAGACCCTGCATTGATCTGGACATCAGGAGCATAGAGGAGAAGATGCTGCAGTAACTGGTCTGGCAGCTAGAAGCAGCAGAGAATTCTTCATTAAAGGATAAGTTCACCTTTTCATAAAAAATAAAAAACATGCACATTTTATTTGCAGGTGGGAAAAAAAAAAAAAAAAAGTGCATTGTTTTTCTAGGGAGCCTGCATTTTTTTTTTCTAGGGAACCTGCAGACTCTCAAGATAGCTGCCTGTACCTTGTACAGGCAGGAAGAACCAATGAACTACAAAGTTGCTCACCAGCGCCCCCTTACAGTTCATTCAGAACTAGAAGACATCAGCTGCATTGGATGACCGTAGTTGTTCATTCAATCACAGGGATTTGTGAATGAATGACATGGCCATGTGGGCAGAGCGCATTCTTTAGAAAAAGTGACAGTGGGCGGGGGAATCTTCTCTGGGTTGGGGGAAAATGGCAAAATTAGTGTCAGGAGCTGGAACATGTTACATGTTCCAAATGGCGAACTTATCCTTTAACCAGACCTAAACGAGCAATCACCCCTGCAGTGCAGGTACAGCCCCCACTGCAAGGGATCATTTTTAAGTTTCCCGAAGCTGGGCTTTTAGGTGCACCAAAAGCAATCAACTACCACACTGCAAAAAATACTCACCTTTCTGGCAGGCAGTGTCCTAAAAGTTGGTAGTATTGTGGCTCTCCAATGGTTGTGTTGAATACCTGGTCACTCGTTATGTGCTGTGTTTCCTCTGACAGGCCCATAGGTCACTACTGTGTCCTATAGGGTCATAGAACCAGCAGCAGGAACAAGGTACCCAACAAACTTGAAAGGACCCAACACCAGCAGCTACCGGAGAGCTGCAATACAGTAAACAGTAAAGCAGGCCACAGATAGATCAAAAACGCAGCCAGTTCAGCAAGGCCTCAACAAATTTCGACCCACCTATGGGCAGGCTGGTTGTACAGAAGTCGATCTCTCGAACAAATTTCTGTAAAACCAGCCTGTTGGAATACTTTCGCTCGACCAGAGTCGCCGAGGAGTATATTCTCACAGCGGGGACGTTTTCCCCTGTCCGCACACGATAGCTCCTTGGGAGGTATTCCCTCATCTACCTCAAATGTGTGTTTGGGGGAATCAATTCGCTGGTTAAACAAAAAGAAAACTAATCTTGTATGGCCTGCCTTAGGACATCATACACACGGAAAGAGGTGAGGGAGGGGGTGTCTGCTCTATTGCATTTGCAGGAATGGGCAGAGCCAACACCATAACAGGTTAAAAGAAGCATGCGAGTAAAGCCAGTTCACTGAAAATATGAGTTAATGATATGGCTGATCTTCACAACCCAAAAAACACTTGTTGCCACGACTGGAATATTTTTTAAAAATCGTATTAAACATGCCACTCATTCCAACTACATAAAGTACACCTAAAAATGGTTGTACAAAATAAGTATGCCCAAAACCCCCCACCAAAAAAAAAAAAAAAACATACAGATATAGATAGATATATACACTGCTCAAAAAATTTAAACGGAACACTTTTTAATCAAAGTACAGCATCAAGTCAAGTAAACTCCGGGGATATTGATCTGGTCAGTTAAGTAGCAGAGGGGATTGGTAATCAATTTTAGCTGCTTTGGTGTTAATGAAATTTAACAACAGGTGCACTAGATGGGAAACAATGAGACAACCCCAAAAACTAAGGAATGGTTTTACAGGTGGAGGCCATTGACATTTTTTCTACTCATCTTTTCTGACTGTTTTTCACTAGTTTTGCATTTGGCTTGGGGTCAGTGTCCACTACTGGTAGCATGAGGAGATACCTGGACCCTATAGAACAGCCTTTCTCAAACTCTCCAACACAGAGGAACCCTTGAAATAAATTTCTAATCTCAGGGAACCCCTACTAAAAAATAAAAATCTACAACTCATGACAGTGTGAGTCAGTGGGAATAATGCTCTCTACTCTTCACTGGGAAGAATTACCCCCTTACAAATAGCTAAAAGGAACAATGATGTCACTGGGAACTTGAAGAGGCAGAAATTGTCGATTTCTCAAGGAACCCTTTGCAACCTCAGGAGGAACCCTGGTTGAGAAACCCTGCTATAGAGGTTGCACGGGCAGTTTAACTCATCCAGGATGGCACATCAATACGTCCCATTGGCAGAAGGTTTGCTGTGTCTCCCAGCACAGTCTCAGGAGCATGGAGGAGATTCCAGGAGACCGGCAGTTACCCTAGGAGAGCTGGACAGGGCTGAAGAAGGTCCTTAACCCATCAGCAGGACCGGTATCTGCTCCTTTGTGCAAGGAGGAACCGGAAGAGCACTGCCAGAGCCCTACAAAATGACCAACAGGCCACTGGTGTGAACATCTCTGACCAAACAATCAAATAGATTTCATGAGGGTGTCCTGAGGGCCCGACGTCCTCTAGTGGGCCCTGTGCTCACGGCTAAGCACTGTGGAACTTGATTGGCATTTACCATTGAACACCAGAAATTGGCAGGTCCGCCACTGGCACCCTGTGCTTTTCACAGATGAGAGCAGGTTCACCCTGAGCACATGTGACAGACATGAAAGGGTCCGGAGAAGCTGTGGAGAACGTTATGCTGCCTGTAACATCGTTCAGCATGACTGGTTTGGTGGTGGGTCAGTCATGGTCTGGGGAGGCATATCCATGGAGGCTGCCTCCAAAGCCCTAACACAGGCCTGTTAAAGTGGTTGTAAACTTCTGAAATGAAAAATGAACAAAGCATATCCTTCTATAGTGTGCAGTTGCCTTGATCTAAAGCAGCTTGTGTGATTTATGTCTGCTCTCTCATTCTTTTCCTATCTGCACGACTCGCCTCCGACAGTTTCTGCCGACACCAAGCAATCTTGGGAGATGCTCCCACCCCTCACCTCTTCCTGCACACAGAGCAGGTGATTGACAGCCTTAGCTGTGCATGTTTTCCTAGGAGACTGACAATTCAGGTTTTAGATGATACTCTGGAGCTCAGAAATGCTGTGTAAATTCTGTACTTTGAACAGCTCTAGAGAGAGAACGCTGTAGATAAACATGGTACAACTTTTGTAGGATTTGTTTCATCTCTGTATTTCCTGAGGCCAGTAACTTCACTGGGTATAGTTAAGGGTTTACAACCTTTTTAAGGTGTTAAGGCCCTTTAAAAAACAAAGTGACATGCATACCAGTTGGCTCTGATTCAGCAGGAAATTTGTTCCATGATCAGAACAGACAGCTTGCAAAAAAAAAAAATACCCTAAAGGTGGATGTACTTGGCCTACAACTGCCTGCCCACTCCTGGTGATTTTCCTTTAACAGCTGACAGATTCATCTCCAGCCATTTGCTTGCCTTTATCCGGCCCTTGGGGTATTGTTCCTCCTACTGATGCAATTCCTTCAATGACACCAATAATGGGGCACTATTCCTCCACTGACACCAGAGATGGGACACTATCCTCCCAATGACTCCAGAGATGGGACACTATCCTCCCAATGACTCCAGAGATGGGACACTATTCTCCCAATGACACCAGAGATGGGACACTATCCTCCCAATGACTCCAGAGATGGGACACTATCCTCCCAATGACACCAGAGATGGGACACTATCCTCCCAATGACACCAGAGATGGGACACTATCCTCCCAATGACTCCAGAGATGGGACACTATCCTCCCAATGACACCAGAGATGGGACACTATCCTCCCAATGACTCCAGAGATGGGACACTATCCTCCCAATGACTCCAGAGATGGGACACTATCCTCCCAATGACACCAGAGATGGGACACTATCCTCCCAATGACTCCAGAGATGGGACACTATCCTCCCAATGACACCAGAGATGGGACACTATCCTCCCAATGACTCCAGAGATGGGACACTATCCTCCCAATGACACCAGAGATGGGACACTATCCTCCCAATGACTCCAGAGATGGGACACTATCCTCCCAATGACTCCAGAGATGGGACACTATCCTCCCAATGACACCAGAGATGGGACACTATCCTCCCAATGACACCAGAGATGGGACACTATCCTCCCAATGACACCAGAGATGGGGCACTATCCTCCCAATGACACCAGAGATGGGGCACTATCCTCCCAATGACACCAGAGATGGGGCACTATCCTCCCAATGACACCAGAGATGGGGCACTATTCCTCCCACTGACACCAGAGATGGGGCACTATCCTCCCAATGACACCAGAGATGGGGCACTATCCTCCCAATGACACCAGAGATGGGGCACTATCCTCCCAATGACACCAGAGATGGGGCACTATTCTCCCAATGACACCAGAGATGGGGCACTATCCTCCCAATGACACCAGAGATGGGGCACTATTCCTCCCACTGACACCAGAGATGGGGCACTATTCCTCCCACTGACACCAGAGATGGGGTACTATTCCCGCCAATGACACCAGAGATGGGGCATGAATCCGCCAATGACACCAGAGATGGGGCACTATTCCCGCCAATGACACCAGAGATGGGGCATGAATCCGCCAATGACACCAGAGATAGGGCACAATTCCGTTTACTCCCACAGGACGTCAGGACATTTTCTATTCGCCCTCCCCTCCTAAAGTCTGAAGGACAGTAAACTGGCCCTTTGTTTAGAAAGTTTGGACACCCCTGATCTAGAACTTTTTTTCTTTATTGTAGTCATATACACACACTGCTGGCTACTAAGGCACCAGCTAAAAAATTTGCTTCATCAACTACTTAGCCATAAGCATCAGTACTGTGTTACTGGCTATTAGCGCTCAATAAGAGGAACTCCTTTTCTTGGTCTCCATGTGATCTAGAAGCAATGAACACACACAGCTGCTTTCATAAGTTGAGTTCATTGAAAGACTGCGACTTTCTATACTGCCATAGTGCGAACCAGAGAATATGAAGACGACCCATACCATAGGCTCAATAACACCCAGGGCATGTTCTCACCAGAACACATGCCTCAAAATGCACATTGATCTACATTTTCAGACCACCTCATGTAGATGATCTAAATGTCAAAATGAATATATATATATATATTTTTTTTTTTTTTTTAAATTGCACCTGGACGGTGGGAACAGTTCCTACTGAAAACAATGAACTCTGTTCTGTTCACACATTTTGCACGGACACCAAAATGCATGACCACATAACTGGTGAGAACAAGCCCTACAAGCACACTCCCAACCCAACCACGCAACTAAATTAGGATACACCTCAGTACCATGGCAATGAAAATTCCAGCCCAGCAATAGAGGTACTCACCCAGAGTAAAGGGCTATTCTACCTGCTATGCCAAGAGTCATAAAAGCATAGGCAACACCAAGATTGCCCCAGGTGCATTATTAATAACATGGTTAAAATAAATAACTGCAAGTAAAAAGAGGAACATCTAAACCAGGTATATTAAAAAAGAATAGCGCGCAAATGCAAAAGAAATAACTACCAAATCTCAAACTCTCAAAATCCTCAAACTACGGCCCTCCAGATGTTGAGCTACACTTTCCATGAGGCATTGTAATAACTGGAAGGCCAAAGTTGAAGATCAATGATCTAAACTACTACAGGTTAAAGACGCAATATCTACACAAAGCAATTATTTTATAATAAACAATTGTGCTATTTTTACCATTGTGAATTGTCAGTTTGTCTAAATGGACAAGGTGGAGATTGACAAGGTGGGGCTGTGAGGTCATAATCACAGTTGCATTGCATTCATTAAAAAAAAAAAAAATGCAGTGTTTTCTGAATGGCGCCCGTGCCAAGGGAGAAAACTTCTGTTTTCACTGAGCAGCAGGGCGGCCGCTCAGCATTGGACCCAGAAGCTAACAGAGATCACTATACAGGGCAGCCGCTCAGCATTGGACCCAGAAGCTAACAGAGATCATGTATACAGGAAGGAGAGTGTAGGGTTAAAAGGGGGGATCCATTATGTACAGGAAGGGGGGGCAAGGTGTACAGTTTTTTTTTTTTGGGGGGGGGGGGGGTGCAAGTAGCTGGTCTTGCCTAGGGTGCAAAGTACTAGTTTAGAACCGGCCCTGACTACACCTGTGGCCAAAAGTTTTGAGAATGACACAAATATTTAATTTTCTCAAAGTCCGCTGCCTCAGTTTTTATGATGGCAGTTTGCATATTCTCCAGAATGTTATGAAGAGCGATCAGATGAATTGCAATTAGTTGCAAAGTCCCTCTTTGCCATGAAAATGAACTTAATCCCATAAAAAACTATTTTCACTGCATTTGTGAAAGCGGCTTCAGGGCGCCCAAGAAAGTCCAAAAAGCGCCAGGACCGTCTCCTATAGTGGATTCAGCTGTGGGATCGGGGCACCACCAGTGCAGAGCTTGCTCAGGAATGGCAGCAGGCAGGTGTGAGTAGATCGGCACACACAGTGAGGAGAAGACTTTTGGAGGATGGCCTGGTGTCAGGAAAGCCAACAAAGAAGCCTCTTCTCTCCAGGAAAAACATCAGGGACAGACTGATATTCTGTAAACGGTACAGGGATTGGACTGCTGAGGACTGGGGGAAAGTCTCTCTCACTATTAATCTCCTTTCCCATTATTTGGGGCATCCGAAAAAAAACCTTGTCTGGAGAAGAAAAGGTGAGCGCTACAATCAGTCCTGTGTCATGCACCCTGGGACCATTCATGTGTGGGGTTGCTTCTCAGCCAAGGGAGTGGGCTCACTAACAATTTTGCCTAAGAACAAAGAATGGTACAAAAACATCCTCCGAGACCAACTTCTCCCAACCATCCAAGGACAGTTTGGTGAGGAACAATGCCTTTTCCAGCATGATGGAGCACCTTGCCATAAGGCAAAAGTGATAAGTGGCTTGGTGATCAAAATATCGAAATTTTGGGTCCATGGCCAGGAAACTCCCCAGACCTTAATCCCATTGAGAACTTGTAGCCAATCTTTAAGAGGCGGGTGAACAAAATAAAAATCCCACAAATTGACAAAACTCCAAGCATTGCAAGAATGGGTTACCATCAGTCAGGATGTGGCCCAAAAGTTGATGGACAGCATGCCAGGGGGAATTGCAGGTCTTGAAAAAGAAAGGTCAACACTGCAAATATTGACACTTTGCATATACTTCATGTCATTGTAAATAAAAGCCTTTGACACTTATGAAATGCTTGTAATTATATTTCAGTATCCCATAGTAACATCCGACAAAAAAGATCGAATAACACTGAAGTAGAGCTACACGATTCTGGCCAAAATGAGAATCACGATTTTTTAGCTTGGAATAAAGATCACGATTCTCTCACGATTCTCTGTGTAACAAAAAAAATTGGGATAACTTTACTGTTACGTTTTTTTTTTTATTCATTAAAGTTTATTAATTGCGTTTGAAAGACTGCTGCACAAATACAGTGTGACATAAAATATTACAACAATCGCCATTTTATTCTGTAGGGTCTCTGCTAAAAAAATATATAAAATGTTTGGGGGTTCTAAGTACTTTTCTAGCAAAAAAAAAAAATGATTTTAAACTTGCAAGCAACAAGTGTCATAAAAAGGTCCAGTCTTTAAGAGGTTAAACTTCCTTTCTCCCTGGCAGAGGAAAGGAAAAGATACAATGTAATCATTTTTGTTTATAGTTACTGGGAGACTAATGCTGATAGGCGTTTGTGGGAGGAAAGATACAATGTAATCATTTTGTTTATAGTTACTGGGAGTTTTCCACAGCTGTTTTCTCTGCTCCCTCAGCTATGCAAAGAATCGAGAATATGTCAGGTTTAGATCGTCAGGGGGGGTGAATCGAGATCGCGATTTTCATACGATTAATCGTGCAGCTCTACACTGAAGCAGCACTTTGTGGAAATTAATATATGTGTCATTCTCAAAACTTTTGGCCACCGCTGTAGTAACAATGTCTATGTACAGTGATTGCAAGCTACCATAGGGATGAGCCATGTATGACGCATGCTTACTTACATTGGTCCAAACTAAACCAATATAACTATGCAAAAATACCCAAACTTCATTTTTAAACTGTCACTAAACCCTCATCATTAAACATTATCAATAAATGGTGTATTACATGCTGCTCATACTGAAGCAGTTTTGGCAGCTAGTGAATATGCTCAGTTTCCAGTGTATGGTCTACCCCGAGCATTTCCTCCCTATCACATCGGAGCAGCCCATGTGACTATAGAGTCACACATGTGGGCGTATAAAGTAGAAAAAAAAAAAAAACAGCTCACTCCCTCCCTCCTCCTCCATGCCCACTAACCAGCTAAACACAATTAGGAGCGGGATATTACATGTAGATTAATGGAGGTCATGTGACTATAGAGTCACACATGTGGGCGTATAAAGTGGTATTAAAAAAAAAAAAAAAAAAAGACAGCTCCCTCCCTCCACCTCCATGCCTACTAACCAGCTAAGCACAATTGGGGGCGGGATATTACATTTAGATTAATGGAGGCTTCACCTCCCTCTTACTCCAACACACAGGCTGGAGGGGTGTGACACAGCCTGTGACTGGCAGAAATCCGCCCACACCATGTTATTTCCAAATATTACGATTTAATTCCAAATATATCATTTATATGACAATATATAACAGTTTATTAACTATATTTTTTACTCTGTATTCCAAAGGCTGTTTTTTTTTTAACATGTGACCAGCAGAAGAGGACTAGAAGCCCCTCCTGCTTATGTTTCCCTGCAGACAGGCTGGGAGAGAGCTGTGTCATGTGACAGCTGGATAGCCACTAGGAAAAAATGGACTTCGATTTTTTTTTTCAAATTAAAATAATTACAGTGCTGCCATCTATATACAGGAATGAAAGGGACAATGTAAATTACAGTGTGTGTGTGTGTGTGTGTGTGTGTGTGTGTTTAGTATCACTTTAAGTGGGATTTTCTATGCAATACAAACATTACTATATTTGCATTATTACAAAATATTTGCAGAAAAACAACTTTCAAAGCCAGAGCCGTTCACTCAGAAGTCCACTCTCAACTCTTATTTTTTAATAACTGGGACATCACACAACCACAATTCACTCAACAGTTTTCTGTCTACAGCCTTGCCAACATTAGCTGCTCTCTGGTTGGTTGAACCAGGCAATGTACCAAAGAGAAACCAGCAGCAGTTCTTAGAACCTGTACACACCAATGTGAGCATACAGTACTTAGAACTGTTTTAGCAAGAACCCATGATTAGAGATGCACCGACATTTTGGCAGCTGAAACATATCGGCCGAAAATGGTGTCTGACAATTTGTCAATAGAGGAATTGTGGATAATGGCGCCACAAATGCAAGCAATTATGCCGCGATCTTACCATGCTTATGGTTCGTTTTTCTACATAAACTACATAAAAAACGTAACACGGGTGGGTTATTGATGCATTCTTGCTGCATTTTTAATGCATTTCAACAGGCAGATGCATTTTGGTGCAGACTTTTTACGCAGTTCTGGACCAGAACGTTTTACCCCCTACTGACCAGGCCATTTTTTGCAATACAGCACTGCGTCCCTATAACTGACAATTGCGACGTTGTACCCAAAAATGTAGGTCTTTTTTTCCCCACAAATATACAGCTTTCTTTTGGGGGCATTTGATCACCTCTGCAGTTTTTATTTTTTGTGCTATAAAACAAAAAAAGTGACAAAAAAAAAAAAACAATATAAAAACACATTAAAAAAAAAAAAAAAAAAAAATGTAAGAATCAATTTTCAACAATTTAGGCCAATATGTATTCTGCTACATATTTTTGGTAAAAATAAAATACCAATAAGTGTATAATTAATGGTCTGCGCAAAAGTTATCACATCTACAAACTATGCAATATTTTTATGGAATTTTTATTTATTTTTTTCACTAGCAAGCGATTTTTAGCTGGACTGTAATATTGTGGCAGACAAATTGGGCATCTGACACCTTTTGGGGACCAGTGACACGAATACAGTGATCAGTGCTAAAAAAAAAAAAAAAAAAAAAATGCAGTCACTGCACTAATGACACCAAAGGATTAAGTCTGTCCCTAGGGGGTGCTTACTAACAGGGGGGGGGGGGGACAAGATCTCCATCCTGTCCCCTTGCAAAATGGCAATCAGCCTTGTTTACATAAGATTGCTGTTCTGCCTCTCCCGGGAATGATCGTGGGTGGCCATCGGCCCGCCAGATCTGTTGATTGACATTCCTGGTAGCCGATCGATGTGATGGAGCCATCTAGTGGCTATTGAACGAAACGACGTACAGGTACGTCGTTTCGCGCAATAGCCCCACATTGCCATTCTGCCTCTCCCGGGAATGATCGTGGGTGGCCATCGGCCCGCCAGATCTGTTGATTGACATCCCTGGTAGCCGACTGATGCGATGGAGCCATCTAGTGGCTATTGAACGAAGCGACGTACAGGTACGTCATTTCACGCAATAGCACCACATTGCCGTTCTGCCTCTCCCGGGAATGATCGTGGGTGGCCATCGGCCCGCCAGATCTGTTGATTGACATCCCTGGTAGCCGACTGATGCGATGGAGCCATCTAGTGGCTATTGAACGAAGCGACGTACAGGTACGTCATTTCACGCAATAGCACCACATTGCCGTTCTGCCTCTCCCGGGAATGATCGTGGGTGGCCATCGACCCGCCAGATCGGTTGATTGACATCCCTGGTAGCCGATCGGCGCGATGGAGCCATCTAGTGGCTATTGAACGAAACAACGTACAGGTACGTCATTTCGCGCAATTGCACCACATTGCCGTTCTGCCTCTCCCGGGAATGATCGTGGGTGGCCATCGGCCCGCCAGATCGGCTGATTGAAATCCCTGGTAGCCGATCAGCGCGATGGAGCCATCTAGTGGCTATTGAACGAAACGACGTACAGGTACATTGTTTCATGCAATAGCACCACATTGCCGCAGTAAAAACACAACAGCCAGTTGGCAAGTGGTTAAACGACTAAAAATGCAGCAAGCAGGATTTTTAACACCACCACTGAAGTGCAAGGGACCAGTGTGAGGACATGCATAGAATTTAAAAGGAATGCATTTTTCTGAGTTTTTCTTACGCTAAAGGCGCCGATAATGGCTGACAAAAAATATTCATTTAAATTGATGTTATTTAACAAATCAAATACAATTATATATAAAAATTATATATTTTTTTTTTTTTTTTTTTTAAACGGTCTTTCAGTTTTGGCCAAGTGCATCCTGAATGTTCAGTTTCGGCACCAAAATTTCCATTCGGTGCACCTCTAACCATGATTGGATAAATAAAGCCAATAATGAAAATTTAGTAATGACTGGACTCTGGATTGTTTATAAGAAGGCCTCATTCACACAGACTGATTTGGTTCGGCAGCTGATTCTTGTGGCTGGAATCACAGGAGGTTCCAGACAACTGCAGCCAGAAAACCTGTACAAAGAAATGATGGGATGACCGGTGCTGCAGCTGTCATTGTTCGCATACAATCGCACTGCCAGTAATTAACCTGCAGTTTGCATCCAGGGAAAATCATCCGTTTCCAACCACATGGCTGGCTGGTTGATTACATATGATCACATATGATCAGCACATATGATCAGCAACATGCAGCTGAGGTTCCTATCAGTCTACCGTTGCTTTGGCTGCTCGCAGCCTTTGTTCGGGTTTCCCAGCCGCAGCTGTATAGACACACCTAAGATTCCAGCCGAAACAATGATCAGATTCTTGGTGCAGGAATCTGCTGCTGGACCAAAATGAGTCAATGTCAATGAGGCCTTTGGTGGAATCTGTTGGGTCTGACTCTCTGGACTTACATCTTAGGCTGCATTCACATGTCAGCGTATTGATCGCGGGCAGAATCACCGCGATTCCGCCCGCGATCCGGAAATCATTGCAAATCGCGGGACGCCTGTGCGTTGCCCGTGATTTGCAATAGCACCCCAAAAAGTTTCCGCCTGCCGAATCGCAGTAACATCGCGCAAAAAAAAAATTGCGGGACGCATTACGTTACAAAGAAGCTCTTGTACTTTTTTGGGTGTAATACGTCCCGCGATTTTTTTTTTTGCGATCAATACGCTGACATGTGAATGCAGCCTTAGGGACTCCAGCTGTAAGATATCCTCACCATGGTTCCTGGCTCTGCTCACAGTGTAATCTAAAATTTTATCCCACTCCTCCAGTTACATCCTCCATTATTAAAACATAAAAACTCCCTTTCAACTGCCATAGAAGGTGTACAGACCTGAAACTCAACTGCAGAGATCTCACCATCAGAGTCCCTGGAAGACATAAGAAAAATCTACATGATTTACCTCTCCAACCTTAACCAATAACTAAAATATTACTTCAGGGTGGACAGATCAGATATTTATATTCTCATCTGTCAGAACCAAGGCAGTAAGAACCAAAACAGCTGAAGGTTGTGCATTTTCCCACTCCGGGCATTACTAATGAAAGGCAAACTTCACAACCTGAAATCTCTAATCATTGCATCAGATGGAGTTTTCAGGGGAGGTGAAGCTCAGCCATTAGGTTTGACTGGAAGCCTAAGACCAAGGCTGATGCCACACTTGCAATCTGGTTTCTGGCACCAACTCACCAGGGGGCAGGATCACGATGCAGAACAGGGCTAAAAATACTGGCCTGACTGCACAGGTCACTCCCTTGCTGGCTGGACGAGCAAGGCTGTATTCTTTTGCTGGTGTGCCATATACGGCAAAATTCCTCTCGGCAAGGAGCGAGAGCAAGAGGTAGTTGGGAAATTTCTCTGCTCTGCATAGCAAAATCTTTGAGGGATGTGGAGTTGCTGCCAGGGAGAAATCCACAAGCATGATCAGCCTATAGCAGTGATGACGAACCTTGGCGCCCCAGATGATGCTCATGCCACTCTGCAGTGTAGTTGAGCATCATGGGAATTGTAGTTCCAAAACATCTGGGGTGCCAAGGTTGGCCATCATTGGCCTATAGCAGTGATGGGGAACCTTGGCACCCCAGATGTTTTGGAACTTTTGGAACTACATTTCCCATGATGCTCATGCACTCTGCAGTGTAGTTGAGCATCATGGGAAATGTAGTTCCAAAACATCTGGGGTGCCAAGGTTGGCCATCACTGGCCTATAGCAAGGGCAAAACAACAATACAGAGCCTTCAGCTGATTGACGTTGTTACTACCTCCCAGAATTAAATAGGTCTATTAAATACATATATTAAAAAAAAACAGATTCCACCCAACACTGAGTTTCCAATGATAGAGTTAAGTTAAATAGGTTTTTCCTCTTTGCTCACCCCAACTCACGTTGAGAAGCAGTTTTAAAAGGGCAATCAAAAATCTCTGATGCTTTTAGAAGAACTCTTTGTTCTTCATACCTCACAGCCTGCCTTTAATACCTTGCTGGTTTCTACAACAAAATCATATATCATGCAGACACTCAGTGGAAAGCAAGGGTTTCTGAGGACAGCCAAAGCTACCCCTAGAAATAATAGCCTTGTAGCTGCAAAGCTGCTCCAATGAAGCTGAATTCCAGGAATTTAGCAACTTTGCAAAAAGTGCAGGCACACTGAGTTAAGTCCAATTAGGTGCATGTCACAACTAGGACTTCACTTTTACTTATATGTGATTGCACTTCCGGAGGGTGAGGCTGAGAGAGAGAGAGAGAGAGAGAAGAGTGAGGCTGAGAGAGAGAAGAGTGAGGCTGAGAGAGAAAAGAGTGAGGCTGAGAGAGAAAAGAGTGAGGCTGAGAGAGAAAAGAGTGAGGCTGAGAGAGAAAAGAGTGAGGCTGAGAGAGAAAAGAGTGAGGCTGAGAGAGAAAAGAGTGAGGCTGAGAGAGAAAAGAGTGAGGCTGAGAGAGAAAAGAGTGAGGCTGAGAGAGAAAAGAGTGAGGCTGAGAGAGAAAAGAGTGAGGCTGAGAGAGAAAAGAGTGAGGCTGAGAGAGAAAAGAGTGAGGCTGAGAGAGAAAAGAGTGAGGCTGAGAGAGAAAAGAGTGAGGCTGAGAGAGAAAAGAGTGAGGCTGAGAGAGAAAAGAGTGAGGCTGAGAGAGAAAAGAGTGAGGCTGAGAGAGAAAAGAGTGAGGCTGAGAGAGAGAAGAGTGAGGCTGAGAGAGAGAAGAGTGAGGCTGAGAGAGAGAAGAGTGAGGCTGAGAGAGAGAAGAGTGAGGCTGAGAGAGAGAAGAGTGAGGCTGAGAGAGAGAGAAGAGTGAGGCTGAGAGAGAGAGAAGAGTGAGGCTGAGAGAGAGAGAAGAGTGAGGCTGAGAGAGAGAGAAGAGTGAGGCTGAGAGAGAGAAGAGTGAGGCTGAGAGAGAGAAGAGTGGGGCTGAGAGAGAGAGAGAAGAGTGGGGCTGAGAGAGAGAGAGAGGAGTGGGGCTGAGAGAGAGAGAGGAGTGGGGCTGAGAGAGAGAGAGGAGTGGGGCTGAGAGAGAGAGAGAGGAGTGGGGCTGAGAGAGAGAGAGGAGTGGGGCTGAGAGAGAGAGAGGAGTGGGGCTGAGAGAGAGAGAGAGAGGAGTGGGGCTGAGAGAGAGAGAGGAGTGGGGCTGAGAGAGAGAGAGAGAGAGAGGAGTGGGGCTGAGAGAGAGAGAGGAGTGGGGCTGAGAGAGAGAGAGGAGTGGGGCTGAGAGAGAGAGAGGAGTGGGGCTGTGAGAGAGGAGTGAGGCACACAGATCTGCTTTGTCCACCCCTCCTTCATGCTGCCCATTCACAGAAGCCTTTGTATTTTGTGAATGAGTTCACATATTACAAAGGCTTCTGTGAATGAGCAGGAGAGTTCACATAAAACAAAGGCTTCTGTGAATGGGCAGAAGGAGAGTTTACATTATACAAAGGTTTCTGTAATGAGACACAAGGAGAGGAGGGCCAGGCATAGAAGCTCCAGTGACTCTGCTCTTGAAGTAACTAAGACCCACATTGAGCAACCTCCAAGCTCTGGAATTTTCTTCCTGGAACGCAATAAACCTGTTAGATATGACTATAGAGATAAGTCTAGTGGGGGCAGGCACCTGGTTAGACTTAACTCATGGTATGCCAGCAGTTTTTACAAAGTAGCTGAATTCCTGGAATTGGCAAGGTTTCCAAGTGGGACACCCCTGCTAAATAGCAAGATTCCAACTTAGTGTCTAAAACATAACACCTCCAAACAAAGTAGTCATGTTCTGATCATAGCTGTTCCACACAGTGGAGCTTCACTTTCAACATACAAGTCTGAAATTTTTAGGCGTTCGTGCTGCTTTAAATACCTTCATGCTGGGGCTGTTTCCATCATACCTATTTTCCCTTCTCTCTTCCAAGCTGTACAATACAGAATCCACAAGTTGCTTCAGGCTGGTTTTAAAGCTGTAGATGTAGCTGTCCCAACAGTCCTCGCGGCTACTGACATGCCAGGTTTTCAGGTCAAAACATACCTAAACATATTACTAAATCACACACACAGCATCATAATTAGTTAAAAGCAGATCAATGGCAAAAAAGTAAAGAAGAAAAAACAAAAGTGGGGGGGGGGGAGAAATGCACTGGCAAGTCATTCGCTCTGAGAGACTGATGTGGACAGCCCATATGGACTATCAAATTCATACAGAACCCAAAAATATTACTATAATAAAGTTTATTGATCGGCCTTACTCTTCACCAATATTTTCCGCTTTCCTATTTTATTGTCATCTTAGTAGTCTGCTTTAAAGTTGCTGTAAACTTCAGAAATGAGCAAAACATCCTTGCCTTGATCCAAAGCTCCTAATGTGATTTCTTTCTGCTTCTGACAGTCTATGTAGCCTCCAGACAATCCTGGGAGATGGCCCAGCACCCCCATCCCCTCCCCCAAGCACACAGATGGTGACTGACAGCCTCAGCTATGCACATGCCTCTGCGAGACTATACAGATGTGTCTATTCCCCTCCGCCCAGGTCTCAGATTACACTCAGCTCCCTGCTGTGCAGTGTGGGACATCAGATCCCCCCCCCCCACACACACACACCTTCTGGAGTTAAGAGGTATATGGGTTTATGTTTTTTTTTTGTTTGTTTTTTAAATTCATACTTACCTAGGTCTGATTGGTTTGATGATGCATCTGTCCCTCGGCGCCTCCAACACTGAGAGCCAAGCGATCGAACACCGCTGATCACTCGGTTCTCAGTTCTGTGAGCAGAGAGCTGCTGACTGTCAGTCACCGGCTCACTGCTGTGCCCCCTCCCCGCTCACTGGAGCGCTGGGCTGTGGAGGGGGCCGGAGAGGGCGGGTCAGGCTCTCAGCGGCTCGCTGAGAAGTTGAGCCGGGTGTTGGTTTAGGGATCTAGTGGCGCTTTACCACTGCATGGAACCGAACGGTTCGGCTCGCTTTTGCACTTTTCCACTGCATGGTACGGTGTTGGAACGGTTCGGTACGGCGGCGCTTTTCCACTGCATGGAACCGATCGGTACGGCTCGCTTAAACAGTACCACCTCGGTTGTGGTTCCAAGAGGGCAGTACCGGTACCATATCCCACAATCCTTTGCATGCAGCCTTGACTGTTTGTCACTACTAGCTACTGATAGGTCAGAGAATCGTTGTTATCCCACCCATGTACTACTTTAGTGGAAAAGCAAACCGTACCGAACCGTTCCAACACGGTACCATGCAGTGGAAAACTAAACCGAGCCAAGCAGGACCAAGCGGGGCCGAGTGGAGCCGAGCTGGTACTTGCAGTGGAAAAGTGCCATAGGTGGAGCCCGACTTCGTGGTCATGTTGACATTGAGCCTGGACGGACTCTGATGTAAGCAGAAAGCAGACATCAGCCTGCAGTCTGCTAAAACTGGTCACAGGAGTTCAAAACAAACTGCCCTCCTGTGATCAATAGGAGAATTACAGCCAAACAATCTTTCCCCGTAATTCTTTAAAGGGATTATAAAGCCTAGAATTTTTTTCTAGGCTTACGTCATCACGCCCCACGCTCTACGCCCAACCCGGAGGCGCTGCAGGTGTCCCCTGGGTCCGGATATCGCTGACTCTCGCAGTCAGACACGAATTCGTTTGGAGCACATCAGTCCCTCCTCGCCCAGGCATTGGAACAACCTATCCTTTGAGCAATATTCACCATGGTTTTATTCTTTTTATCTTGTGAGTACCCAGTATGGTAGATGTTAAATAAATTACAGAGTCTACTGCACTTAGAGTGGCGCTTTTCTTCTTTTCTAGTGTGTGTTTTAGGAGACTGTAAAGAAGAGAAGACTGCAAATAAACAAGGTACAACTTATGTAGAAGGATTTGTTTCATCCCTGTGTATCACCTGAGGCCAGTCACTTCACTGGGTATATGGAAGGGTGTACAACCACTTTAAAAACTTACCATGCACAGAGATGTGACCAACTGGAGCATTGTTTCCAACACTGGAACTTCAGAAGCACTCAAAAGGCCATATTACTGTGCTGCCTTTTCCCCTAGAAAAGGTAAAGGTCCTTTTACTGCACATGCACCTCCCCCATTACATCTTGGTGGTGTCCGATTCAGAAAAGCATGGGCCCCTGTGATCCCCACCCCCGCCACATACTAGTTATTGTACAAATGATTATATCCTTTTCTTATGGTCACTGCACCAAATTTAAAAATCCCAATCTCAATTCAACCCCCCCCCCCCACACACACACACACACACACACGATCTTAATCTGGCATTTACACAATTCATGTAACAAGTGCAGAGCAGTTACCCAACAGCTGTCAAAAAATAAAAAATTAAGAGCAGCGGGCAATGTTTATCAACAACATTGCTCAGTGCTGAAAGAGATAAAAAGAAGCATTGTATCTTTCTGTTCATTTACAGATCAAAAGGGATGAACTTCGGTCTGTATATGAGGACAGTTTAACCACTTAAAGACAAAGCCTTTTTCTGACACTTGTTGCTTACAAGTCAAAAACCAGTACTTTTTTGCTAGAAAATTACTTGGAACCCCCAAACATTATATATATATTTTTTTAGCAGAGACCCTAGACCAGGGTTCGACAAACCCCAGGTTGTATTGGTGACTAGAATTAGCGGCCTGGCACCTGGGCCACACTGCGGCAGATGTCCTCTCATCATGCAGCCCCCTGTCTGTGGGTGTGTGGACTAAGGTGCCGTGCCGGCCGGTAATTGAGGCCACGGCTTTGCGGCCTGCTGGAGCGAGATGCTTACATTGGGGAACCTGCGCCCTCTTTTGGTGGCTTCACCAAGTAGTCAGTGGCAGCGCTGAGGGTTTCCTGTGCCTGCCCTCACTGCCACTTTCCAAAGAGAAGCGGTTGAAGGTGTTGCGGGCTTGATCTGGCGCCATGTCCTTACCAGTGAGTGGACAGGGAGTGTGGGACAGCTGGTTGGAATGGCCTCAGTTCCATTTACAACCCCACAAAGATGGAAACAGTTTATAGATTATTTATTTTTTTCATGAAAAATGTTTTTATTATTTTTCATTCTCTCCCCGAAAGCTGAAGACCCCTTTCACACAGGCTGTCGGATTAGGTCCATCTGTCAGTTTTTTAGGCGGACCTGATCGGACCCTTCAGTGTCCTCTATGGAGTGGCGGATATCCGCTGACAACCGCCGCCATAAACAGACGGATGGTGGTCCTATTTTCCATCCGTCTGGGGGATCGAATCAGACGGCATCGGATAGAAATGGACAGGCAGTCCATTCCCAACTGACTGCCCCATAGAGGAGAGCGGGGGACTGTGTCCATGTTCGCTCTGCATAATGGAGTGGACAAGACCCGTCATCAATCTGCTCAGCTGGAATCGGTGGAGAAATCCCCGCTGAGCAAGCAGATTCCACTTAGCAGAGATGCCCGTATGAAAGGGGCCTAAAGTGGCATGAGTTACTGGATTCCCCATCGCCCCCACCTTGCTGCACTGTCCTTCCCTAGTGAGCCACTGCCCATCACACCAAGCCAAGTACACACCGGCCAAACGCCGGGCAACATCAGCCGGTTCAATAAAAACTGGCCGCCATTCGGCCCGTGTGTATGGCAGCCGGTGCAACAGAAGCCGGCCATTCGGCATCCGTTGGAAAAAAAAATGTCTCCTAACTTTTTTAGCTGGCTCCTAGATGCCAAGCAGATTTGTCAAGCCCTGCGTTAGACCTAGAGAATAAAATGGCGATCGTTGCAATATTTTATGTCACACTATTTGTGCAGCAGTTGAACGCAATTTTTGGGGAAAAAAATACACGTCAATAAATTTAAAAAAATAAATTAAACAGTAAAGTAATCCTAATTTTTTTGTAAAATGTGAAAGATGATGTTATGCTGAGAATCGTGATCTTTATTTAAAAAACCAATCAGCTTCCAGGTTTTTATTGTCAAAGCTTAATTTGAACAAGCAGAAGTTAGAAGCCGATTGGTTAATAAGCATAGCTGCACCAGACTGAGTAGTCCAGTTTTAGTAAATCTCCCCCGTTGAAAGCATTAAAACAAACTCACATTATTTTTTCTATACACTGGCACATAACGGGGTTGAAGGAAAATCAACAGATGTGCACTAAAACAATTACACATTTCTGTGTGCTTCTACTGCGTGGGGGACCAGCCTTTCTTTTTCAAAATGTACATTAAAATGCAGGACAACGCATGGAAAAAACACACTAAAGACATGCAGAGATGTGACTGAGGCCTTCAAGTGAATACATTACAGACACTATATTCTTTTTTCCCCTCTGCCCTGACCTAAGCAGACTCCTCCCCCTTTCACAAATGCATACTTACCTAGATCTGACACCTGCAGCCTCGGTCGATTGTTTACATCATGGCTGCACCTGCGCATTACAGCCCCAGAGACTTCTATGAAGCTAACCCCCCCCCCCCCCCCCCACCATCTCTGGCCCTGGAAATTGGCTCTAAGTGCGGGTTTCTGCACAGATGTCTATTGAATTCACCAACTGAAGTCTCCACAAGTAGTGCAGAAACTACTTTTTGGAATCATTGCGGCGTCGTACCGATTTGGACGATGCCATTGCCGGCACTAGGCTCCAATGTAAACGTGGGCATATGGGCAGGCACGGGAAGGATGTAAGCAATCCAAGGTCATCAGATCAAGCTGAAGATGGGCATACACACCTCAAATTTTTTTTTTTAAATTCCCGCTGAATTGGCAGAAATTTGAGCTGCCGATGGCCCTGTCAGTGCTGCCCGGCTCAACAAAAGACCATCTAACCGCTTCCCGCCGCCGCCCCCAGCCCTTTAAGCTTTGGAGCTTCCTAATCCCGGGAGGCGGAGGCGGGCATTCGGGTCTTGTGACTGCTGTGATTGGCTGAACAGTGACTGCAAGCTATCAAATACAGTCATTTATTTGGGTATTCAGACAGCTGGGGGTGCTTATTGCCTATATACAGATCTCTCCATCTACACTGCTAAGCCTTGGCAGCTGGGGGTGCCGATTGCCTGAATTCAATGGCCAACAGGGGAGATCCCTCCATCCATGTTGCCTAGACCAGTGTTTCTCAACTCCGGTCCTCAGGGCACACTAACAGGCCAGGTTTGCAAGAAAACTGAAATCCATCACAGGTGATATCATTTGCTGCTCAGTGATTGCAGTATTCTAGTCTGCATCTCCCCAAGGTAATACTTAAAATCTGGCCTGTTAGTGTGCCTTGAGGACCGGAGTTGAGAAACACTGGCCTAGACTTGGCAGCTGGGGATGCCGATTGTCTGATATCAATGGCCAGCAGGGGAGATCCCTTCATCCACACTGTTTAGCCTTGGCAGCTGGGGGTGCCAATTGCCTAAATACAAATCGCCAGAAGGGGAAAGCTCTCCATCTACACTGCTGAGCCTTGGCAGCTGGGGGTTGCCAATTGCCTGAAAACAATGGCCAGCGGGGGAGATCCCTTCATCCATGTTGCCTAGACTTGGCAGCTGGGGGTGCAGATTGCCTGAATACAATAGCCAGCAGGGGAGATCCCTTCATCCACGTTGCCTAGACTTGGCAGCTGGGGGTGCAGATTGCCTGAATTCAATGGCCAGCAGGGGAGATCCCTCCATCCACACTGTTTAGCCTTGGCAGCTGGGGGTGCCGATTGCCTAAATACAATAGCCAGCAGGGGAGATCCCTCCATCCACATTGCCTAGACTTGGCAGCTGGGGTGCCGATTGCCTGAAAACAATAGCCAGCAGGGGAGATCCCTCCATCCACACTGTTTAGACTTGGCAGCTGGGGTGCCGATTGCCTGAAAACAATAGCCAGCAGGGGAGATCCCTCCATCCACACTGTTTAGCCTTGGCAGCTGGGGTGCAGATTGCCTGAATACAATAGCCAGCAGGGGAGATCCCTCCATCCACATTGCCTAGACTTGGCAGCTGGGGTGCCGATTGCCTGAAAACAATAGCCAGCAGGGGAGATCCCTCCATCCACACTGTTTAGACTTGGCAGCTGGGGTGCCGATTGCCTGAAAACAATAGCCAGCAGGGGAGATCCCTCCATCCACACTGTTTAGCCTTGGCAGCTGGGGTGCAGATTGCCTGAATACAATAGCCAGCAGGGGAGATCCCTCCATCCACATTGCCTAGACTTGGCAGCAGGGGGTGCTGATTGCCTGAATACAATGGCCAGCAGGGGAGATACTTCCATCAATACTCTTTAGCCTTGGCTGCTGGGGGTGTTGATTGCCTGAATACAATAGCCAGCAGGTGAAATCCCTCCATCCACATTGCCTAGACTTGGCAGCAGGGGGTGCTGATTGCCTGAATACAATAGCCAGCAAGGGAGCTCTCCCCATTCAGGTTGCCTAGCCTTGGTTTGAGGAAATCTATTGATTATCTCTCATTTAGCTGTGGTTTAAGCAAAAGAAATGTGTGTGTGCACGGCTAGACTATAGGATGCATCTGTGGCGGGGGAGGGTACACTGCACAGGATAAGGGGGCTTTAACTTGAAGCATGTATTGACAAACCGTAAAGGAGCTTTAAAACAAGCCCTTACTGACCTCTGTGGCTTGCAGGCACTTTGGAGCGATTCACCCTCAAATTTCACAAGAGAAGGACTGAATTAGTCCTAGTTTTCACAGAAGCTCAGAAGCCTGGAAGGCTGCCAAGTCATCCCTGGGAGTAGGGAGCATGTTACTGGTCCCCCACAGCATCCATGGTCCACAACTGCATGCTCGCCTCATGTACAATGCAGGGTTAATGTGAAAGCCCACAGCTTGAGAACAGTGCTGGAGCCTGCAAGGGCTGGAAATAGGGTAACACCCATCATGCCTTCACCTATTGACCAGCATTTAGGCCCCTTTCACACTTATGCGTGGCAATTTTACCGCGATTTTGCGGTACGATTTTTGCCGCGATTTTGAAAGCAATGGCAAGGTTATATGCCTCAAAACGCATTAAAATCGTGGCAAAGTAGTGCAGGAACTACTTTGAAGTCGGTGCGACTTCAAAACGCACTGATATGAATGGGGCTCATTGAAAATAATGGAAAACGACTTTGTCATGCGATTTTGCGGTCCAAAATCGCGGGACAAGTCGCACTAGTGTGAATGGGGCCTTAGTGTTTCAGGCCTCACTGCAGGAGTAGATTTTCTCATTCCTGGAGTTCAGCTTTAACACAATTTGCTTCTGCTGTAAACTCTGCAGCTCCTGGGGTCAGTGAGCTTGTTTTAGGCTACATTCACATAGGCGTGTTGCTACGAGGCGAATGGCAGTGCCAGGGAATTTACTCATTCCTGCTGCTGTATTTGACCAGTGTGAGTAGTTAGTTGCAGCCGGGCCTATACATGTCAATGGCACATTGTTGGCTGCCACAGCTTCTCACCCAGCCAGTGCCCCACTTGTCCTTTTCTTTTCCTAACTTTATTTGAGGTGTCATGTACCATTCACGTTACTGAAGTGCCCTCCGCTATGCTGCATTGTACCACAGCTCACCCCATATCACTTACCCAGACTTCTGCTTCCCTGGTGCTCCCCTATGCTCTAGCAGTGGACTGTCCCTAAGGGTCCTCACGTCCAATCCAAGGCTTTGAGCTCTGCATTGCACTTGATGTCAGAGAGGGCATCCGACCGCTGGAGCAGAGGGGAGAAGAGGCTGCGGTCCACCAATGCGGAGGGAGCCTGTGAGAGCAGAGGTTCGGGTAAGTAACACAGCAGTGTGTGTGCAAGGGAGGATTTTCTTTATTTCCCCAGAGTTCAACTATAATACCCTTGTTATAGATGTGGTCCATTTACATCGCTCTCGAAGTATGACTGAAAATCTCCCACAGATGGTGTTCCCCACCCACCCTCATCTGGCCTTGTTGCTAGGACGTTGCTACGATGCTCTCAGCCATTACTGCTCACCCCCACCATCACAGGAGCAAACTCTCCAATTCAAACCCTGCACATGCGTGCTCGCTGTAGCTCAGAGTTGCAGTGATGGAGGAGACGCGTGCATGGGCGGCAACATGAACTGGAAAGAGAAAGCTCTCTGGTGATGGGCGGGGCAAGCAGTAATGGCTGGGAGAGTCATACCAACAAGGCAGGACGGAGGGCATCGCCATCTCTGGGAATTTTTCACCAAGGCTTCGGGATGTACACCTATAGGAAGGCCATCACTTTATTTTTATTTTTTTTAAGGGTCTCTTACCTGCTAAGGCAGATTTTTTATGTAAAGATGAACTAACCCTTTAAAACTTAGGTAAAGTATATAGATGCGCGTCCCCACCAGCACAAGAGCGTGCGCTCTCAGATTCAAGTGCCATGTTCAGTGAGCCATTTACCCTGTTTCCCCAGTCCTGAGCTCATCACCATGGCAACAGGGGAGAGAATGCAATGGCAGAAGCAGACATCAATGGCTGAAGCGTCATAGCAACGTCCTAGCAACAAGATGGGAGAATGCCAGATGTGGGATTGGCAACGGGACAGAATGCAGGTGTAGTGTCTGAGTCGGAGGGAGTGCGCTCATGTGATGGTGGAAGCAGACATCAACGGCTGGAGCGTCACAGCAACGTCCTAGCAACAAGATGGGGCATTGCCAGATATGAGATTTCTTGGGGAAACACCCTCTCAGATTCAAACGCCACAAATGGGCAGTGCAGTATCTACCCAGTTGCTGAACTCAGCACCATGGCAACAGAGGAAAGAATGCATGTGTAGGGTCTGAATTGGAGGGAGTGCACTCTTGTGATGGCGGAGGCAGACATCATAGGCTGGAGCGCCATAGCAACGTCCTAGCAACAGGATGAGGGAATGCTAAGATATGGGATTTGTTTGGGAAACACCCTCTCAGATTCAAATGCCACACATGGGCAGTGCAGGGTCTACCCAGTTGCTGAACTCAGCACCATGGCAACAGGGAAGAGAATGCATGTGTAGTGTCTGAATCTGAGGGAGTGCGCTCTTGTAATGGCGGAGGCAGACATCAATGGCTGGAGCATCATAGCAATGTCCTAGCAACAAAGAGAGGAATTTCGGCTATGGGCAGGACTCTGGAGCTCCATCCATTATTGTCGCCTCTGCCATCACAAGAGTGCACTCTCTCTGGTTCAAAGACTGTAAATGCACTCTCTCCCGTTTCTATGGCAATGACAACAGGGTATATCGTATACCACGCATGTGTAGTGTTTGAATCCTGGAGAGTGCACCCTTCTGATGACGGAGGCGAGCATCAACAGCTAGAGATCCAGGAGACTGGCTGAAAAACGACACTATAATAGGGCAGATGGGGCGCCATGCACACGCAGCGCCTGAATTCAAGAGTGTCCAGAGGTGATCATCAATGGCTGAAGCTACAGAAGCCTACCCAAAAAATCCCCATTGTCTGCGTTCCCCCATCCTGTTGCTAGGACGTTGCTATAATGCTCCAGCTATTGATGCTTCCCTCCGCCATCGCAAGAGCGCACTCTCTCAGATTCATACACCACACACACGGGTCACACCGTCTATCCCATTGCCACGCAGATGAGCTCACCACCATGGCAACAGGAGAGAGAATGCATGTGTAGTGTCTGAATCTGAAGGAGTGCGCTCTTGTGACGGAGGAGGCAGACATCATTGGCTGGAGCGTCACAGCAACGTCCTAGCAACAGGATGGGGAAATGCCAGCTATAGGAGTTTTTTTTTTGGGCAACACATGGGCAGTGCAGGGTCTACCCAGTTGCTGAACTCAGCACCATGGCAACAGGGGAGAGAACGCATGTGTAGTGTCTGTATCAGAGAGGGAGCTCTTGTGATGGAGGCGGCAGACACCAATGGCTGGAGCATCATAGCAACGTCCTAGCAACAGGATGGGGGAAATGCCAGATATGGGAGTTTTTTTCCACGCAGACTTCTTGAGCTCCAGGTACTGATGCTTGTCTCCGCCATCACACGCGCACGCTCTCTTCAATACAAACATAACAAATGCACCCTCCCCCTCTGCTGCCATGGCGCTGCGCTCATTGTCAGGACAACAGGGTAGACAGCGCACTATGCATACGAGTAACAAACCCAAGTCAGACTGTAGTTATGTGATGGCAGAGGCGAGCATCAATAGCTGGAGCTCCAAGCCTGCCCGAAAAACTCCCATAGCCGGTGTTCCCCCTGCGCTGTTACTGTGGAGATCCAACCACTGAGCGCGATCATAAAGCGCGTGCTTTCTTTGGATTCAAAGCACAGGGCATGCACCCTCTCCCGTTACTGCGGAATTGAGCTCAACGCCATGACAACATGGTTGCATGTGTGGCATGTGAATCAGAGAGAACGTGCTCTTACGGTGGCGGAGACGAGAATCAAAAGGTTAGGATTTCCGGGAGCCTGCCCAAAAAGAGAAACTGCCCTCCATAGCCTGCATTCCTTCCTCCTGCCGCGGTGCGCTCTCTGCAATTCAAACCATGCATGTGCAATAAACCATCTACCCCTGTTGCCATGGTGCTGAGCTCAGTACCATGGCAACGGAGGGAGAATGCGCATGTGCAGGGTTTGTTATCTTATGATGGCGTAGGCGAGAATCGCTCCAGAAAACCGGCAAAAAAAAACTAACCGGCGTTCCCGCTTTCGGTTGCTAAGAGGCGCCAGTCCCTATGGCTCTCAGATTCAACCGCCACCCCCCCTTTTGCCATGGCGCTGAGCTCAACACCAAGATAATGCACCACGCTCGTGCAGCATTGGAATCAGCAAAAGGGCACTCTGATGGCGGAGGCGAGAATCAAAGGTTTGGTGCTCTGGAAAACCTTCCTTAGCCTGCATTCCCTCCTCCTGCCGCTAAGATGCTCCAGCTGCTGTGGTGCGCTCTCTGCGATTCAAACAGAACACATGCGCAGTACACCATCTACCCCCGTTGTCACGGTGCTGAGCTCAGTACCATGGCAACGGGGGGAGAGTGCGCATGCCCAAGGTTTGTTATCTTATGATGGCGGAGGTGAGAATCGCTCCAAAAGCCCGCCCCAAAAAAAAGAAAGAAACCTTTGTAACCAGCGTTCCCTCCTCCGGTTGCTAGGAGGCGCCATTGCGCGGTCTCTCCCTCAGATTCAAATACCACACATGAGCACCCCCATCTCTCTCAAGATTCAAAATGCCACACGTGCGCACCCTTCCCCTGTTGCCACGGCGCTGAGCTCAGTACCATGGCAATGAGGGGAGAGTGCGCATGCGCTGGGTTTGTTATCCGAAGATGGCGAAGGTGAGAATTGTTCCAGAAACCCGCCCAAAAAAAAAAAAAAAAACCCTTTGTAACTGGCATTCCATCCTCCGGTTGCTAGGAGACACCATCGCGCGGTCTCTTCCCTCAGATTCAAACGCCACACATGCTCAGTGCGCACCCTCCTATCACTCTCAGATTCAAATTGCCACACGTACGCACGCCTCCCCGTTACCACGGCGATGAGCTCAGTACCATGACAACGGGGGAGAGTGCGCATGCGTTGGGTTTGGTATCTTATGATGGCGGGGGCGAGAATCGCTCCAAAAAAAGAAACCTTTGTAACTGGCATTCCCTCCTCCGGTTGCTAGAAGGCGCCAGTCGCTATCGCGCGGTCTCTCTCAGGTTCAAACACCACACGTGCGCACCCCCCTGTTGCCAAGGCACTGAGCTCAGTACCATGGCAACGTGGGGAGAGTGTGCATGCGCTGGGTTTGTAATCCTATGATGGCGGAGGTGAGAATCGCTCCAGAAGCCCGCCCAAAAAAACCCTTTATAACTGGCATTCCCTCCCTCCTCCGGTTGCTAGGAGGCGCCATCGCGCGGTCTCTCCCTCAGATTCAAACGCCACACACCCTCCTGTCACTCTCTCAGATTCAAACTGCCACACATGCGCACTACTCCCCCCGTTACCACGGCGCTGAGTTCAATACCATGGCAACGGGGGAGAGTGCGCATGCGCAAGGTTTGTTATCCTATGATGGTGGAGGTGAGAATTGTTCCAAAAACCCTCCCAAAAAAAAAAAGAAACCTTGCTAACCGGCGTTCCCTCCTTTGGCCGCTAGAAGGCGCCAGTCGCTATTGCGCCGTCTCTCAGATTCAAACGCCACACGTGCGCACCCCCTGTTGCCAAGGCACTGAGCTCAGTTCCACGGCAATGGGGGGAGAGTGTGCATGCGCTGGGTTTGTAATCCTATGATGGCGGAGGTGAGAATCGCTCCAGAAGCCCTTCCAAAAAAAAAAAAAAAAAAAAAAACACCTTTATAACTGGCATTCCCTCCTCCGGTTGCTAGGAGACGCCATTGCGTGGTCTCTCCCTCAGAGAGGAACGCCACACATGCTCAGTGCGCACCCTCCTGTCACTCTCTCAGATTCAAATTGCCACACGTGCACACCCCTCCCCTGTCATCCACGGCGCTGAGCTCAGTACCATGACAACGGGGGTGGAGTGCGCATGCGCTGGGTTTGTAATCCTATGATGACAAAGGTGAGAATCGCTCCAAAAGCACGCCCCAACAAAAAAAAAAACCTTTGCAACTGGCACTCCCTCCTCCGGTTGCTAGGAGACGCCATCGCGCAGTCTCTCCCTCAGAGAGGGATGCCACACATGCGCACCACCATCTCTCTCTCAAATTCAAAATGCCACACGTGCGCACCCCTCCCCCGTTGACACGGCCTAAGCTCAGTACCATGACAGGGGGGAGGGGGGAGAGTGCGCATGCGCAAGGTTTGTTATCCTGGAGGTGAGAATCGCTCCAAAAGCACAACCAAAAAAAACCTTTGTAACCAGCATTCCCTCCCTCCTTCTCCGGTTGCTAGTAATCTCTCCCTCAGATTCAAACGCCACACATGTGCAGTGCGCACCCTCCTGTCACTCTCTCAGATTCAAATTGCAGCACATGGTTGCTAGAAAGCGCCAGTCGCTATCGCGCGGTGTCTCAGGTTCAAACGCCACACGTGCGCACGCCCCTCCCCCCCCCCCCGTTACCACGGCGCTGAGCTCAGTACCACGGCAACGTGGGGAGAGTGTGCATGCGCTGGGTTTGTTATCCTATGATAGCGGAGGTGAGAATCGTTCCAGAGGCCCGCCCAAAAAAAAAAAACCCTTTATAACTGATATTCCCTCCTCCGGTTGCTAGGAGGCGCCATCGCGCGGTCTCTCCCTCAGACTCAAACACCACACATGCACAGTGCGCACCCTCCTGTCACTCTCTTAGATTCAAATTGCCACACATGCGCAGCCCTCCCCCATCACCACGGCGCTGAGTTCAGTACCATGACAACGGGGGTGGAGTGCGCATGCGCAGGGTTTGTTATCTTATGATGGCGGAGGCGAGAATCGCTCCAAAAAAAGAAACCTTAGTAACCAGCGGTCCCTCCTCCGGTTGCTAGGAGGTGCCAGTTGCTATCGCGCGGTCTCCCTCTCAGATTGCGCACCTCTTCCCCTGTCACCACGGCGCTGAGTTCAGTACCATGACAACGGGGGTGGAGTGTGCATGCGCTGGGTTTGTTATCTTATGATGGCGGAGGCGAGAATCGCTCCAAAAAAAGAAACCTTAGTAACCGCCGGTTGCTAGGAGGCGCCAGTCGCTATCGCGCGATTTCCCTCTCAGATTTGAACGCCACACATGCGCACCCCCCTGTTGCCATGGCGCTGAGCTCAGTACTATAGCTACGGCGGGGGATGAGGAATGTGCAGTGCTTGTATCTGAGGGCTGCAGGTCCATAGCAACGTCCTAGCAACGTGGATGGGAGAGATGAGTGAGTATTGTTCATAGCTGCACAGTCTGTTCTCATGAGGTAAATGTGGAATAACCCTTTAGATAAAGCCCGCCCCCCGCCACTGTGAATGGATGAGGAGCCCCGGCCTGAGAGAATGGGGGAAGCTCGGCCATTCCTATACACACCGAGGCCCGCAGCCGTTCGCTTACCCTCCTGGAACTTAGGCCTTGGGTCCTGCTTCGGCGCCATTTATAACATACGCGGCCACCGGGAACGGCTCCGCCGCATCTACACACCGCGCGGGCCCGCACGTCACGGCGCCCTCCGCGCACGCGCAGAGCGCACCTCTACTTCCCCCCTCCCCTCACCTCTCTGAGCATGCGCAGAACCTCCGAGCGGCTTCCGGGGAAAGGGGGGAGTGTCTGATAGGGGAGGTGTTCCCGCCACCTTACCGCTCCCTGAGCATGCGCGTGATATCCGAGAGGGTGTGTCTGATAGAGGACCGCCTTCTCATCACTTTGAGCCTGCGCAGAAAATCACAGAGCTCTGGGCTTCTGGGTAATGGGGGAGTGTGTGATTGAGGAGGTGTTCCCGCCCACCCTCAACTCTCTGAGCATGCGCAAGAACATCCTAGCGTTTCTGGGGAAGGGGGAGTGTCTGATAGAGGAGGCGTTTCAGCCGCCTTACCTTTCTCGGGTATTCCCGCCTTGTAAACTCTTTGGGCATGCGCAGGAAATGCCAGCGCTTCTGGGGAAGGGGGAGTGTCTGATAGAGGAGATATTACCGCCCCTTACCTCTCAGAGCACCCTCATGCTCCGCCCCTTCCTGTCTACTGAGCGGCATTCTGGATACAATGTATCTTTGTTGGATTCTTTGTATCAAAATAAATCCGTTCATCATTTAAAATGTAACAAAAGTTCTGTATGTGTCTCCGGGCAGAAATAACGTCACTGATAGGACAGATGGAGATCAGTTATAAGCAGGAATGTATTACTATAATATACTACAGATATAATGTTATAAATAATACAGATCAACCAATAACATCAATAAATAATACAGAGCTATAATAATACAGATCAATCAATATTACAGATGTATAAATAATACAGAACATTCAATAAAACATCTATAAATAATACAGATCGATCAATAATACAGATCTATAAATAATACAGATCGATCAATAATACAGATCTATAAATGATACAGATCGATCAATAAAACAGATCTATAAATATCACATCGGTAATACATATCTATAAATAATACAGATCATTCAATAAAACAGATCTATAATTAATACATATCAATCAATAATACAGATCTATAAATAATACAGATCATTCAATAAAACAGATCTATAAATAATACAAATCGATCAATAATACAGATCTATAAATGATACAGATCGATCAATAAAACAGATCTATAAATATCACATATTGATCGGTAATACATATCTATAAATAATACAGATCATTCAATAAAACAGATCTATAAATAATACAAATTGATCAATAATACAGATCTATAAATAATACACATAGATCAATAAAACAGATCTATAAATATCACATATTGATCAGTAATACATATCTATAATTAATACAGATCATTCAATAAAACAGATCTATAAATATAGATCTATAAATAATACAAATCGATCAATAATACAGATCTATAAATAATACATATCAATCAATAAAACAGATCTATAAATATAGATCCATGAATAATACAAATCGATCAATAATACAGATCTATAAATAATATAGATCATTCAATAAAACCGATTTATAAATAATACAAATCGATCAATAATACAGATCTATAAATATCACATATCGATCAATAATACAGAGCTATAAATAATACAGATTGATCAATAAAATAGATCTATAAATGATATAGATCGATCCATAACACAGATCTATAAATAATACAGATCGATCAATGAAACAGATCTATAAATAAAGATCTTTAAATACAACATATCGATCAATAATACAGATCTATAATTAATACAGATCAATCAATAAAATAGATCTATAAATAATATAGATCGATCCATAACACAGATCTATAAATAATACAGATCAATCAATAATACAGAGCTATAAATAATACAAATTGATTAATACAAATCTATAAATAATACAGATCGATCAATAAAACAGATCTATAAAAAATACAATTCAATCAATAAAACAGATCTATAAATAATACAGATCAGTCAATAAAACAGATCTATAAATAATATTGATCATTCAATATTACAGATCTATAAATAACACAGATCGATCAATAAAATAGCTCTATAAAGAATACAAATATACAAACAATACAGATCTATAAATAATACACATCGATCAATAGAACTATTATAAATAGCACCGAGTGATCTGATAGATAGATTATGGAATATCTGGATGTGATTTATAAAAAAAAACTGTTCGCCCAACGTGGGGCTCGAACCCACGACCCTGAGATTAAGAGTCTCATGCTCTACCGACTGAGCTAGCCGGGCGCTTATGCAATAGCAAAAAAGTTTTCCTTCTCTCAACTATTCTAATTGCTGTAACTACACGCTGACCAGGCTTTTTCTGGCACTTTTTGTATACAAGTGAAAATCAGTATTTTTTGCTAGAAAATTACATAGAACCCCCAAACATTCTACATTTTTTCTTTAGCAGAGACCCTAGATAATAAAATGGTGATCATTGCAATTTTTTATGTCACATGGTATTTGCGCAATGGTTTTGCAAACTCAGTTTGTTTGGGAAAAAATACAATTGGATGAATCAACAACAAAACCCACTATATAATACCTCATTGTTTTTTGTAAAATATGAAAGATGATGTTATGCTGAGTAGATAGATACCTAAAATGTTATGATTTAAAATTGCGCACGCTCGAGGAATGGCGCCAAACTTTGGTACTTGAAAATCTCCATAGGTGACACTTTAAACATTTTTACAGGTTACCAGTTTAGCGTTACAGAGGACGTCCAGTGCTAGAATGACTGGTCTCGCTCTGATGTTTGCAGTGATATCTCACGTGTGGTGCGAATACGGTTTAAATATGCATGCCGACTTACGTATGCGTATGTTTTATTTTTTCAAAATTGTCGCTCTTTTTTTGTTTATAGCGCAAAAAGTAAAAATCGCACAGGTGATCAAATACCATAAAAAAAAAGCTCTGTTTGTGGGAAAAAAAGAACGTAAATTTCGTTTGGGTACGGCGTTGCATGACCGCGCAATTGTCCGTTAAAGTCACACAGCGCCGAATCGCAAAAAGTGGCCCAGACGTAAGACAGCAAAATCCTCCGGTGGTAAAGTGGTTAATAATCAGGCCATTTTTTGCGATTCAGAACTGCGTTACTTTACCAGACAATTGCGCCGCTGTACCTAAATAAAATTGATGTCCTTTTTTTTCTACAAACAGAGCTTTCTTTTTGGTGGTATTTGATCACCTGTGCGATTTTTATTTTTTGCGCTATAAACAAAAAAAAAGAGTGACAATTCTGAAAAAAAAACTATAATATTTTTTACTTTCTGCTATAAAACATCCAATAAAAAAGATGTAAAAATCTAATTTTTCATCCTTTTTTATTCTGCTACATATTTTTGTTAAAAAAAAATCCCAATAGGTGTATATTGAATGGTTTGTGGAAAAGTTATCGCTTCTACAAACTAGGGGAAAGATTTATTTATTTATTTACTTTATACTAGTAATGGCGGCAATCAGCGATTTTTAGTGGGACTGCGACATTGCGGCGGACAGATCGGACCCCTAACTGACATTTTTGACATTTTTGGCGGGACCAGTGACATTACTACAGTAATCAGTGCTACAAATATGCACTGTCACTGTAATAATGACACTGGCAGGGAAGGGGTTAACCCAGGCGGCGATCAAAGGGATAAATGTGAGCCTAGGGGGTGTTTTCTAAGACCCCTTTCACACGGGCGGTGCGCCCAGCGGGCTCCGTTTTGCTCAGCGGGGATGGGTCTGCCGATTCCCGCTAAGCAGGTGGATGACAGCTCCATATCCGCTCTGTGTGCGGAGATGGAGCTGTCAGGTCCCCGCTGTCCTCTATGGGAGATCGGATGAAAACGGACCGCCTGTTCATTTTCCTCCAATCCTATCCTCCAGAGGTATGGAAAATAGGGTTTCCATCTGTCTGGATTTCACGGACAGGATTGGAACGGTTAGCAGCGGGTGTCAGCGGAGATGTCTCTGCTGACATCCGCTGCTCCATAGGCCTGCATGGAGGATCCGATCCGCCTGAAAAACTGACTGGCAGACCGGATCAGAAAGGGCCTAACTGCAAGTGGGATGGGCTTGTGAAATCAACATAGAGACCTGTGATCCTAAAT
The DNA here is from genome assembly GCF_965119305.1 of Pelophylax lessonae. Classification (NCBI taxonomy): domain Eukaryota; kingdom Metazoa; phylum Chordata; class Amphibia; order Anura; family Ranidae; genus Pelophylax; species Pelophylax lessonae. The sequence goes on along the minus strand of NC_138771.1, from coordinate 13,270,041 downwards.
AGGAGGATCACAGGCGCTCTGTATTGATAGGTGAGAGAATAATGGTCTGATGTGTTTGCAACAGCAGACCGCCGTTCTCTCTTCACGGGGAGCAATCGCAGGTGCCCGGCGGCAATCACAGCCGCCGGCCCCGCGGATCAGCTTCCTTGCTGGTGAGTGGGCTCTAGCGGCGCGTGCCCCCCAGGATTGCTCCTACGAACCGCCGTACAAGTAGGGCGATTCGTGGGAATCTGCCGACCTACCACCGTATAACTGCGGCGGCTGGTCGGCAAGTGGTTAACAAAATCAGCACTGCCAGCCAGAGCCATGATAGAGCGCCCCCTACCTGTGAGTTGTGATACCACCCATGGTGCCAGAGAGACAGGCACAGTGCATTGTAGTCTATCCACAGAGACGCACATGGGGGGTTGAAGCCTTGAAGGCACTGGCAGCCTCACGAGAGGCTGCCAGCTCAGCTGCCTCTCTCTGCCTGTCACTGCCGCCGCCCGCCTCACAGGCAGGGGGGCAATTGCCCCCTGGGCCGCTTTGATGCCCTGTAAAAAAGGCTGCACTGCTTCTGCCACAGACATGCCTAAATGATTCCTGGTGAAGAGAGGTAAAAAGTCCCCACAGCTGACCTACTGAGTGCAGAATGAAGACAAGGGCAGAGCGCAGGCCTCCCCCCCAGCATGGATGGTGTAAACTGTGTCTGAGCCAGTTCCATGCCCCACTGGAGATTCTCCCCCGGTCAGCCCCAACCAAGCTGTCCCAGCTCCCCCCAACTGCCCCCTACTGGCCTGGTTGGGAACCCGGATTCGGCCGGTGAGTAGAGAGTACCTGGAGCGGAGCTTCATCCTGGAATGGGGGTCAGGAGGAGGCCCGGGAAGAGGGAGGGTGGGAGGGGGGCCAAGTCGCTGCACCATGGGCCTCTGGGATTGTACTTGCCCCCTGGGCTGAAAGTTGCCAGTCAGCCCCTGCTCACAGCCACTCAAGTCTCACTCTCCAGGCTACTACTGGGTGGGGAGCGGGGGAAGATCATTCCCCCGGGGAAGGTAAGGAGATAAGCAGGCAGGCGGCTGGCCGGGACTTGAGGCAAGGCAGAAGAACATGCGAGCGGGATGGTCATGCACCCGAAATTGGAGAAATGGTCTCCCTGCTCTGACCAGCACATGATCACCAGAGAGGGGCACGGATAATGGAAAAAATACACTCCCTAAGCTGGTAGGAGCAGCGGAGCACCTTGTAATTCAGAATTTTTATTTTTTAATTCTGCACTGACTGTCTTTGAAATTGCCCGGGCCCCTGTTCAAATCCAATCCGGGGAAAAAACTGGGACAGACTTGGTCTGGGGACAGTGTCCCCAATCCAAGGACAAAGCCAGGGACAGACTTGGTCCAGGGACAGTGTCCCCAATCCAAGGACAAAAACAGGGAGAGACTTGGTCTGGGGACAGTCTCCCCAATCCAAGGACAAAACCAGGGACAGACTTGGTCCAGGGACAGTCTCCCCAATCCAAGGACAAAACCAGGGACAGACTTGGTCCAGGGACAGTGTCCCCAATCCAAGGAAAAAAACAGGGAGAGACTTGGTCTGGGGACAGTGTCCCCAATCCAAGGACAAAACCAGAGACAGACTTGGTTCAGGGTCAGTCTCCCCAATCCAAGGACAAAACCAGGGACAGACTTGGTCCGAGGACAGTCTCCCCAATCCAAGGACAAAACCAGGGACAGACTTGGTCCAGGGACAGTGCCATCAATCCGGGGACTGTCCCTGGAAACCTGGGACGTCTGGTCACCCTACCCCTGATTTCATCTGGTTTTCCTATTATCGCACGTTCTTCTCATCTGGTTTTGAATAGACGTTCATTTGGACTTGTCGGCTTCCCTTACTGTAATGTGTTTGGAAAGGACGGCTCCAGCTGCTTTAGATACATTTTTTTTTTTTCATTGTTTTAACCAACTCAGGATGTTTTCTTTTTGCCCAAATTGCCTCCAGATAAATGTAATCCTTCATCCTGACACCCGGGATCTGTATCTCTGGCAGCCAGATTATATGTGGAGGTGAGGCAGCGGGAATGTAGAACGTTTCTGTATGCTCCACTCTGCAGGGCGCTCATATAGTCTTATGTGTGTCCAGGAAAAGTGTATCTAAGTAAATGGAGATCATGGGGTTTCTACAGGTGATTGGTGGAGTGCAGTGTTAAATGAAGCGACTAAAATATTTTCATTGACTAAATTAACACTAGCCGACTAAAATGAGACTAAAACTAAAACAATTCATATGATTGAAATACGACTGAAACTAAAATTGCATTTTAACCACTTCTAGACCGGAAAGGATTTGCCCCTCCTTAATGACCAGGCCATTTTTTTTGCAATTCGGCACTGTGTTATTTTAACAGAAAATTGCGCGGTCGTGCGACGCTGTACCCAAATAAAATTGATGTCCTTTTTCCCCACAAACAGAGCTTTCTTTTAGTGGTATTTGATCACCTGTGCGATTTTTATTTTTTGCGATATAAACAAAAAAATAGCGACAATTCTGAAAAAAAAAAAAAACAATATTTTTTACATTCTGCTATATAACATTAACCACTTTAGCCCCGCTCACATGGAGGCTACTGCGGCAAAGTGCCGTGATCCCGTCCAGCGACGTAGACCTACGTCGCTGGACTCCGCCTCTTGTGGGCGGCGCTCGCGCGCCGCCGGAGGCTCGCTCCCGCTGTGTTCATTCACAGCGGGAGTCGGGCCAGGGGAGGAGCAGCGGCGATCGCCGCTGCTCTGCCCCGATCGTCGGGGATCGAGTCTGGAGATCCGCCCGCTGTGTGTAAACACAGCGGGCGGATCTCCATAGTGACAGGGACTGACAGATCGGAGTGTTCAGCATAGCTGGACATCCGATCTGTCCTTCTGTCACACAGTCACCTCCCCCCCCCACACGTCAGTAAGCACCAGGCATACATTAACCCCTCCCTCTCCAATAAAATTAACCCCTTCCCTGCCAGTGTCATTTTTACAGTAACAGTGCATATGTATATCACTGATTACTGTAGAAATGTCACTGGTACCCACAAAAGTGTCAAAAATGTCAGTCAAGGGTCCGATCTGTCCGCCGCAATGTCGCAGTCCCGCAAAAAAAATCGCAGATCACCGCCATTACGCGTTAAAAAAAACACCAAAAATGACAGAAATCTTTCCCTTAGTTAGTAAACGCAATAACTTTTGCGCAAACCAATCAAAATACGCTTATTGCGGTTTTTTTTTACTAAACATAGGTAGCATAAAACAAATTGGCCAAAAATTTTAAAAAAATTTGATTTTTACATTTTTTTGGGGGGGAATTTCATATAAAAAAATGTGAAAAATATTGTTATTTTTTCAAAATAAACGCTCTTTTTTTGTTTATAGCGCAAAAAGTAAAAATCGCACAGGTGATCAAATACCACCAAAAGAAAGCTCTGTTTGTGGGAAAAAAAGGACGTAAATTTTGTTTGGGTACGGCATCGCCCGACCGCGCAATTGTCAGTTAAAATCGCACAGCGCCGAATCGCAAAAAGTGGCCTGGACGGAAGACAGCAAAATCCTCCGGTGGTAAAGTGGTTAAAAATCAAATTTTTTCATCATTTTAGGCCAATTTGTATTCTGATACATATTTTTGGTAAAAAAAAAAAAAAAAAAGAACACAATAAGCGTATTTATTATATCGCGCCTACAAACTTTTATTTTTATTTTATTTATTTATTTATTTTTTTACTAGTAATGGCGGCGATCTGCGATTTTTAGCGGGACTGCGACATTGCGGCGGACAGATCGGACCCCTAACTGACATTTTTGACAATTTTGGGTTAATGTGGTTAATCATAAGACTATAAAATACGACTAAAACTAAAATGACATTTTAGTCAAAAGACTATGACTAAAACTAAATCGAAAATTGACATCAAAATTACCACTACTCTGCTGGCCATTTTTTTAAAATTGGCAACACAATTCCATCCAGAATAATAGCACAATAAATAAAGCAGTTTGTATTTTTAGGGTTTTTAAGGTGCTATTACAAAAATTCTTTGAAGAAAATATTTAAAACTCCAAAAAGTTTTTATTATTTATTCAACATATTAAAATTCATCATATAAAATATTCTCATGCATATGTCAATAAACCAAACTTTCTCCACATGTTTCGTTAGAAAATCATAGCTTCTTCAGGAGATTTTGTCTGGATATTATCCGCATAAGCTAGTAATAGACAAATAATATTATTATTTATTACACAACAATCATAATGTCCATATAACAAACAACCACAAATATATATCACAGCTTGTATTACACAACAAAACTATTATGCTTACATTTATTGGGTTTACATAGGAAATACATAAGCACAATTGTTTTGTCATGCGGAGCTGCCTGCCCCGTGCATCGGAGTCCTTGCTGCCGAGTGGGGCAGGAGCGTGCCACCGGCGGCATGTGCTCGCCCCCTAGCTGCAGGCGTGTGTCCGACGTAGGTCTATGTCGTTTCGCGCAGGAGGGACACCCTGCCGCAGTAAGAAGGCGGCGGTTGGGAACCGGTTAACCACTTCATCCCCGGAAGGTTTTACCCCCTTCGTGACCAGGCCATTTTTTGTGATACGGCACTGCGATACTTTTCAGCCTTTTGTATTTGATGGTCGGCTTTGGCTCACCTAGAAGAACGGGGGCCTTCTGGCTAGGCAGACCATTGGAAAACCTTTGTCCCTGTCAGGAGCCGTGCGCCCAGGGGAATCAGGGTAGAGGTCCTACACCTTCGGGGGGGTGTACAAAGCACACCCCTAAGTGCACTTTTTTGTGTGTGTTCATATGCACCTTTTTTTGTGTTCACTTTGGTTTCAGGATTTGCACCACCGTGGATAAAAAAAAAAACAAACAAAAAAAAAAATGTTACTTTGACAATTGTGCAGTTGTGCGAAGCTGTACCAAAATAAAGTGTATGTCCCTTTTTTCCCACAAATAGAGCTTTCCTTTGGTGGTATTTGATCACCTCTGTGATTTATTTTTTATTTTTTACACTATAAACAAAAAAAAAAAAAGGCTGACAATTTTGAAAAAAAAAAAACAAACAATATTTTTTACTTTCTGCTATAAAACATAACAAATAAAAAAATGTAAAAAATCGAATTTCTTCATCATGAAAAAGAAGTTGGAGGAACACTGAGTCACATAATACCACCAATCATTGCCACATCCCTGAATATAACTGGAAGAAAAAAAAGGAGAAATTAGGCAGGAAACACGTCCAAAATGTAATCAAGCCCTAGGCTAGAGAAATACACGGACTGCGTCCCGCCATGAGCATGGGACTTTGAAGGCATAGATTGAAGGTGGCAGTAAATCGTTCAATGAGGACACAAAGTCCCATGCTCATGGCAGGACGCAGGCCGTGTATTTCTCTAGCCTAGGGCTTGACTACATATTGGTCGTGTTTCCTGCCTAATTTCTCCTTTTTTTTCTTCAAATTTCTTCATCAATTTAGACCAATATGTATTCTGCTACATACTTTTGGTAAAACAAAATTCCAGTAGGCGTATATTGATTGGCAGAGTTGTATAAAGTACTCGAACCCCATACTTGAGTAAAAGTACAAGTGCTCGATCAAAAAGTGACTTGAGTAGAAGTACTAAAGTATTCAACATTTTTTGTACTTAAGTATTGCAAGTAGTTTTTTTTTAAATTTTGCTACTCAAGTACTGAAAGTAAAAGTACCAGTAGTTTTGAAAAAAAAATTGCTACTCAAGTACTGAAAGTAAAAATTACAAGTACTGTGTTATGTAGTTATTAACCACTTAACGACCAGCCACGTAGATCTACGTCGGCTGACTTTGAGTGGTTATACCGGGATGATGCCTCTAGCTAGAGGCATCATCCCGGTACCGTTGTTTGAAGCCAACGGTCGGCTTTCCGTCGGTAATGACCGATGCGGCTCGGGAGCCGCTCGATCGTTACCGGGGGGGCGGTAGGGGATGTCCCCCCCCTCCCGCTGCCTTCCGTGGCTTTGCTCGGGGCTCCCATCCCACCAGGAGCCCCGAGCACCCAGCTGGCACGTCCGCCGGCTCGATGGAGTCCCGATGAATGCCGGAAATGGCATTGATCGGGTCTCCGATGACGTAACCCGGAGGCGGCGTCCATGACGTCACTTCCGGGTTACTGTGCTGCAAAAGGCGGCAGATTTAAAAAACGGCTGTATGCAAAAACGTCGTTTTCGGCGTTTTGCATACAGCGAAGTGTAGTGGAGGGGTTTGGGGTCTTTTAGACCCTCGATCCCTCCATAAAGTGTACCTGTCACTACATATTGGTGTCACAAGGGATGTTTACATTGCTTGTGACAGCAATAAAAGTGATCAATTTTTTTTTTAAAAAAAACCTGTAATAAAGTTAAAAAAAAAGAAAAAATAAATAGGAAAAAAAAAAAAAAAATTTAGCCGCCCCCGTCACCGTTAGCTCGTGCACAAATAAAAACGTATACGCAAGTCAAGCAGCGAAAGAAAACGCTGTTCAAACCACACATGTGAGGTATCGCCGCGATCGCCAGAGCGTGGGCAATCATTTAAAAAAAAGAGCTACACTCTAACTCTAAACTGGTAACCGTTAAATAAATTTAAAGCGTTGCAGATTGAGATCTCTATTGACCGTAGTTTGTCGCCATCCCACGGGGGGGGGCGCAATTTTAAACCGTAACATGTTGGGTATCTATTTACTCGGCGTGACATCATCTTTCACAATATACAAAAAAAAATGGGCTAACTTTACTGTTTAGTATTTTTTAAATGCAGGGAAATGTGATTTTTCAATTTTTTTCCAAAAAAATGGCGTTTTAAAGACCGCTGTGCAAATACCGCGTGACAAAAAATTTTGCAATGACCGACATTTTATTCTCCAGAGTCTTTGCTAAAAAAATATATATATATATAATGATTGGGGGTTCTAAGTAGTTTTCTAGGAAAAAATACTGGTTTTAACTTGTAAACAAAAAGTGTCCGAAATAGGGCTGGGGGTAAAGTGGTTAAAGAAAAGTCAAAAGTTTGAACATCATATTGTTTTTTATTATTTCAAATGCAGCTTTTATTTATACATACAGTAGCATTTATTTCCGTATGCGCTGATAATACACATGTTTTGAGCTTCATGAAACCTGCCATCTACTGTTCTGGCAGTGGTAATTTTTATAATAGTAACGAGTAACTATGCAGCACAAAAAAAAAATATCGGAGTAGAAGTATGGAAATCATTGAAAAAATGTAGTGAAGTAAAAGTGGAAGTAGGAGAAAAAAATTCTACTCTAGGAAAGTACAGATACCGCCTTTCGGTACTTAAGTACAGTAGTGAAGTAGTTCTACTTAGTTACTATACATCTCTGTTGATTGGTTTGTGCAAAAGTTATTGCGTCTACAAACTATAGGATATTTTTTTTTTTTTACTAGTAATGGTGGCGATCAGCGACTTATAGTGGGACTGCAAAATTTTGGCGGTCAGTCGGGACACTAACTGACACTTTTTGGGAACCAGTGACACTAATACAGTGATCAGTGCTAAAAATATGCACGGTCACTGTACTAATGACACTGGCTGGGAAGACATTTTTATTAGGGCTGGGTTAATAGTGTGCCTAGCTGGTGTTTTAATAAACTGTAGGGGAGGTGCTTTTACTAGGGAAGACATGGATTTATGTCCCTGCTTTGCAGAAACACAGGATCCATGCCTTCCTTACTGACTCCCTAAAAATAAGCACTGTCACTGTACTAATGACATTGGCTGAGAAGGGGTTATTATCAGGGAAGGGTTAATAGTGTGCCTAGCTGTTATTTTACTAAACTGTAGGGGAGGTGCTTTTACTAGGGGAAGGCATGGATCCATGTCGCTGCTTTGCAGAAACACAGAATCCATGCCTTCCTTTCTGACAGTATGGTGATCTGCCTTGTTTACATAGGCAGACTTCCGTTCTGCCTGTGTAATGAACAATCAGCGGGTGCCAGCAGACACTGAGTCCACAGTACCTGCTGATTGGCTCCCGCTGTAAATAATCACAGCAGGAGTGGGTGATGGAAAAAAATGAAATTTTTTTTGTTTTCTTGCTTTTTAGTGTAGTTGTGAGGTGTGAGGTCTTTTTGACCCCAGATCTCACATTAAAGAGGACCTGTCATGCTTATTTCTATTACAAGGGATGTTTACATTCCTTGTAATAGGAATAAAAATAATGAATAACATTTTTTTTTTTTAAATGGACGGTGTAAAAAAAAAAAAAAAAAGATAAAATGAACAAGTAAAAAAAAAATGAAAGCGCCCTGTCCCCGTTAGCTCGCGCACAGAAGCGAACGCATACGCAAGTTGCGCCCACATATGTAAACTGTGTTCAAACTGCACATGTGAGGTATCGCCGTTATTGTTAGAGTGAGAGCAATAATTCTAGCCCTAGACCTCTTCTGTAACTCTAAGCTGGCAACCTGTGGACATTTTTAAAGTGTAGCCTATAGAGATTTTTAAATATCAATGTTTGTCGCCATTCAACGAGCGTGAGCAATCTTTTAAGCATGACATGTTGGGTAGCTATTTACTCGGCGTAACATTATCTTTCACATTATAGAAAAAAATTGGGCTAACATTACTGTTTTCCTATTTTTTATTTTTAAAAAAGTCTATTCTTTCCCCAAAAAATTGCGTTTGTAAGACCGCTGCGCAAATACGCTGTGATAAAAAATATTGCAATGATCTCAATTTTATTCTCTGGGGTCTCTGCTAAAGAAACATATACTGTATATATATATATATATATATATATATATATATATATTGTGACAGGAAGTCGGGTAAATCTGTGGATGTAGTCAGGAGATGCGTTTCCACCTGGTTTAGAAAATTCACCAATTACTATAGGGTGTCGGCTGCAGAGGTAGCCAGAACTGTCTAAGGACGTTGAACAGACTTCAGCTATTCAGACTGAGCCAATTAAGGCCTCTATAATTTGTCCAGAGGAAGTCTATTGATTGCTGCCTCCTAAAGCTGTGGGAGTAGAGGAGGACAGTCAGATGGGTCCCTCCTGACGCTGTGTGAGCATGGGAGAGGAAATGCCTCCTGAAGCGATGTGCGCTGAGGAGGGTAAAAGTGTGAAGACTACTCAAGGTGAGGTCTTGGATTGTTTCTATGTGAAAAGAAATCAATGGACATTTCCTGTGTGAAGGGAAAATGAATTAAGACTGAAGACTACTCAAGGTGAGGTCTGGGATTGTTTCTATGTGAAAAGAAATAAATGAACTATTTCTATGTGAAGAGAAAAGGGACATTTGCTGGGTGAAGAGAAAAACAAAGGAATGTGTTCTATGTGAAGAGAAAAGGGACATGTTCAATGGACATTTGTTGTGTGAAGGAAAAACATGGACTATTGAGTGTCTGCTGTAGGATCAGCAAAGATTGCCCAACAGTAGGTTGGAGATAGACTCCTTAGGTAGGTTCCTGTGTGTGAGAAGGTAGCCGCCCACAGTGACAAGGATTTATTTTGTGTTTTATTTTTTATTTTGATGTTTTGAGGCTTGCACTTGTGTGAAGAAAATTGCAAGAATAAACCAAACTGTTGTTTGCAACCACTTCTCGGCTATCTCCCTGTGTAACAAACCCCCCCTAAGGGGTCATCCATACCCGCCACCGAGCTAATCCCCACAATATCTATAATGTTTGGGGGTTCTGAGTGATTTTCTAGCAAAAAAGTTTTTTTAACTTGTAAACAAGGGCTGGTCCCTAGAGTGGTTGTAAGCCAACCTTTATAACTTGTACCTATAGGTAAGCCATTAATAAGGCTTACCTATAGGTACTGTAAATATCTCCTAAACTTGCACCGTTTAGGAGATATTTACATTGCATGCAGCCGATGACGTAATCAGTGCATGCGTTCTTTAGAAATGGCTGCCTGTGCCATTTCTTCAGAGCCTTGTACCGTGACCAGCGGCTCCCCCACGCATGCGCGGGAGTGATGTCTCACGCAGCTTCGGCCAGTAATACAGCCAGAGTCTGCCGACCCGGAAAAAAGAAGGGCAAAGATGGATGCGGCCATCAGTGGGGACAACGCGGGCTTAGTTTCCGGGTAAGTGTCACATAATGTGCTAGTATGCAATGCATACTAGCACATTATGCATTTACTTTGCAGGGAAGAAAGAAAATGAAAAAAAAAACAAAACACAGAAGAGTTTACTTCCTCTTTAAGTTCTGCTACATCTTGGGAGAGGATCAGACGCGAACAGAGGACTCCTTAGGTGGGTAATTGTTCCATTGTGTTTTTGGAGAGGATGCCAGTGTTGTAATCTTTGCTTCTTGGCTCAAGTACAAGGTCCCAATATTCCTTGAGCTGCTGTTGCAACCAACATTCTATATATGATGTAATAGTCTGGGCAATATTTGCCTCTTGCGGTACACTAATGTCCTACCCTTGTGGCATCAGTCTTCAAATCCTAAGGGTCCTTAGTTTGGTTGCTGTGAGAGGTTGAAAAATAGCAAAGAAGCCTTTGAAATTTAGGCAAAAACCCCAGTGGCGGCTGGTGCTCCATTAGTCGGGGGGGGGGGGGGGGCAGCGGGCAGCAGACGGACCCCCCCGGAACCCCCTCCAATCACTCCAGTGGCAGATTTACCTTCCTCCGCGGGGCTGACAGGCGGCGGCTTCCCCCTCAGTCCCCATGTTCCCTCTCGGCGGCTGTCTCCTCCCTCCTTGGCCAACAGGATGAGAATCAGTGTGACAATAGTGAATATTCAATCGCTATTGTAACACAACTGGCTGGGCTCGGTTCGCAGTGCTCCGCACCCCAAGCCCATCCTTTTTTTAAGCCTATTAGAGCCTCTGGCTCTAATCACGTGCTTCAAAAAAAAAAAAAAATCCCCCATTGGAATCCATGCGTCTGGCGCCCTGCATGTAGATTAGGGGGCTGGACTCATGGATGGGGGGGCGGCACCCCTGCACCCCTAATGGACGGGCCGCCACTGGTAAACCCTATACGATAGGGATTATTGCCTCTCCAATTGGATCCAACATTCCATATATGAATATTATCCAAACAAAATCCTCCTGAAGAAGCTGGACAAACAGCGAAACATGTCGAGGAATTGTTTGTGGTAATCTTTCAAAAAGATGGATAATTGTTTTTATACCTTTTGTCTAAAAAAAAAAATGGGAGGAATTTTATTATTATGGTCTATTTTTGGATTGTTGGCACCTTAAAAGCCCTAAAAACTCCTGGAATAATTTTCCTCTTTAAGTGGTTAAGCCAAAGATGATTTAAAGAGTCATTGAAATCATTTGATAACGATTTTTCTTTTGTTTGTTCACTTTGCCACATTTAAAATGAAGAAAAAAAAATCTAAAGTTTTCGATTCGACCAATTCAAAATGTATCGATTCAAACGTTTCGAATGAAACAAATTGGTAAATTTAAAGAAAATTTGAAAAAGATGTAGAACGAATTCCGAATATGAATCGATGGAATCAACCGAATTTAACTAAACTAAATAACTAGATTGGCAAATCTAAATGAAACTAAACTAAATTTTTCGTCATGCACATGTCTAATCAGGATGTGGCCCAGAAGATGATTGGCAGCATTCCAAGGGGAATTGCAGAGGGCTTGGAAAAGAAAGGTCAACACTGCAAATATTGACTCTTTGTATAAACTTCATGTAATTGTCAATAAAAGCCATTGACACTTCTGAAATGCTTGTAATTATACTTCAGTATTCCATAGTAACATCTGACAAAAATATCTAAAAACACTGAGGCAGCACACTTTGTAAAATTAATATTTGTGCCATTCTCAAAACTTTTGGCCACGGCTGTACACCTAACACTCCCCTCCCGCCAGACTGACAATGCTGCTGTCCATGCTGCTGCTGTGCCCCCTGTGCTCCTTCCTCCAGAGTGGGGGGGGTGCTCTAAAACAGGAGGTGTGTTACTGACCCGATCACCAGATGAAAAAAAAGAGGGGAAAACGCCTAAAAAAGAAAACTAATGCAGCCGTCACAGCTAATGAACGGTAAGCTACAAAATAAAATATTTTTACTTTTGGCTTTTATTTGGATTCTCAAATAAATAATTTGGATCCTGATACTTCAAGGATGAAAATAACTGTAGGATACAGACATTCAAATGCATCAGAATCTGGAATGTTTACAAATGGTAAATAGAGTTGCCGTCCATCCCACAGTCACCAAGGATAAGGATGTTCAGTCCTGGAATCCCGGTGAGCGGTCAGCCATGTGACAACCTTCTAATAAAGAATGTGTCACTGACCCCCGGAGAGACGGTAAACCAAATGTGTCACTGACCCCCGGAGAGACGGTAAACCAGAGGAGACAAAGGAGAATGACCTCTACACCCGAAATGTCAGAGGATCAGAGGGGACCCTGGATGTTACTTTGGGATCCCGGTACAAGAACACATCAGTTAAAGATAAATGCATTCAATCTGGGAATAATAAAACCTTTTTTGGGGTCATCTGTGGTCCTGACACACAAGTTTAACCATTTCTGGACCGGAAGATTTTCCCCCTTAATGACCAGGCAATTTTTTTGCGATTCGGCACTGCATTATTTTAACGGACAATTGCGCGGTCATGCGACGCTGTACCCAAACGAAATTTACGTCCTTTTTTTCCCACAAACAGAGCTTTCTTTTGGTGGTATTTGATCACCTCTGCGCTTTTCATTTTTTGCGATATTAATAAAAAAATGCGACAATTTTGAAAAAATAACAATATTTTTCTAATTTGACAGTTAAATATCCAATATATTCAATTTTTGTCATATATTTAGGCCAAAATGTATTTAGCTACATGTCTTTGACAAAAAAAATTCTCAATGAGCATATTTTTAACCGCTTTAAGACCGGAAGCTTTTACCCCCTTCCTGACCAGGCCATATTTTGCGATTCGGCACTGTGTTACTTTAACGGACAATTGCGCGGTCGTGCGATGCTGTACCCAAATTAAATTTATGTCCTTTTTTCCCCACAAATAGAGCTTTCTTTTGGTGGTATTTGATCACCTGTGCAATTTTTACTTTTTGCGCTATATACAAAAAAAGACCGACAATTTTGAAAAAATAACAATATTTTTCACATTTTTTTTTATATGAAATCCCCCCAAAAAAATGTAAAAATCAAAATTTTTTAACTTTTTTTGCCAATTTGTTTTCTGCTACCTATGTTTGGTAAAAAAAATCGCAATAAGCGTATTTTGATTGGTTTGCGCAAAAGTTATCGCAGCTACTAACTACGGGAAATTTATGTCATTTTTATTATTTTTTTTTTTTAACTAGTAATTGCGGCGATCTGCGATTTTTTTTTGCAGGAGTGCGACGGACAGATCGGACACTTGACTGACATTTCTGACACTTTTGGGGGTACCAGTGACATTACTACAGTAATCAGTGCTATAAATATGCACTGTTACTGTAAAAATGACACTGGCAGGGAAGGGGTTAATTTTTATTGGTGATCAAGGGGTTAATGTATGCCTGGTGCTTACTGACGTGTGTGGGGGGAGGGGGTTGTGTGACACAGACACAGATCGCAGGTTGAGCTATGCTGAATCCTGTGATCTGTCCCTGTCTGTCACATAGGAGATCCGCCTGCTTTGTTTACACAAGCGGGCGGATCTCCACACTCGATCCCCGACGATCGGGGAAGAGCAGCGGTGATCACCATCTCTCCTCCCCTGGCCCGACTCCCGCTGTAACTGAATACAGCGGGAGCGAGCCTCCGGCGGCGCGTGCCTGCCGCCCACAAGGGGAGGAGTCCAGCGACGTAGGTCTACGTCGCTGGACGATAACGAGCCACATTGCCGCAGTAGCAGCAATGTGAGCGGTCGTAAAGTGGTTAACCATTTCTGGACGGGAAGATTTTCCCCCTTAATGACCAGGCCATTTTTTTGCGATTCGGCACTGCGTTATTTTAACGGACAATTGCGCGGTCGTGCGACGCTGTACCCAAATAAAATTGATGTCTTTTTTTTCCCACAAATAGAGCTTTCTTTTGGTGGTATTTGATCACCTCTGCGATTTTTATCTTTTGCACTATAAACAAAAAAGAGCGACAATTAAAAAAAAAAAAAAAATTTTCACATTCTGCTTTATAACATTCCCGAAAAAAATAAAATGTTTTCATCACTTTAGGCCAATTTGTATTCTACTACATATTTTTGGTAAACAAAATCCCAACAAGAGTATATTGATTGGTTTGCGCAAAAGTTATCGCTTCTACAAACTAGGGGAAAGACTTATGTAATTTTTATTTATTTATTTTCTTTTACTAGTAATGGCGGCGATCTGCGATTTTTAGTGGGACTGCGACATTGCGGCGGACAGATCGGACCCCTAACTGACATTTTTGACACTTTTGGGGGGACCGGTGACATTACTACAGTAATCAGTGCTAAAGATATGCACTGTTACTGAAATAATGACACTGGCAGGGAAGGGGTTAACACAGTGGGTGATCAACAGGTTAAGTGTGAACCTAGGGGGTGTTTTCTAACTGTGGGGGGGGGAGGGCTTGTGAAATCAATATAGAGACCTGTCTTCCTAAATAGGAGGATCACAGGAGCTCTGCATTGATTCCAAAGAGAACAACGGTTTGATGTGTTTACAACAGCAGACCGCCGTTCTCTCTTCACGGGGAGCGATCGTGGGTGCCCGGCCGGCACCCACTACTTATCTTATAGCAGCTGCTATCACTACCCCGTACCCACGTTTATTTATTAACCCCATCCCCTCCCAAATACGACACCCATAGGCGCGAGGGATATACACCTATTGGAGTATATATTCTTATCAATGAGAGCTGATAACACAGAAGCCGGTTATCAAAAAAAGAGGAAACCGGCTTCTGTTAAAGGGATATTGGTCCCAACATTGCCAACCAGTGCTGCTAATCAGTGCCCACCAGTGCCACCTATCAGTGCCCATCAGTACTGCTAATCAGTGCCCACCAGTGCCACCTATCAGTGCCCATCAGTGCTGCCAATCAGTGCCCATCACTGCCTCATCTTCAGCGTCACTTATCAGTGCTGCCTTTTAGTGCCGCCTACCAGTGCCTATCAATGTTCATCAGTGCCACCTATCAGTGCCCATCAGTGCCTCATCATCGGTGTCACTTATTAGTGCTGCCTTTTAGTGCCGCCTACCAGTGCCTATCAATGCCCATCAGGGCCACCTATCAGTGTCCATCAGTGCCACCTATCAGTGCCCTTCAGTTCCACATATCAGTGCCCAATGCCCATCAGTGCTACCTATCAGTGCCCATCAGTGCCACCTATCAGTACAGCTTCATCAGTGCCTCCTTATCAGTGCCCATCAGCGCCACCTCATCAGTGCCCATCAGTGCCACCTATTAGTGCCCACCAGTGTCACCTCATCAGTGCCCATCAGTGCCACCTATCAGTACCCACCAGTGTCACCTCATCAGTGCCCATGAGCGAAGGAAAACAATTACCTGTTTGCTAAATTTTGTAACAAACTTATGAAAAAAATGTTTTTTTTTTTATTTCTGGCTTTTTTCATTTTATTTAGCAAAAAAAAAAACACCCAGCGGTGATTAAATACCATCAAAAGAAAGCTCAATTTGTGTTAAAAAAAAAATGATAAAAATGTCATATGGGTACAGTGTTGCAGGACCGCGCAATTTTCATTCAAAGTGTGAGAGCGCTGAAAGCTGAGAATTGGCCTGGGCAGGAAGGGGGTGAAAGTGCCCGGTTGGTAAGTTAAGGTTAAGGACTAGAAACTCTGAGTCCCTTAGAAAAGTAGCATAAAATGTCGTAGGCTGCATTCCAGAGTAACTCCAACTCCCCTGTAGACACTGATCCCAGCTCTACTGACTGCAGGAAATACCAGCCCACCTGGCTGCTCCGAGGATCTCCCAGGGCAAGGGAAATGAAAAATGAAGCATAATGCGGTCTTCCCGAAATGCTGACTACATGTGGTAGTCTTCCCCCTTGTAGGTCCCTGACCTTTCTGATGTACTCCTTGCTTCCGCTGCCTCTTAGGTTAGATTCCTTTCAAACCGCCCTGCTGTCGGGATCCTCCCAAGCCAGCCCCGAGCTCTATTTGTGTGGAAAAAAAATGATAAAAATGTCATATGGGTACAGTGTTGCATGACCGCGCAATTGTCATTCAAAGTGTGAGAGCGCTGAAAGCTGTAAATTGGCCTGGACAGGAAGGGGGTGAAAGTGCCCCCCCCCCCCAGAAAAAACACAATACGTAGCCCAATTTTCTTGTAAAGATGATTTTACGTCAAGTAAATAGATACCAAACATGTCACGCATTAAATTGCGCACGCCCATGGAACGGCAACAAACAACGTAAATTTTACTATCCATAGGCGACGCTTTAAAAGCGTTTACAGGTTACCGCTTTATATTTACACAGGAGGTCTAGTGCTAGAATCACTGGCCATGATCTGACTTTCACAGCGATACCTCACATGTGCGGGACTAACGCCCGTATTCGCCTTTGCGTGGGGGGGGGGGACTTTTTTTTAACCACTTGCCGATCGCCCACCATATATATACTGCGGCAGGCTGGCTCGGCTGTGCGAATTGCCATACCTGTAGTGCGATCCATGGGAGCGCTCCTGAGGGCGAGCGCGCGCCGCCGGCGGAGCGCTCCCGCCCCCCACTAGGCAGCAGGGATGCTGATGCACGGGACCGGCAGCACCGATTGCTGCCGGGCACCCGCAATTGCTCCCCGCTGAGAGAGAAGGACGGTCAGCTGTTGTAAATACAGCTGACCGTTGTTCTCTCTGAACTGATCATAGAGCTCCTGTGATCCTTCTATATAGGATCACAGGTCTCTATGGTCATTTCACAAGCCCATCCCCCATACAGTTAGAAAACACTCCCCTAGGTTTACAGTTAACCCTTTGATCACCCCTAGGTTAACCCCTTCCCTGTCAGTGTCATTATTACAGTAACAGTGCATATTTATGGCTTTATTAGTGTGATAATGTCACTGGTCCCCCCAAAATTGTCAAAAATGTCAGTTAGGAGTCCAATCTGTCCACCGCAATGTCGCAGTACCGCTAAAAATCGCAGCTCGCCGCCATGTCCGGACAGCCGTCAGATGTGCCGGCTGCTTGCTCCGATCTCCTGATGGGATGGGAAAGCTCAAAGGAGCTGCGTAATTACAGCTCACTTTCCCTGAAGAAGCCCTAATGGGCGAAACATGTTGGTAGTGTCCACCCTTGTACCGCTGTGAAAATAACGACAACAAAACTATGTTAATAGCTCACTTATTTTAATATTGAACTTTTAATACTGTAATTTAAGAAATTGTGAACTTTTTATAAATTAAGTAAATTACTGTTTATTTCAAGCACCTTAAAAGTCCCATTCATCCTTTTCCAAACTAGCTGCTTTATTTACTTACTGAGTATGCAACTTCTTTATCTTTTTAATCCTTGCCTATGTTCTAGTAAGCTTGTGGCAGGACTACTGTCCCAGGTTTCCTGTTTCAGGGTGGCTCCTTTCTCCTACAGCATCCTATGAAGCCACCCTTGAATGCAGGGACTAGAGTTGTGTCTCCCTACACCTGGATTCACTAAATGGGGGACCGCAATAGGGACCCAAGCCGAGTGACCATCCTGTTTTGTCTGTCATCAGGCTGTGGACAGCATTTCCACATCTCATACTGCCGCCCGTAGTGCAAATTGATGAGTATGTCTCCTCAAGGGAATATCCCTCGTGTGGTTGTGGTGTGCTCAATGACATCAGACATCAGCCCACTCCATCTCACACACGGCAGGCTGGATCTTTTAGGGCGGTGGCCGTTGCAGACACAGGAGTGACAGGAGGAGTGAGGACAGACAGCGGGTGTTTGGTGGCCCGGTCCTCATAGCATTTCAGGTGTCCAACACACACCTGAAAAAAATACTGGCCTCCAACCTCCCCTTATAGCCGGTCCAACACACACCTGAAAATATACCGGCCTCCAAAATCCCCTCAAAACCAGTCTGATGCACACTTAAAAAAAATATCGGCCTCCAACCTCCCCTCATAGCCAGTCCAACACTCACTTGAAAAAAATACCCGCCTCCAAACTCTCATCTAACTACACCAGGGTTCACTAAATGGGGGACCGTGATCTGGACCAAGTGACAGTCCTGTCCGGTCTGCGGCCGTGCCACTTATCTGCCTGAATGCTCTCTCTCTTTCTGCATTCCCACCGGGCCGCTGCTATCATTCTCACAGCGGGAAAGGGGAGAGGTGCTGCATATGGGTACAGAGGGCGTGATTCGGTAATCACCTGCTTGTTATGCAATAAGGTGGGCAGCTCCTGCCCTCTGTCCTGAAATACAGCACCTCCAATGCCCACCTGCTGTGAGGATGATATCGGTGGTTTGGTGGGAGACCAGAGAGAGAACACCCAGCTGCCTCTGCCCTGGTAGGACTGTAATGGGGAGACTGAATGATGAAAGGGGGATTGTAATTTAAAGGAGGAGAGGGGGGCTATGACTGTAAGGGGCACTGTGATGTGTAATGGGGCACAATGATGTGTAAAAGGGGCAATGTAATATGTGAAGAGGACACTGTTGGACTGCTTTAAATCGGGGGACTGTGATGTGAAGGGGGATCTGTGCACGTCCGGCCCTAACATGGGTCCTGCTGGGTCCATTGGACCCAGGCGGCACTTTGCGAGGGACGGCAAATTGACACCCAAGATTTTTTTTTCCAGCAGTTTTGTGTGTCATCAGTTTGCGATGCATTACGGGGTGGTATTTACCCATCTCATACTGCCGCCCGTACTGCAAACTAATGAGTATGAGGAGGCGGAGTGTCTCCTCCGGAGAACGTCCCTCGCGTGATCGTGGTGTGCTCAATGACGTCAGACATTAGCGCACTCCATCTGATGCAGGGCCAGCTGGATCTTCTAGGGCGGTGGCTGTGGCAGACACAGGAGTGACAGGAGGACTGAAGACAGAACAGTGGGTGTTTGGTGGACCGGTCCTCATAGAATTGCAGGTGTCCAACACACACCAGAAAAAAATACCGGCCTCCAACCTCCCCTCATAGCCGGTCCAACACTCACCTAAAAGAAAATACCGGCCTCCAAACTCTCCTCTCACTACACTAGGGTTCACTAAATGGGGGACCGCGAACCGGACCCAAACCGAGTGACAGTCCTCCCTGGACCGCGGCTGTGCCACTTATCAGCCTGAATGTTCTCTCTTTCTGTTCTTACGCTGGGCCGCTGCTATCATCCTCACAGCGGGCAGGGCGGCAGGTGCTGCATATAGGGACAGAGGGTGGGCAGCTCCTGCCCTCTGTCCCGAGATACAGCACGTCCAATGCCCACCTGCTGTGAGGATGATAGCGGGGGTCGGGTGGGAGACCAGAGTCAGAACACCCAGCTGCCCTGGTAGGACTGTAATGGGAAGGCTGAAGGATGAAAGGGGGATTGTAATTTAAAGGAGGAGAGGGGGCTATGACTGTGGGGCACTGTGATGTGTAAAAGGGACACTGTGATATGTGAAGGGGAACTGAAGACACTGTTGGACTGCTTTAAATAGGGAGACTGTGATGTGAAGGAGGGTCTGTGCAGGGCTGTGCCTACCATGGGTCCTGCTGGGTCCATTGGACCCAGGTGGCACTTTGGGGTGGGGGGAGGGGCATGTATACAGTATAGCTATGCTAGGCTTTTAATGAAGACTACCATAGGAGAAGGAAGCTGGACACAGGAGGGGGGGGGGGACTGTCAGTGGAGCTGGAAGTGCCCTGGGGTCTCATTTCACAGTCTACAATGATCATAGTACAGGCAACCACACTAAGTCTACATTTCCACTAGTGCGACTTGTCATGCGTCTTTGGACAAAGTCGCATGACAAGTCACAGTCCATTGATTTTAATGACACCCATTCCCATCTATGCAACTTTGAAACTCAGCGACTTTGAAAAGGTACCTGCACTACTTTGATGCAACTTTTGATGCAACTTTGATCCAGAGAGTGTAAAGTTGGATCAAAGTTGCACTCTAAATTGCAATAGTGGAAATGTAGACTAAAGCTCAGTTTCCACTAGTGTGACTTGTTATGCGACTTTGGACACACAAAGGCGCATGACAAGTCACTGCCTATTGATTTCAACGGCATCCGTTCCCATCTATGCAACTTTGAAAATCAGCGATTTTGAAAAGGTACTGCACTACTTTAATGCATCTTTTGATGTAACTTTGATCCAGACAGTGTAAAGTTGGATCAAAGTCGCATCAATGTCGCACTCTAAATCGCACAACTTTGGTCGCAATAGTAGAAATGTAGACTAAAGCTCAGTTTCCAATAGTGTGACTTGTCATGCGACGTTGGACACACAAAGTCGCATGACAAGTCACAGCTCATTGATTTCAATGGCACCCGTTCCCATCTATGCGACTTTTAAAATCAGTGACTTTGAAAAGGTACCTGCACTACTTTGATGCAACTTTTGATGTGACTTTGATCCAGAGAGTGAAAAGTTGGATCAAAGCTGCAATCAAAGTGCCATCAAAGTCGCACTCTAGCCTAGTGCCTACGTTCCCACTAGTCCCACTTTACACTCTCTGGACCAAAGTTGCATCGAAGTAGAGCAGATTTTCAAAGTGGCATAGATAGAAACGGGTGCCATTGAAATCAATGGGCTGTGACTTGTCATGTGACTTTATGTGTCCAAAGTCGCATGAAAAGTCGCACCAGTGGAATCGGAGCCTTAAACTAATTGCTCACATGTAATGAGCAATAGAAATGGATCCGTATCCTGCTAAAATGTAAAAAAAATTCCTTTGTAACTTATTTCTTTCATATATTGTGCCGGTCACGTGACACCCCCCCCCCCCCCCGTCTCTCTCTCAGGGGAAGCTGCTAGTCTAAACAAGGCAATGAAGACAGAAATCATGTACTGTGAAGGATAGGAGGGATGGGAGGGATGGGAAGGATAGGAGGGATAGGAGGGATGGGAAGGATGGAAAGGATAGGAGGGATGGGAGGGATAGGAGGGATGGGAGGGATGGGAAGGATAGGAGGGATAGGAGGGATGGGAAGGATGGAAAGGATAGGAGGGATGGGAAGGATAGGAAGGTTTGGAGGGATGGGAGGGATAGGAGGGATGGGAGGGATGGGAGGGATAGGAGGGATAGGAGGGATGGGAGGGATGGGAAGGATAGGAAGGTTTGGAGGGATAGGAGGGATGGGAGGGATGGGAGGGATAGGAGGGATGGGAGGGATGGGAAGGATAGGATGGATGGAAGGGATGGGAGGGAAGGAAAGGAAAGGATAGGAGGGATGGGAAGGGTATGAGGGATAGGAGGGATGGGAAGGATAGGAGGGATGGGTAGGATAGGAGGGATGAGAGGGATGGGAGGGATGGGAAGGATAGGATGGATGGAAGGTATGGGAGGGAAGGAAAGGATAGGAGGGATGGGAAGGATAGGAGGGATGGGAAGGATAGGAGTGATGGGAGGGATGGGAGGAATGGGGGGGGGGGGGCTGGGCAGATCTAGGCATGCCTGTTTATGGAAAACCGACAACCTTTTCAGGAACTGAAAAACAGCTTATCAAATTCAGATAACAGGAAATAGAGTTGTCGGTGAAGAACAGGAGGAAGCGGATTGTCCAATTTAGATAAGACTTTCTAAGCTGCGCAAGCAGGAAGTCAGAAAATGAATAATATCAAAGATAAAGATATTTAACATACTATTTATAGGAAAATTTTAATTTTTGACTGGAGTTTCCCTTTATGGTGAAAAACCTTGAGACTTTACAACTCCTTTAGGCCTCTTGCACACTGCAGCTTAAAAAAGCTGAGTACAGATTTTTTTTTTTTTTTTCTGAGCTAAAATACAGCCCATTCATTGTAATGTGCCTATGAATACAGGCACGTAAATGATCGCCGTGCATTCTTTAGTAAGAACAAAATAGAAAATTCTGCATTTTTGAACAGTAATTTACGCCTAATGCCCGCAAATGCGCACGATTGCGAACAAATGAACGCATACGAACATACTGTTGATCTGAAAAATGCTAATTTGCATATTTTACAAGAACACGAGAATACATTTGTGCCAAAAGACACAAATTGGTGCGAATGACGTGAATTGACACGAATTTGAGCGAACGCATATGCGCAAAAATGCAGGTAAGTGCGCGGATTTCAATAAGACAAATACGCCTGAAATTTACGGCTGAAAAAGGAGAAGCTCAAACAGGAGTATCGTGTGTAAGAGGCCTTAACCACTTTAAGACCGCTCACTGTGCTGCTACTTCGGCACTGCGGCTCCCCTGGGTCCAGCGACGTAGACCTACGTTGCTGGACTCCGAGTGGTGCGCGCCGTCGGTGGCTCACTCCCGCTGTGTTTAGACACAGCGGGAGTCGGGCCAGGGGAGGAGAGGCGGTGATCGCCGCCTCTCTTCCCCGATTGTTGGGGAAAGTGTGAGAAGATCCGCCCGCTTGTGTAAAAAAAGCAGGCGGATCTTCTATGTGACAGACAGGGAGAGATCACAGGATTCAGCATAGCTGAACCTGCGATCTTTGTCTGTGTCACAGAACCCCCCTCCCCCCACACACCTCAGTAAGCATGAGGCATACATTTAACCCCTTGATCACCAACAGTGTTAACCCCTTCCCTGCCAGTGTCATTATTACAGTAACAGTGCATATTTATAGCACTGATTACTGTGGTAATGTCACTGGTCCCCCCAAAAGTGTAAAAAATCTCAGTTAGGGGTCCGATCTGTCCGCTGCAATGTCACAGTCCAACAAAAAAACGCAGATCACCGCCATTACTAGTAAAAAAAAAAACAATAAAAATGACATAAATCTTTCCCGTAGTTAGTAAACACTATATATTTTGCGCAAACCAATCAAAATACGCTTATTGCGATTTTTTTTTTACCAAAAACATGTAGCAGAAAACATATTGGCCTAAAAAGTTTAATTTTGATTTTAATTTTTTTTTTTTGGGAATGTTATATATCAGAATGTGAAAGATATTGTTTTTTATTTCAAAATTGTCGCTCTTTTTTTAAAAAATTAAAAATCGCACAGGTGATCAAATACCACCAAAAGAAAGTTCTAATTGTGGGGAAAAAAAAGAACGTTTTTATTTGGGTACAGCGTCTAACGACTGCGCAATTGTCCATTAAAATGACGCAGTGCCTAATCGCAAAATATGGCCTGGTCAGGAAGGGGGTAAAATCTTCCGGTCTTAAAGTGGATAAAAATACACTCATTGACAATTTTTTTTATCAAAGACATGTAGCGAAATACATTTTGGCCTAAATGTATGCCAAAAATTTAATATATTGGATATTTTTTAACAGTCAAAGTAGAAAATGTCAATTTTTCGCAACCTTTTCACTCTTTTTTTATTAATATCGCAAAAAATAAAAAGTGCAGAGGTGATAAAATACCACCAAATGAAAGCTCTGTTTGTGGGGAAAAAAAGGACGTAAATTTAGTTTGGGTACAGCATTGCATGACCGCGCAATTGTCAGTTAAAACGTGGCCCGGTCATTGAGCAGCCACATCTTCCGGGGCTAAAGTGGTTAATGATAATTTATACATTTCTGTCAGAAGATACATTGTATCTCTTTTTCCTCACAGGGAAGGAAATGTATCTTTTTCTCTGGATAGAGGAGATATAGTATCTGTGTAAATAAAAGAGTCTGCTAAAATAACAAAACAAATAAAGATAAAATAGATGAGAGATTGATGTAGATTAGTGTCAGTGTCCTTTTTAGGCACTGCCTCCATTCACAGAACACCTTGTATTTTTTTAATAATGAATGCAGGGTGGTCTCTGATTGGACAGGGTGGCGATTGTGGCCCTTTGTCTTTACCTCGTTCAATCAGAGAATGCCTTGTATTCATTAAAACAATACATGCTGTTCTATAGATGGCAGTGTTGCCAAACAAGTGACTTTCTGCGGTCAGTGAGCTCAGGGGAAGCTACCCTACACAGTATCTGGAATATAACAGCTATCACTGTAGTAGCACTGGCTAGTTGCTACTACAGTGATTGTCAGCTTCCCTAGTGCCTCTCAGGTATGATTTCGCTTGATTTATTCTCCCTGGAGAAGAGACGCCTGAGAGGGGACATGATAGCAATTTATAAATACCTCAATGGTGATCTCAGTATAGAAAAAAAGCTATTCAGTCGCAAGGATTGCATGAGGACTCGAGGGCATACAATGCGATTAGAGGAGAAGCGTTTTAACCCCCGGCAACGCAGGGGGTTCTTTACTGTTAGGGCTACAGGATTGTGGAATTCTCTACCACAAGAGGTGGTTTCTGCGGGAAGTATGGTTGCTTTCAAAAGACTCTTGGACGTACATCTCAAGGATCAGAACATTCAGGGGTATGAGAGATGATTACGGCCACACACCTACACAGGTTGAACTGGATGGACTATTGTCTTTATTCAACCTCAACTACTATGTAACTTTGTAACTATCTAATAGTAGGTTGAGAAGTTCTGGTCTGGAGTGTTTCCCAACCTGGGTGCCATTTGGCTTTTCCCAAAGAGCGTCACTAGCATGAGACCCAGTTTGCCCCAAATAAGAGATGGATGACTCTGATATGAAGATTTTACTTACATAGCACTGTCAAATTATGCATCACTTTACATACAGTATCTCACAAAAGTGAGTACACCCCTCACATTTTTTGTAAATATTTTATTCTATCTTTTCATGTGACAACACTGAAGAAATGACACTTTGCTACAATGTAAAGTAGTGAGTGACAACAAAAAAAGAGGGGCGCACCGACCTCGTGCATTACCACTAAAAAGGTTTATTACAATCCAAAGACAACATACAGTATATTATACTCACAAACGAGTGATGATATCGCACATAAAACACAATGAAACCGGTCGTCTCCAAAATCACCAGGGAACCCCTGTACTGGATAACGTGCTAGTGTCAGCAACTTTCTGGCTGGGCAGACGCATTTCGAGGGAGGACCCTCTTCCTCAGAGCCAAAACGTGCTACTCAGTATGCTACATTGTAAGCTCTTTGAAGGCAGGAACTGCACGTTTTGGCTCTGAGGAAGAGGGTCCTCCCTCGAAACGCATCAGCCCAGCCAGACAGTTGCTGACACTAGCACGTTATCCAGTACAGGGGTTCCCTGGTTATTTTGGAGATGACCGTTCCAATGTGTTTTATGTGCGATATCATCACTCTTTTGTGAGTATAATGTATGTAATCTTTGGATTGTAATAAACCTTTTTAGTGATAATGCACGAGGTCGGTGCGCCCCTTTTTGTTGTTGTCTCTCAGTGTATTTTGGATACCAATGGTCCTGAGGAGGCAGCAAGACCTAAAGTGGTGCATACAAAGACCATATAAGAACACTTATCCTTTGTTACATACCACCCGAGCACAGGAGAATTTTTGTTTGTAAAGTAGTGAGCGTACAGCTTGTATAACAGTGTAAATTTGCTGTCCCCTCAAAATAACTCAACACACAGGCATTAATGTCTAAACCGCTGGCAACAAAAGTGAGTACACCCCTAAGTCTCTCTGAGAATCTGAAGAAAAAAAGAATTGTTGCTCTACATAAAGATGGCCTAGGCTATAAGAAGATTGCCAAGACCCTGAAACTGAGCTGCAGCCTGGTGGCCAAGACCATACAGCGGTTTAACAGGACAGGTTCCACTCAGAACAGGCCTCACCATGGTTGACCGAAAAAGTTAAGTGCACATGCTCAGCGTCATGTCCAGAGGTTGTCTTTGGGAAACAGACGTATGAGTGCTGCCAGCATTGAGGCAGAGGCTGAAGGGGTGGTGGTGGTGGTGGGGGGGGGGGTCAACCTTTCAGTGCTCCGACCATACGCTGCACACTGCATCAAATTGGTCTGCATTGCTGCCTCTTCTAAAGTTGATGCACAAGAAAGCCAGCAAACAGTTTGCTGAAGACAAGCAGACTAAGGACATGGATTACTGGAACCATGTCCTGTGGTCTGATGAGACCAAGATAAACGTATTTGGTTCAGATGGTGTCAAGCCTGTGTGGCAACCAGGTGAGGAGTACAAAGACAAGTGTTTCTTGCCTACAGTCATGCATGGTGGTGGGAGTGTCATGGTCTGGGGCTGCATGAGTGCTGCCGGCACTGGGGGGCTACAGTTCATTGAGGGAACCATGAATTCAAACATGTACTTACATGTAACATAATGAAGCAGAGCATGATCCCCTCCCTTCAGAGACTGGGCCACAGGGCAGTATTCCAACATGATAACGACACCCCAAACACCTCCAAGACGGCCACTGCCTTGCTAAGGGGCATCCTCAAATGGAAGGTGGAGGAGTGCAAGGTCTCTAAAATCCACCAGCTCTGTGATGTCATCATGGAGTAGTAGAAGAGGACTCCAGTGGCAACCTGTGAAGCTCTGGTGAACTCCATAGTTACATAGTTACATAGTTAGTGAGGTTGAAAAAAGACACAAGTCCATCCAGCTCAACCCACGATGCGCGTGTGTTCGCCTTCAACCGTACATCGTGTACCCCTGTATGTTGTGGTCTTTAAGGTGTACATCTAATAGTTTTTTGAAACTATCTATGCTCCCCGCTGATACGACTGCTTGTGGAAGAGAATTCCACATCCTTACCGCTCTTACAGTGAAGAACCCCTTACGCACTTTAAGGTTAAACCGCCTTTCCTTAAGTTTTAGTGAGTGGCCACGTGTCTTATTGTATTCCCTTTCTCTGAATAGTTTGTTCCTTATGCTAGGGTCGCCAGTACAGTATTTGTACATTGATATCATATCCCCCCTCAATCGTCTCTTCTCCAGAGAGAATAGGTTCAGTGCTTGTAGTCTTTCCTCATAGCCGATGTCCTCCATTCCCCTAATTATTTTTGTTGCCCTCCTCTGGACTTTCTCCAGTTCCAGCACATCCTTCCTGCGGACCGGTGCCCAGAACTGGACAGCATACTCCAGATGTGGCCGGACCAGAGTCTTGTAGAGCGGGAGAATAATCTCTTTATTTCTGGAGTGAATCCCCCTTTTTATACATCCCAGTATTCTGTTGGCTTTGCTTGCGGCGGCTTGGCATTGCATGCCACTGCCAAGCCTGTTGTCTACCAGTACCCCCAAGTCCTTTTCCATCCTAGACTCACCCAGAGGTTCACCCCCTAGTGAATAGCTTGCTTTCTGGTTTCTGGCACCCAAGTGCATTACTTTACATTTTTCTACATTAAACCTCATCTGCCATGTGGTTGCCCACCCCGTTATTTTGTTCAGGTCTGCTTGCAAGATTTCCACATCCTGCATAGAAGATATTGGCATGCCTAATTTAGTATCATCTGCAAATACTGAGATTGTACTAGATATCCCCTCCTCTAGATCATTTATGAATAAATTAAACAGGATTGGTCCCAGGACAGAACCCTGGGGGACCCCACTTTCCACACCCGCCCAATCCGAGTACTCCCCATTAATCACCACCCTCTGGACTCTCCCCTGGAGCCAGGTCTCTATCCAGGTACTCACCTTATGATCCATACCTACCTTCCTTAGTTTGTACAGTAAGCGTTTGTGAGGAACGGTGTCAAAGGCCTTTGCGAAGTCCAGATACACCACATCCACAGGCTTACCTTTATCTAGGTGGCAGCTCACTTCATCGTAGAAGGTTAACAGATTGGTTTGGCACGAACGATTTTTCATGAATCCATGCTGATTTCTACTTATAATACCATTTTCATTACTAAAGTCTTGTATGTGGTCCCTTATCATCCCCTCCAAAATTTTGCAGACTACTGATGTTAGGCTGACCGGCCTATAGTTACCCGGGATATATCTCGGCCCCTTTTTAAATATTGGTACCACGTTGGCTTTTTTCCAATCAGCTGGCACCATACCCGTCTGTAAACTATCCTTAAAGATCAAGAATAATGGTCTGGCAATCACCTGGCTGAGCTCATTAAGAACCCTCGGGTGCAAGCCATCCGGTCCCGGGGATTTATTTATGTTAAGTTTCTCTAGTTTAGCTCTAAGTCTATCCTCTGTTAGCCATGGCGGCACTTCCTGAGGTGTATTATTTAGTTCGGCCTTACAAGCGGGTTTCGTGTAGCCCCCCGATTCCTTTGTGAAGACTGAAGAGAAGAAATTATTTAACACTTCCGCCTTTTCTCTGTCCTCAGTGGCCATTTTTCCTTTATCATCTTTTATGGGGCCAATGTGCTCTGGCCTGGCTTTC
This sequence comes from Pelophylax lessonae, assembly GCF_965119305.1. Lineage (NCBI taxonomy): Eukaryota > Metazoa > Chordata > Amphibia > Anura > Ranidae > Pelophylax > Pelophylax lessonae. Next base: position 13,241,836 of record NC_138771.1, on the reverse strand, counting down.
TTACTGTTTATATACTTAAAGAACTTCTTGGGGTTCTTTTTGCTCTCCTCCGCTATATGTCTCTCGTGTTCTATTTTAGCCGCCCTGATTTCATCTTTACATTTCTTATTACACTCTTTGTAGTGCTTAAATGCTGCCAATGACCCCTCAGTCTTGTATTTTTTGAAGGCCTTTTCTTTAGCTCTAATATACATTTTAATGTTGGAGTTTAGCCACCCAGGGTTTAGTTTTGCTCTTTTAAATTTATTTCCCTGTGGAATGCACTGGCCCACCCCCTTGTTAAGTATGCTCTTGAAGCACTCCCATTTTTCCTCCGTGTTCTTTGTTCCCAGGGTTCTATCCCATTTGATATTTTCTAGCAGCGAGCGTAGTTTAGGGAAATTGGCTCTTGTGAAATTCAGCGTCCTTATATTACCCTTGTGTTTCCTATTACTGTAATTAATACTGAAACCAATTGACCTATGGTCACTGTTCCCTAAGTTGTCCCGTATTTCTATATCCGTGATCAGGTCTGTATTGTTGGTAATCAGTAGGTCAAGTACCGCATTGCTTCTTGTCGGTGCATTCACCATCTGACCCATGAAATTGTCCTGCAAAACATTTAGGAACTGCCGAGCCTTGGCTGAGTGTGCGGTTCCTTCTGCCCAGTCTATATCTGGATAATTAAAGTCCCCCATTATAATGACATTTCCCATCCTTGCTGCCAATCCTATCTGTAACATGAGGTCCGCCTCACCCTCCTCCCTCTGGTTGGGGGGCCTATAGCATACGCCCAATATTACCTTCCCCGCCGTGCCTTCCCTTTGAAGCTCTACCCATAGGGATTCTGCCTCGTCCATAGCTCCATTATTAATATCATCCCTCATATTTACCTGTATACTGTTCTTAATATACAAACATACCCCTCCCCCTTTTTTACTTTCTCTATCTCTGCGATAAAGGGAATACCCCTGAATGGACGCCATCCAGTCATGAGAGCTGTCAAACCAAGTCTCAGTTATCCCCACAAAATCTAAGTCCTCCTCAAATATCAGCAGCTCCAGCTCTCCCATCTTGTTGGCCAGGCTTCTGGCATTGGTATACAAACCTCGTAATTTTGATCGGTTATATTTATCCTCTTTTGATGATTTTAGGCTGCTCTCTTGATTTTTCCCCGTACCCACCCTGGGTATAGGAGCTCCGCACACCCTATCGCTAATGCCCCCATTTCTGCCCTCTGAAACTTGCTTTCCACTGGGTAATTCTACATCTGTACCCTCCCCCCCATTCCCTAGTTTAAAAGCCCCTCTAACTTTTCGGCCATCCTCGCACCCAGTACGGCTGCACCCACCCCATTTAGGTGCAATCCGTCCCTACCAAAGAGCCGGTGACCGACTGAGAAGAGGGTTAAGGCAGTGCTGGAAAATAATGGTGGCTGAACAAAATTATGACACTTTGGGCCCAATTTGGACATTTACACTTAGGGGTGTACTCACTTTTGTTGCCAGCGGTTTAGACATTAATGGCTGTGTGTTGAGTTATTTTGAGGGGACAGTAAATTTACACTGTTATACAAGCTGTACACTCACTACTTTACATTGTAACAAAGTGTCATTTCTTCAGTGTTGTCACATGAAAAGAAATAATAAAATATTTACAAAAATGTGAGGGGTGCACTAACTTTTGTGAGATACTGTATATATCGTACATTCACATCATTCCCTGCCTTCAAAGAGCTTACAATTTAGCGTCCCTAACTCACATTCATACATACACATGCTAGGGCCAGTTTAGACAGAAGAAAATTAACCTCCCAGCATGTCTTTGGAGTGTGGGAGGACAGGCAGTGCAGGCACAGGGAGAACATACAAACTCCAGGCAGGCAGTGTCATGGTTGGGATTCTGAACCAACGACCCTTTTGCTGCTAGATGAAAGTGCTAACCACTACACCACTGTCATGGACCCAGTGGCGTACCAACAGGGGGGGGGGGGGGGTGGTCAACCCCGGGTGCCACACATTGGGGGTGCCAGGGAGCCCCAGGATGACATCCAGGACTGCCTCCACCGCTCACTGACCCAGGAGAGCGGAGCAGCAAGCAGTGAGTGTAATAAAGCAGAACAGCCAGGGAGAATAATCAGCGCTGAATATACAGCGGGGCGGGCACTGCCGGAGTTATTGAAGGGGGGGCTCTGATGGGATGGAAGACTTCTGATATGATTGGGTGACCTCTGATGTGATTTGGGGACCCCTCATGTGATTGAGGGACCTATCATGTGATTGGGGAACCTCTGGTGTGATGGAGGGATCTCTCATGTGAAGAAGACTCTGATGTAATAGTAGACCTCTGATGCATAGGGGGCCGCTGATTTGATGGGGGAACCTCTGATGTGATGGGGGAAACCCTGATGTGACGGGGAACCTCTGATATGAAGAGGAAACCTCTGATGTAATGGCAGGCTCTGATGAGATGGGGGACCTCTCATGTGAAGGGGGGGGGCTCTGATGCAATGGATGAATCTCTGATGTGAAGGGGGGACCTCTGGTGTCAAGGGGGGACCTCTGATGTGATGGGGGAACCTGTGATGTGAAGGGAGAACCTCTGATGTGATGGGGGGCTCCGAGGTGACAGGGGGGGCTCTGATGTGATGGGGGCTCTGATGTGATGTGGATACCTCTGATGTGACAGGGGGTTTGGTGTGATGGGGGCCTCTGTTGTGAAGGGGGACCTCAGAAGTGAAGGGGGCTCTGATGAGATGAGGGACCTCTGATGAGATGGGGGACCTCTCATGTGAAGGGGGGACCTCTGATATGAAGGGGGCTCTGATGTGAAGGGGGGACCTCTGATGTGAAGGGGGCTCTGATGTGAAGGGGGGACCTCTGATGTGAAGGGGGTCCTGATGTGAAGGGGAGACCTCTGATGTGAAGGGGGGGGGCTCTGATGTGAAGGGGTGAAGGGGGGACCTCTGATGTGAAGGGGGCTCTGATGTGAAGGGGGGACCTCTGATGTGAAGGGGGGCTCTGATGCAATCGGTGAACCTCTGATGTGAAGGGGGACCTCTGATGTGAAGGGGGCTCTGATGTGAAGGGGGACCTTTGATGTGAAGGGTGCTCCGATGTGAAAGGGGGACCTCTGATGTGAAGGGGGCTCCGATGTGAAAGGGGGACCTCTGATGTGAAGAGGGGACCTCTGATGTGAAGGGGGCTCCGATGTGAAAGGTGGACCTCTGATGTGAAGGAGGCTCTCTGATGTGAAGGGGACCTCTGATGTGAAGGGGGGACCTCTGATGTGAAAGGGGGACCTCTGATGTGAAAGGGGCTCCGATGTGAAAGGGGGACCTCTGATGTGAAGGGGGGACCTCTGATGTGAAGGGGACCTCTGATGTGAAAGGTGGACCTCTGATGTGAAGGGGGGACCTCTGATGTGAAGGGGACCTCTGATGTGAAAGGGGCTCCGATGTGAAAGGGGGACCTCTGATGTGAAGGAGGCTCTCTGATGTGAAGGGGACCTCTGATGTGAAGGGGGGACCTATGATGTGAAAGGGGGACCTCTGATGTGAAAGGGGGACCTCTCATGTGAAGGGGACCTCTGATGTGAAGGGGGGACCTCTGATGAGAAGGGGGGGGCTCAATGTGAAATTTAATCAAGGTTGTTGTGTCCCAGATTCAGGTTTCCCCCTGATAAGTAACATTGAAACACTCTGATGTGAAGGGGGGACCTCTGATGTGAAGGGGGTCCTGATGTGAAGGGGAGACCTCTGATGTGAAGGGGGGGGGCTCTGATGTGAAGGGGTGAAGGGGGGACCTCTGATGTGAAGGGGGCTCCGATGTGAAAGGGGGACCTTAGATGTGAAGGAGGCTCTCTGATGTGAAGGGGACCTCTGATGTGAAGGGGGGACCTCTGATGAGAAGGGGGGGGGGGGCTCAATGTGAAATTTAATCAAGGTTGTTGTGTCCCAGATTCAGGTTTCCCCCTGATAAGTAACATTTTTTTTTCTCACATTTTAGACTGGGGGGGGGGGGGGGTCTCCAGAGAAATGCTGGTGTAGAGTCATCACCAAAGTGGATTCATGTCATTTGCACACAATGGTCACTAGATGGCAGCAGCGGGACAGCCTAGGTCCCCAGTCCTACAATGGGACAGGTCCGCTGGTTGGGTAGAAGTGTGAATAGAGGGACTTTCATCTGCTGCATGTCCTCAGCTGCCTGCAGGCAGGGGTGAGATGACTTTTCTTTGTGCATAACAAAAACGATTATTTGGCAATCCGTGTTATAGATTGAAACAATGTAGAAGTAGTGAATATTATCCCATAATAAGGAGGGATGGGGCTGAGTGATGAGAGGGGGGCGGTAGAGAGGGACACAGATGAAAGAGGAGCAGGGAGAGTGTGGGAAGGACAGGAGGCAGTGCTGGAAGAGGAGGAGAGCCTGGGGGTGCAGGAGGAGGGTCTCCCAACTTCACAGTTCCAGACAAGAAACAGATGACAAGAGACAAAAGAGAAGATCAGGGAGGTTGGAGACAAACTGTCAGCAGAGCTCAGAGCAGAGGACTCAGCTGTGACCAAGAGACATGCAGAAGAAGAGTCAGGGATATAGGAAGAGATTATAGGACTGTCCACTGCACAGTCCCAACCTGACTGACCACTGCAAGCCCCCAACCTCCCTGACCACTGCAGATCACAGCCCCAACCTCCCTGATCATTGCATATCACAGCCTCAACCTCCCTGACCACTGCATATCACAGCCCCAACTTCCCTGATCATTGCATATCACAGCCCCAATCTCCCTGATCATTGCATATCACAGCCCCAATCTCCCTGACCATTGCATATCACAGCCCCAACCTCCCTGACCATTGCATATCACAGCCCCAACTTCCCTGACCATTGCATATCACAGCCCCAACTTCCCTGACCATTGCATATCACAGCCCCAACCTCCTAACCACTGCACATCACAGCCTCAACCTCCCTGACCACTACAAACTACAGCTCCAACCTCCCTGACCACTGTACATCACAGCCCCAACCTCCTAACCACTGCACATCACAGCCCCAACCTTACTGACCACCACATATCACAGCCTCAACTCCCTGACCACTACACATCACAGCCCCAACCTCCCTGACCGCTGCACACTGCAGCCCCAACCTCCCTGACCATTGCACACTACAGCCCCAACCTCCCTGACCACTGCACATCACAGTCCTTACCTCCCTGACCACTGCAAATCACAGCCTCAACCTCCCTGACCACTGACTTTTACAGCCCCAACCTCCTAACTACTGCACATTACAGTCCCAACCTCCCTGAACATTGCACACTACAGCCCCATCTTCCTAACAACTACACCTCACAGCTCCAACCTGACTGATCAATGCATATCACAGCCTCGACCTGACTGATCACTACATCAGCCTTAACCTGACTGATCACAGCCCCAACTTGACTGATCACAGCTTCAACCCCACTGACCACTGCACATCACAGTTCTAACCTTACTGATCACTGCATATCACAGTTCTAACCTTACTGATCACTGCACATCACAGCCCCAACAAAGTAACAATGTATAAATAACAACTTCCTAAATGATAACAAACATTGCACACTCCTGGAAGTCCTCATTCTTGTATACAGTCCTTAGATGACACACTGCACACACTCAGGACAGATCCTGGACCGCTGCTGGAGTACAATCCCCCTACAGGGACAACCATCAGATTTCCTGGACTACTTCAGGGGCAGGATCCCCCTCCAGGGACAGCCAGACATCAGACTTCAGGATGAGCCTCCTGCTGCTTCTCCTCTGCGCTCATCTACAAGCTGTGACCTCTCTTCTAGCAGGTAGGTGACTCTCCATGCTTGGCACATAGGAATGATTTACAGGTACTAATCATACAGAAATGGCTGATCAGACTAGCTACATAGGGTTGCCACCTCATCCCTTTAAACCAGGACACGCATTAATTACACAGGTTCTGGGGCTGATTAAGGTGGTAATTAAACTCTCTTAGTGCCTCATGTGCATTATATGAGCCTCAGAACCTCTCTAATAATAATATGTATCCTGGATAAAAGGGATGAGGTGGCAACCCTATGACAGACCCGTCATCTAGCTGTATGCTTCTTTCTGCTGTCTATGGATACTTCCAATCTTCATTGTGGTGGTGGGAAGTCTCACAGAGAGAGATTTACTTTTGCCTCGTACACACGATCAGATAATCAGACGATTTATCGTTTGCATTTTGTTGCATGTTACTAATATCGAATTCAACAATTCGTACTAAACGTATAATATTGTTATTTCGTACGATTCTGGAAAAGCTTCTTGGTTGCGTATTGGATAGCGCAAAACAATAACAATGGCGGCCGGGCTTTTTCCGGGTTATTTTCGTGTTTCTGATCAGCCGTAGTCTTTGTCTATCGCTTACTGTACTGATTAAACGATTGTCGTTCGCTAGGCTATCGTACGACAAAAGTTTTTGTGTTTGTCTCTTTGGATTTTGTTGGACGAAATGTCAGGATCGGCTGTGGAAAGCGGTGTACTAACGATCAGATTATCGTGCGATCGATTCGAAAGCGATATTTTTCGTACGATTATCTGACCGTGTGTACAAGGCATAAGACTGGAGCACTCAGAATCTGGTGCAGCTGTACATTGCAGCCAATCAGCTTCTAACTTCAGCTTGTTCAGTTAAGCTTTGGCAATAAAACATGAAAGCTGATTGGTTTCTATGCACAGCTGCACTCGATTTTGCACGCTACAGTGTTTCTTTCTTTCTTTCCTCTCTGGCTCTGAATAATTAGGCTCCTTTCACAACATGCAGGTGCGATGAGGAGCACGTGCGCGTTTCTGTGTGCTCTCATGCGGCGTGTGTAGAAACATAGAAAAGAAGTCCCTGATCCTTTTTCGGGTCGGTTTTGCACCATGCAGTTTGGTGCACGCAAAAACGCATTTGTTTGTAAATTGATGGCGCTCTATAAGTACCCAGAGCTGGGACAAAGGGTGGCTGCCCTGGGCACTGTTGTATCATATGAGCTGTGTGAGTGTGGAGAGTGAGGGAAGGGGATTTGTGTTGGGTGTTGGAAGATAGAATTTGGGGGGTCACAGGAGGTAAGTATTGTTCTTGGAGGGGCAATTTGGGGGTGAAAGTGCTAATAGTGATGATTTAGAGAGATTTGTGTTGGGAGGGGGGATTTGGGGCAGGAGGTAAGTGTTGTTCTAGGAGGGGGAATGGTGGGGTCAGAGTTCTAACAGTGATGATTTAGAGATTTGTGTTGGGAGGGGGGATTTGGGGCAGGGGGTAAGTATTGTTCTAGGAGGGGGAATTTGGGGGTGAGAGTGCTAAGAGTGGTGATTTAGGGAGATTTGTGTTGGGAGGGGGGATTTGGGGGTTGGCAGGGGGTAAGCATTGTTTTAGGAGGGGGGACTTGGGGGTGAGAGTGGTGATTTAGGGAGATTTGTGTTGGGAGGGGGGATTTGGGGGGGGGGTGTTAGGGGTAAGTATTGTTCTTGGAGGGTTGGAGGGGCAATTTGGGGGTGAGAGTGCTAATAGTGATGATTTAGAGAGATTTGTGTTGGGAGGGGGCATTTGGGGCAGGAGGTAAGTATTGTTCTAGGAGGGGGAATTTTTGGGGTGAGAGTGCTAAGAGTGGTGATTTAGGGAGATTTGTTTTGGGAGGGGGTAACTGGGGGGAATTTGTGCTTGGAGGGGGAAATTTGAAGTGGGGGGGAGAACAAGATGTGTACCAGAAGGGGAAACTTTAGAGGTAAAGGATTTGTGCAAGGAGGGGTACATATGTTTAGGGAAGGGGGGGGGGGGGTATTAAGAGCAAAGATTTGTGCAGGGGGGGGATTTCAGCAGGGGGGGTGAATTTGTACTTGCATTTGGACTGGGTGGAGGGGGAATTTATGCTTAGGGGGTAAGAATGCAGGTTAGTTCTCAATGTTTTTTGGGGGGGATTTTTTACTGATACATCTTGGGGGGGGGGGGGCATGCAGTTTGGCATGTTAGCCCTGGGCTCTAGGTGACCTTGTCCCAGCACTGTAAGTACCTGTAAAATTATTGCCACTGCTACGCATCTCCTAAAGGCCAGGAGAGCGAACGATTTTGCCTTCTTTCACACTGCTCTGTAGCATAATTGAAGTAAAAACACATACTGTATGCATTGTTGCCATGATGTTGCCGTGTTTTAAGATGCATTTCCAGTGCATTTTCTGGTTGCCTGCAGCTGTGAAAAATGGACAAGTGACTCAAAAATGCACCAAAAAATGCAAACATGGTGTGTATTTGCTGCGTTTTCTATTAATTTCAATAGGAAGGTGCGGTTTTGAAATCTGCACCAAAGATGCAGCATGCAGGACCTTTTAACCACTTCTGGACTGGAAGATTCCCCCCCCCCCCCTAATGACCAGGCCATATTTTGCGGCACTGCGTTACTTTAACGGACTATTGCGCAGTCGTGTGATGCTGCACCCAAACTAAATCGACATCCTTTTTTTCCCCACAAACAGAGCTTTCTTTTGGTGGTATTTGATCACCTGGGTGATTTTAATTTTTTGCGCTATAAACAAAAAAAGAGCAACAATTTTTTTTTAAAAAAAGCAATTTTTCACATTCTGCTATATAACATTCCCAATAAAAAAAATGTAAAAATCAAAGGCCAATTTGTTTCCTGCTACATATTTTTGGTAAAAAAAAAAAAAAAATTGCAAAAAGAGTATTTTGATTGGTTTGCTCAAAAGTTATCGCATCTACAAACTACGGGAAAGTTTTATGTCATTTTTATTGTTTTTTTTTTTTTACTAGTAATGGCGGCGATCTGCAATTTTTAGTGGGACTGCGACATTGCGGCGGACAGATCGGACCCCTGACTGACATTTTTGACACTTTTGGGGGGACCGGTGACATTACTACAGTAATCAGTGCTAAAAATATGCACTGTTACTGTAATAATGACAATGGCAGGAAAGGGGTTAACATTGTGGGGGATCAAGGGGTTAAATGTAAGCCTAGGGGGAGTAATTCTAACTGTGGGGGGGGCGTGGCTTCTGAAATGACCATAGAGACCTGTGTTCCTACATAGAAAGATCACAGGCGCTCTGTGATCATTGCAGAGAGAAGAAGTGTCGTCTTATGCCTCGTACACACGTGCAGGCCGTCTTTTGTCCCCGGGCTGTCGGTGTCTGTTGAAAAGTGCAAAAGACTGCACAAGAATTTTGTCCGCCGACTACAGCCGACTGCGGAAGTGATGTCATGTGATGGTTAACTTTCCGTGTGTTTTTTCTTTTCTGAGCATGCCCAGTCTTGCAAATCTGCTGTCTGTCGGCCGAATTCTGTATTGACTGGCGAACAATCGGCCGCTCTGGTGTCGGCATACAAAAATTTTAATGCTGTCACAACAGATTCTTTTCGGCCCAAAGTGCGCTGTCGGCTGTCGGAAGCATCATACTAACAAGCCGAAAATCGGCCGATCGGTCGTTGGCCGAATCTTTTCGGCGACAATCTGCACGTGTGTACGGGGCATTAGTTTACAACAGCTGACCGTTCTTCTCTCTCAGCGGGGAACGATTGCGGGTGTCAGGTGGCAATCGGAGCCGCCTAACCCATGCATTGGTTTCCCCGCTGCCGACTTAGAAGCCCCAAACAGTATATATATTTTTAAAGCAAAGACTATTGTCACGCGGTATTTCTAACGCAATTTTTGTGGAAAAAATACAATTCACTGAATTTAACAAAAAACGAAACAGTAAACTCAGCCCACTTTGTTTTCTATAATGTGAAAGATAATGTTACACCTAGTAAATAGATAACCAACATGTCATGCTTCAAAATTGCGCACGCTCACTGAACGGTGACAAACATTGGTACTTAAAAAATCTGCATAGGCGACATTTTAAAAGTTTCTACTGGTTACCAGTTTAGAGGTACAGAGTAGGTCTAGGGCTAGAAGTATTACTCGCTCTAACGATCGCAGCGATACCTCACATGTGTGGTTTGAACACCATTTACATATGTGGGTGCGACTTGTGTATACGTTCACTTATGCGCACAAGCTCAGTGGGACGGGGCGATTTAAATTCTTTTCTTTTTCCTTATTTATTTTACCTTTTATTTTTACACTGTCCCTCTGAAAAAAAAAATGTTTTGATCACTTTTATTCCTATTACAAGGAATGTAAACATCCCTTGTAATAGAAATAAGCAGGACAGGTCCTCTTTATTGTAAGATCTGGGGTCAAAAAGACCTCACATCTCACATCTACACTAAAAAGCCCCCCAAAAAAAAGTCTTTTTTTGTCATCATGGAAAAAAAATGGGCCCTTTAAGGTCGTTGGGAGGAAGTGGCGTATGACGTCGCTCCGGTCCTCCAAGGCCATAGAGTGGAGTGGGGGCCAGCTTGCCCTCACTCGACTTCCTGCCTAGGAGGGGAGAGGAACGGATAGTTTTCCCCGCTACCGATGGCTCCGGTAAGCAGAGAAAATGACCAGGAAGCGGCGGGGGGGTGGATGGAGCACCTCTCCCATAAAAGTGATCCTCCAGTGAATCTGCCACTGGGATCTCTTTTATGAGAAAGAGAACTGCCCGTGCAGTAAAAAAAATACCGGGGTTATGGTATTTAACATCAAAATAGCAACATATAACTGCGGCGGGCGGTCCGTAACTGGTAAAAGCGCACTGCACCCGCATTGCAGTGGTGTGAAGAGTCCCTCTGGGTTCAAAGAGGAGCTTTGAAAAGTCAGCAGCTACAAATACTTTACAAATCCTGTAGCTGCTGACTTTTATTATAGACTTACCTGTCCAGGGATCCAGCGATGTCCTTACCTGAGCCGATTCTTTAATTGGCTTCAGGCGCAGGTGCCAAAATCTTAGTTGAGGGAAACCAGCAGTGAAGCCTTTCCGAGTTCACAGCCGGATTCCTACTGCGCATGCGTGAGCCGCGCTGCACTTTGTGAATGGTCCCGCAGTCTTCTGGGACCTGTGTGTGTGTGGAGAAGGAGGAGCGCCAAACATCCTGGTAATCTGACCCGGAACTGGTACCTGTCAAGACCATGTACCTGCTCCCCCCTCCCCCCAAAAAGTGCCAAATGTGGCAGTGGAAAGGGGGAGGGGGAGAGAGGATGCAAACAAGCAGAACTTCCCCTTTTGGGTGAAATTCCTCTATAAAGGGAAACATTTTTCTTGTGTTACTCTTGCAAGGTAAAAACGCAGGAAAAACGCATTCGTGTGAAAGGGACCTTACTGAAACAGTAAATCCGCCATTGCTGCCATTACATTCCTCAAATGCTAGTTGCCTGGCTGTCACATCTGCCTTTCTACTTCAGGATTCTGAGTCTCTAGCCCAAAAATAAAATAAAGGAATGCAGATATAGACTTTCCTGATAATTGTGCCAGGTCAAAGACTTAAGCGTATCAACCCACCCCCCCCCCCCCCAAAAAAAAAAAAAAATTGAATATACTGCAGCAGCTACATTCGTTTTTTTTCTTGTTTGTTTTTGTTTTTTATGTTTCTTGTATGTGCGCCATTCTTTCTTAAAGCAGTACTAAAAATGTAATACACCATGTTACCAAAAGTATTGGGACGCCTGCCTTTGCATGCACATTATTATTATACAGGCTTTATTTAGCGCCAGCAGTTTGCGCATCGCTTAACAAAATGAAGGCAGACATTGCCGTTACACTACAATTTGGTACAAAAGGAATCAGAGGGCGCTGCTCGTTAGAGCTTACAATCTAAAAGGGAGGGTCAATTGATACAAAAGGTAATAGCTGTGGGGGATGAGCTGATGGAGAAAATGAAACGGTGTATTAGTTAGAAGCTGATTAGTCTTCTTTAAAGAGAAGGGTATTCAGGGATCGTCTTAAGATGGATAGATTAGGGGGCAGGCGGACAGATTGGGGTAGAAAGTTCCAAAGAATGGGAGAAGCTCTGGAGAAATCCTGAAGGCGAGCATGGGAAGAGGTGACAAGGAAGCTAGAGAGCAGGATGTCTTGGGATGACCGAAGAGAGCGGCTTGGTTGATATTTTGGGATCAGGTTATTGATGTAGCTGGGGGCAGAGTTGTGGATGGCATTCATTGTAAACTATTGTTAGTACATTGAATTTTATTCCTTGGGTGAGTGGAAGCCAGTGAAGGGATTGGCAGAGAGGGATGGAGGCCACTGAATGGTTGGTAAGGTGGAGGAGTCTTGCAGCAGCATTCATCATGGACTGAAGGGGGGAAAGTCTATGTAAAGGTAATCCAATGAGGAGGGAGTTGCAGTAGTGATGACCAGGGAATGCATTAAAAGCTTGGTGGTGTCATTGGTTAAAAAGGGGCGTATTCTAGAGATGTTGCGGAGGTTAAGGCGGCATGATTTGGACAGGGATTGGATGTTAGCCTGAAAGGACAGTGCAGAGTCCAGGGTTACCCCTAGCACCCTGGCATGTGTGAAAGAACTAATAGTTGTTTCATTGATCTTTACAGAGAATTCAGGGGAAGGGGCACCTGGGGGAGGAAATATTATGAGCTCGGTTTTAGATAGATTCAGTTTGAGGAAGTGGTGTGACATCCAGGCTGATATGTCTGTTAGTAAATCAGTGATGAGGGAGGAGCTGAGGGGTAGAGAGGTAGATATGGGTGTCATCAGCAGTGGCGGCCGGTGCTCAAAAACTTTTTTTGGGGCAGGGGGCGCAAACAGAAAAAAGTAATAGGCATTGCTTTGCGGCAAAAAATAGTATAGTGTATAGTGTGCCCCCTTTCAATGCAAAGAGACCAGCGTGCCCCCTTTCAATGCAGAGAGACCAGCGTGCCCCCTTTCAATGCAGAGAGACCAGCATGCCCCCTTTCAATGCACAGAGACCAGCGTGCCCCCTTTCAATGCAGAGAGACCAGCATGCCCCCTTTCAATGCACAGTGACCAGCGTGCCCCCTTTCAATGCAGTGACCAGCGTACATGCCCCCTTCAATGCAGTGACCAGCGTGCTCCGTTTCAATGCAGTGACCAGCGTACATGCCCCCTTCAATGCAGAGACCAGCGTACATGCCCCCTTCAATGCAGTGACCAGCGTACATGCCTTCTTCAATGCAGTGACCAGCATACATGCCCCCTTCAATGCAGTGACCAGCATACATGCCCCCTTCAATGCAGTGACCAGCGTACATGCCCCCTTCAATGCAGTGACCAGCATACATGCCCCCTTCAATGCAATGACCAGCGTACATGCCCCCTTCAATGCAGTGACCAGCATACATGCCCCCTTCAATGCAGAGACCAGTGTACATGCCCCCTTCAATGCAGTGACCAGCGTACATGCCCCCTTCAATGCAGTGACCAGCATACATGCCCCCTTCAATGCAGAGATCAGCGTGCGTGCCCCCTTCAATGCAGTGACCAGCGTACATGCCCCCTTCAATGCAGAGATCAGCATGCGTGCCCCCTTCAATGCAGTGACCAGCGTATGTGCCCCCTTCAATGCAGAGACCAGCGTACATGCCCCCTTCAATGCAGAGACCAGCGTACATGCCCGATTCAATGCAGAGACCAGCGTACATGCCCCCTTCAATGCAGTGACCAGCATACGTGCCCCCTTCAATGCAGAGATCAGCGTGCGTTCCCCCTTCAAGCAGTGACCAGCGTACATGCCCCCTTCAATGCAGTGACCAGCGTACATGCCCCCTTCAATGCAGTGACCAGCGTACGTGCCCACTTCAATGCAGAGACCAGCGTACATGCCCCCTTCAATGCAGTGACCAGCATACATGCCCCCTTTAATGCAGAGATCAGCGTGTGTGCCCCCTTCAATGCAGTGACCAGCGTACATGCCCCCTTCAATGCAGTGACCAGCGTACATGCCCCCTTCAATGCAGTGACTAGCGTACATGCCCCCTTCAATGCAGGGATCAGCGTGCGTGCCCCCTTCAATGCAGTTACCAGCGTACATGCCCCCTTCAATGCAGATATCAGCGTGCGTGCCCCCTTACTTACCTGGAGCAGCAGCGGCGGCGCGCAGCTTCTCCTCAGTCCCGGCGGCGGCTTCTCCTCAGTCTCGGCGGCGCGTCTCTTCGAGTCCTCCCGCCTCCTCCTTGGCCAATGGCATGGGGTTTGCCTTGTGGCCAATCAGGGATCAGGTATTAGACCCGCTCCCTGATTGGCCAGGAGGAGGATCCGTGTGACAATAGCGAATTTTCATTCATTCGCTATTGTCACACAATGGGTGGAGTTGGGGCACACTTCTCTACGCCCGGGTCCACCCTTTGCTGCAGCCTATTAGAGCCTCTGGCTCTAATCAGGTGATGTAAAAAAAAAAAAAAAAAAGCCCCATTGAACTCCCTGGGCCCCCAACACACTGGCCGCCACTGGTCATCAGCATAGAAATGGTAGTGGAAGCCATGGGAGGCTATTAGCTGACCCAGGGTGGAGATGTAGATCGAGAATAGTAGAGGTCCAAGGACAAAACCTTGGGGGACCCCAATGATAAGGGGAGTTGCAGGGGAGTAAGCGAAATTGTAAGTGACACTGAAGGTGCAGTGAAATAGGTAAGATTCGAACCAATAGAGAGCGCAGTCACGGAGACCAAGCAAATTGAGTTTTTTGAGGAGAAGGGGGTGATCAACTGTATCAAAGGCAGCAGAAAGGACCAAGAGTAGGAGTACAGAGTAGTGACCATTGGTTTTAGCCATTAGTAAGTAATTTGTGAGTTTTAAGAGAGAAGTTTCTGTGGAGTGCTGCCGGCGAAATCCAGACTGAAGGGGATCAAGAACGTTCATCTCAATGAGGGGCTTACTCAGTCGGTTGTAGACTAGACGTTCAAGGAGGTTGGAGGCAAAAAGGAGTAAGGAGATGGGTCTTAGGTTAAGATTGGTGGGGTCTAGTGAGGATTTCTTTGGTATGAGAGTGACTAGTGCATGTTTTAGAGGGTTGGGGAAGATACCAATGGAAAGGGAGAGCTTGAATATATGAGTTAAATAGTGTAGGATAGAGCCAGAGGATGATCGTAGTATTTGAGAAGGAACAGCGTCCAGGGTGCAGGAAGTTAGGTGGGCGTTAGAAAAAAGTTTAGTGACTTCCTCTACAGTAGTTTGGTTAAATAAAGGAAGTATTGATTGTGCAGGAGGACAAGGAGTGTAAGGTGAGGGAGATATCTGTAGAGTAAAGATTTCGTCACAAACATGGGCGTCCACAGAACTTTTTTTGGGGGGGGGCATAATTTTAAGGTCACCCATGCTTCGCCCCTTTTTAACAATGTCATGAAGGGGAAGGACTTAAGCCTCGTACACACGCAACGAATTTCCGCTGACCGGTCGTCCATCTTTTGTTCAGAGTGGTGTTTTGTTGATTGGAATGTGCTCTAGACTGCACACGAATTTTGTCGACCGACAGAATTCTACTTCAGAAGTGATGTCATGTGTTGGTTTGCTTTCTTTGTGTTCTTTCTTCTCTGAGCATGCCCAGTCTTGCTCATAGGATTTTTCCCTGTCGAAATCTGTACTGACTGCACGAAAATCGGACGTGTTTTGACGGAGGACAAAAATTTTATAGCCTCCACACCAGGATTTTTTCAGCTGAAAAGTTGGAGTCGGTTGTCGGAAGCATCATACTAACAAGCCGAAAATCGGTCGTTGGACGAAAATTCCCAGCCAAATTTCGACTCGTGTGTACGAGGCTTTAGTCCTGATCCTGTTCCCTTAAAGCATGTTATACAACACAGTGCTTGTGCTGTGTAATTTGGCCCCTTCTATCACCTAAAATACCTGGCTGATCCTGCCTGGCTATGTCCTCCCCTCTGTAAACTGACCACGGTATACCATGGCTGCTGAGCCCTGACACTGTGGTCAGTTTACGTGCCTCCATCATCCGCAGCCCTCCTGTCCTCCTCTGTCCTCTCTCCCCCCTCCCTCCCTGCCTGTGTGCTCCTGTGTCAGTGCTCCTCCCCTCCTGCTGCTGTAGTTTCATTTAAAGTTTTATATCCTGTCTACATTCTGTTTAATAATCCTGTGTGCCCCTGTGTCTGTGTTTTACAAGTTTTCAGAGCGCCGTTTGCTGCTCACGGGACCCACCGCCTCTCTCCTCCTCCCCTCCCGACTGACGTCAGTGAGGAATCCTCTGCCCCTCCTGCTGCAGGCAGCTGTCAGACAGGGAGAGGAGAGAGCCGATGAGTCACGTGAGCGGCACTCGGCCCTCTGAAAACTGGTAAAGAACTGCTTATTTTTTTAAAACAAAGACATACAGGCAGGATTATTAAACAGACCAGACAGGATGGTATAAAGTGGCTTAACAACCACTTGAAAGGGGGAAGTTGAGATTCCAGGGGAGGGCATTTGCCTCCCCTTGCCCCTACCTGCGGACGCCCATGGTCACAAATTGTATCAATCTTATTTTTAAAGTGATTGGCAATCTCTTGGGCAGTGAGTAAGTTAGTGGGTGGAGGTAATGAAGGACGAAGTACCGTGTGGAAGGTAGATAAGAGTTAACGGGGTCTGTGTGAGAGGGTGTTAATGAGTGATAAGTGATAAAATAGGTCTGTTTGGCGGTATAGAGGCAGGAATTGTGTTTTTGGGGGGCAGATTTATTTTGGCTGAAATCTTGCTGTGATTTAGTCTTACGCTACAGATGCTCAAGAGCGTGGCTACGTTTTTTGAGGCTTCTGGTATTGTCTGTCTGCTACGGTTGTAGCAGTCGGGGCCTGATTCTGTGTGTAGTGAGGGGGGCCAAGGGATCCAGGCTGGATGACAGTGAACTGTTGTAGACAGAAGTGGCCAGGTTGGGGCAGGATAGGGATGAGATTGCCTTGTAGAGACAATAATTGTTTGGTAGTTGGATGGCAAGGAGGAGGACAAGGAGAGAGTGAAACTAATGAGGTGAGAGTGAAATGGCATCCCAGTCTTAGTCCGTAGGTTCAATATTGAGTTGGCCCACCCTTTGCAGCTATAACAGCTTCAACTCTTCTGGGAAGGCCGTCCACAAGGTTTAGGAGTGTCTATGGGAATGTTTCACCATTCTTCCAGAAGTGCATTTGTGAAGTCAGGCACTGATGTTTGAGAAGAAAGACCTGGCTCACAGTCTCCGTTCTAATTCATCCCAAAGGTGTTCTATTGGGTTGAGGTCAGGACAGTCAAGTTCCTCCACCCCAGACTCGCTTATCCATGTCTTTATGGACCTTGCTTAATGCACTGGTGCGCAGTCATGTTGGAACAGGAAGGGGCCATCCCCAAACTGTTCCCACAAAGTTGGGAGCACGGAATTGTCCAAAATGTCTTGGTATGCTGACACCTTAAGAGTTCCCTTCGCTGGAACTAAGGGGCCAAACCCAAACCACACCATATACCCCCTCCACCAAATGATTTGGATCAGTGCACAAAGCAAGGTCCATAAAGACATGGATGAGCGAGATTGGGGAGGAACTTCACTGGCCTGCACAGAGTCCTGACCTCAACCCGATAGAACACCTTTGGGATGAATTAGAGCAGAGAATGTGAGCCAGGCCTTCTCTCCATCTCCAACATCAGTGCCTGACCTCACAAATGCGCTTCTGGAAGAATGGTCGTTCCCATAGACACACTCCTAAATCTTGTGGAGAAGCTGTTATAGCTGCAAAGGGTGGGCCAACACAATATTAAACCCTACAAACTTATGCCCCGTACACACGTGCAGATTATCTGAAGACTTTTGTCATTGAAGTTCATGTGCATGTAAATGCAAACTTCCCAATACTTTTGACAACATAGTGTATGTGCTGTAGTTGAACGTGAAAGGCAAAGGGGAACTCTATGGGCTCGTTCACACCTTCACATGTAAGTCACCCTGCACCCTTCCTGCACACAGAAATGTGTAGAATTAACACTGATAAGAGAGGAGTCACTGGTGATGGGGATAAACACTAATGAGCAGATAGGTAGGTGGTGGCACAACCTCTCAATGATGGACATTCCTGGAGTGGATGGAGCAGAATTCCAAGACACTGGAAGCACACAATAGCTGCTTGTTCGGAGATGTGGGAGGGGGGCGAGAACTACAGAATGACGGCAACTGGGAGACGGAGGGAAAGAAAATATATAAACAGGAGAAGAAAAGACGAGATGCTTTTCTAAACAGAAGTAGAAGAGCACTGAAGAGATCCTAATAATAGTCTAGGACCTCCAGTGTGAGGGACCTCCCGGGTTTAGCACTTCCCTGTATCCTCAGTTCCCCCGAATCCAGGGTGGGCTCAGCGTCTTCTGAGTGGGTCTGACATAGAGAGCCGGTCATGTAGCCCCAACATTGCTGACTCAACACATCTTCAAGTCAACAGAAGATCTTCTGTCTGTCTCCACATTGCTTGCAAGGCTTCAGAGTCACATTACTGTGATAGATCAATCCAGGGGGCGCCAAGCCTTTTACTACGAGGGCCACATTTTCACTAGGAGGGCCACATTGTTTATTTTACAAATATTTGTGGGCAGAAAAAACATTGTTTTAAAATGATAAATGAATGAAGGTGTACTTGGACCTTTCTTGGAATCAGTCTAATATGATTTAAAACGAAAGAGAGAAAGCTTTAGTAAAACGAATAATAGTCCCCCTTACATCACAGTCCTCCTCAGAGGTATAACTAGAACCTTCAGGGCCCCGGTGCAAGAAACCATGAAGGGCCCCCCCAGACCCCTTCCCTTCAAGCCTAGGGCTCTTCCCACTTATCCTGGGGCTCTTTACTCTCGTTGCGGGGCCCTTTATTACGGTCCCGCAGCAGGACCTTTTAACAAGTTCTGCAGTGGGCCCCCTTCCTGCCATCTTGGGGCCTCCCCATGTTGGTGGAATGCCAGGGCCCGGTCGCAAGTGTGACCTTTGTGATCCTGGATGTTCCCCTACTGGTGTTAGTAGTTTTTACTTTTTGGTAATTTAATTGTATTATTTTTGATCATTTTATTTTATTTTTTTTTTACAATGTCACTGACTATGACTCTGTCCATTCAGAAAAGGAAGGAGCTGGTGAATTACATATTTACCGACCCTTCTTGGTTCTTTATTGTGACACATCCCCTGCAGTAGCCGGTGGGAGAGGGGAGGGAGCACCGTTAGGGGTGGGGGGGGGAGCACAGTGGGGGGGGGGGGACCAGGGGAGCACACAGGGGCCCAGAGACAGAAGAACACAAGTGAATTGAATAGGAGGAGTGAGGGGGGGCAGCATACAGAGGAACCAATCTCCTCCATTTTCCTCCTGCAGCTACAGGAGGAAAAAGGAGGACAGTGATTTCTCTACATGCTGCCCCCGCCCTCCTATCCAGGTGTTCAGGGGAGCTGCAACCCCCTGAAACCCCTGTAGTTGCGCCCCTGGTCCTCCTCTACATCATAATCCCCATAAGAGCCCCCCTTTACGTCAGGGTCCCCCATCAGAGCCCCCATTACAACGGTGTCCCAAACAGAGCCCCTTTACATCACAACTCCCCATAAGAGTTCCCCCTTACATCAGAGTCCACCTTAGAAGTCCTTCCTTACATCGGGGCCTAGCTTATATTAGGGTCTCCCATCAGAAAACCCCCTACTGTCTTAGGAGTCCACGCTTACATCAGAATCCCCCTTATATCAGATATCACTGCTACTTTACAAGTAAATATCTGGGCTTGTAAAGGCATTTAGTGAATTTATTATTATTATTATTATTATTATTATTATAATACAGGATTTATATAGCGCCAACAGTTTGCGCAGCGCTTTACAATGTGAGGGAAGACAATACAGTTGCAATACAATTCAATACAGGAGGAACTAGAGGGCCCTGCTTGTTAGAGCTTACAATCTAGAAGGGGGGTCAAGTGAAACAAAAGGCAATAACCGTGGGGGATGGGCTGATGGAGAAAATGGAGGTATATTTGTTAGGTGTTGGTAGGATAGGCTTCTCTGAAAAGGAGGGTTTTCAGAGATCACCTAAAAGCTAATAGAGTAGGAGATAAACGGACAGATGAGGGTAAGGAGTTCCATAGGATTTATGTTCTTTGTGACTATTGAGGAGTATAATTAAAGCGGAGCACCACCCAAAAGGGGAAGCTCCGCTTGTCTGCCTCCTCCCACTCTCCGCTGCCACATTTGGCACCTTTTTTTTTTTGAGTGGGGGGGAGGTACCTGGTTTGGACAGGTATCCACTCCCGGCTCACCTCACTGTGACAAAGCGAGACAGAAGTTTGGCCCCCTCCTCCTTCCCCCCACAACTGGCCCAATCACAAAGTGCAGCGCAATTCACACATGTGCAGTAGGATACTGTCTGTGAAGCTGCAAGGCATCACTGCCGGTTTCCCTTAGCCAAAATGGAGATGCCAGCACCCGAGAGCCGATTCAAGAATTGGCTGGGGTGAGGACACCGCTGAATGCCTGGACAGGTAAGTCCCCTAATAGTAAAAGTTAGCAGCTACAGTGGTTTAGAGTTTTCTTTTACCCAAGAGCGGAAAAAGCACCACATCCCCTCAAGGTAAATATAAAGGTGTCGATGGGGGTATTTGGGACTTTAACCACTTGCCGACCGCCGCCCGACTATCCCCTCCCAGGCAAAGTGACGTACCGGTACGTCACTAGCCTGGGAGCGAATAGGGGGCGAGCGTGCGCCGCCGGAGGCGCTCTCCCGCCCTCGCTCGTACCCGCAGAAGCCGGCGCGTGTGACCGGCGGACCCGATGTCCGCCGGTCACTCACGATCGTCGGGCAGAGAGGGAGAAAGGCAGGCGGCTAATGTAAACAAAGCCGCCTGTCATTCTCCCCTGTGTAAAAACACAGATCACTCGGTCCTGCTATGTAGGACTGTTGATCTGTGCTATTACACCACTAGCCACATCCAATGACAGTTAGAAACACGCCCCTAGGACACACTTAAAGCGGAGTTCCACCCAAAAGTGGAACTTCCGCTTTAGGGAGTCCTGACCCCCCCGACATGCCACATTTGGCATGTCATTTTTTGGGGGGGGGGGGAGCGGGTACCTAGTTTTGACAGGTACCCGCTCCCACTTCCGCTCGGAGCGCCGCGGCGCCCTGAGCGGAAGTTCTCCTCTCCCCCTCCCTCCCTGCAATCTTCTGGGACACGTCAGAGGTCCCAGAAGATTGCCGGCCAATCACGGCGCGCAGCGCGACTCGCGCATGCGCAGTGGGTACCCGGCTGTGAAGCCGCAAACTGTAACAGCCGGGTGCCCACAGCAGTGATGCCGGCGCCGAGGGAGAGGATCGAGGCTTCCGGCGGCCGCATCGCTGGACCGTTGGACAGGTGAGTAAATGGCTGGAACTCCGCTTTAAGCCCTCCGTCTCCAATAAAGTTAACCCCTTCCCTCCCAGTGTCATTTTTACAGTAACAGTGCGTATGTATAGCACTGATTACTGTAGTAATGTCACTGGTACCCCCAAAAGTGTCAAAAATGTCAGTCAAGGGTCCGATCTGTCCGCCACAATGTTGCAGTACCGCAAAATAAAGAAAAACGCAGATCGCCGCCATTACGCGTTAAAAAAAAAACAACAAAAATTACAAAAATCTTTCCCTTAGTTAGTAAACACAATAACTTTTGCTCAAACCAATCAAAATACGCTTATTGCGATTTTTTTTTTACCAAACATAGGTAGCAGAAAACAAATTGGCCAAAAATGTAAAAAATATTTGATTTTTATCTTTTTTTGGGGGGGGAATTTCATATAAAAAATGTGAAAAATATTGTTATTTTTGCAAAAGTGTCGCTCTTTTTTTGTTTATAGCGCATGATCAAAAAATCGCACAGGTGATCAAATACCACCAAAAGAAAGCTCTGTTTGTGGGAAAAAAGGACGTTAAATTTGTTTGGGTACAGCGTCGCACAACCGCGCAATTGTCCGTTAAAGTCACGTAGTGCCGAATCGCAAAATACCCCCTGGTCAGGAAGGGGGTAAAATCTTCCGGGGCTTAAGTGGTTAAAGGTGCATGACAATGTATAAATATATATAGACCCAATTGATGGAGTAAAAAATCAATCAAACCATATACCCCCATCGACACCTTTGCATATTCAGTAGCAGCTACAGTGTTTGTAGCTGCTGACCTAACTTTTTTTTTTTGGGGGGGGGGGGGGGTTGAGGAACTCAATTTACATTAAAGTTTTTGCTCTGGGAGTTCAGTTTTATGCTAATTTTTGTCTGCCTGTGAAATATCTTTCTGAGTTTGGCGACCCCTTACAGCCCAACCAGTGTCACCGCCAACACCTAAATCTTGGCTGTCATTTCTCAGTTGTAATTGCCTTCTTTCCTTTTAGATAAGATTTTCTTGCCATCACCTTTTTTCTGTTATGTCCCCTGATACCATTGTTATCGTACACCAGTACACATTGTCAGCAGTTTGTTAGTGTGAAACAAAACTGCACTTAAAATATCTCTCCTTATTATCAATGGATCTATTTGCATGTATGTATACAGTGTAGTGTGGGATTCATTCGGCTCAGTTGTTTATAAATACTGCCCCCTGCTAACAAAAACACACTTTCCTGTATGAATGTGACAAACATTCGCACAGCCCCAATCAAAAGTGCCACATTTTGTGTAATATGATTATTTCCTATGATTGTAAGCGCCATCTAGTGGCCACAATTATGTTTTTTTTTCCCTTTTGTATTTTTATGCATTTTTTTTTAAATACCTCTGGAAAAATAATGTAATGTGAGCACCATTTCCTAGGAAATAATTATTTTACATAAAATACAAGGAGTTTGGTTGGGGCTGTGCAAATGTTTGTCACACTTGTACAGTGAAGTTTTTGTACATAGATCCCAAAAAGTAGTGTTAACATTCCCATATGCTTTTGAATGGAATAACCAGTTCTGTGTAGGTGATAGCCATCAAGACCACAGGGGTAAGTGTTAGGCTCCAGCTAATGTCTCATGGTGAGAGAGTGACCAATGTAATGGCAGTAGGTGATAAAAGCTGAGTCATCCTTCTTATCTGAGGTACTGATGTGTTTCCCCGAGGCCTCTGGATGGGAAAATGATGCCTGCGACCCTTCCTCAAGAATAGGATGCTCAATTGTCACATGGGGCATACTGTTCATACCCTCTATTATGCCATAAAAAAAAACTTGCTTCCCTTTCCCTTCCTTTCCTTTCCTTCTTTCACTCTTCCTTTCTTTTTTCCTTTTCCTTCCTTCCCTCTTACTTTCATTTCCCTTTTCTTTACTTCCCTCTTACCGTCTTTTCCCTTTTCCATCCCTACCCCTATTCTTTCCCTTTCCTTCCTTACCCCTTCCTTTCTCTTATCTTCCTTTCCTTCTTTCTTTCTTTTTCCTTTTCCATCCTTACCTCTTTCGTTCTTTTCTCTTTTCCTTCCTCCCCCTTACCGTTTTCTTTTCCCTTTCCTTCCTTACCCCTGTCTTTCTTTTGCCTTTCTTTCCTTTCCTCTTCCTTTCTTTTCCCTTTTCCCTTTTCCTTCCTTCCTTCCCTCTTTCCTTTCCTTCTTTAACTATTTTTTTCCCCTTTTCCTTCCTTCCCCCTTACTTTTTTCCTTTTTCCTTCCTTATCCCCTTTTTTTCCCTTTCCTTCCTTGACCCTTTCTTTCTTTTCCCTTTCTTTCCTTACCCCTTTCTTCTCCATTTCTTTTCTTCCTTTTTCCTTTCCTCTTACTTTCCTTTCCTTTCCTTTTTTCCCTCTTCCTTTCTTTTCTCTTTTCCTTCCCCACTCCTTTCCT
The DNA here is from genome assembly GCF_965119305.1 of Pelophylax lessonae. Classification (NCBI taxonomy): domain Eukaryota; kingdom Metazoa; phylum Chordata; class Amphibia; order Anura; family Ranidae; genus Pelophylax; species Pelophylax lessonae. Next base: position 13,218,221 of record NC_138771.1, on the reverse strand, counting down.
TCCTCCCCTCTTCCTTTCTTTTCTCTTTTCCTTTCTTACTCCTTTCTTTTCCCTTTCATTCCTTCCTTCCCTCTTCTTTTCTTTTCCCTTTCCCTTCCCTACTTTTTTCCTTCCTTCCCTCTTCCTTTCCCACTTCCTTTTCATTTCCCTTTTCCTTCCTTCTCTCTTCCTTTTCTTTTCTTCTGTCCTTTCCTTCTTTAACTCCCTCTTTTATTTTATTTTTTTATTTTTCTTTCTTCCCTCTTCCTTTCGTTTCCCTTTTCCTTCCTTCCCCCTTCCTTTCATTTCCATTTTCCTTCCTTCCCCCTTCCTTTCGTTTCTCTTTTCCTTCCTTCCCCCTTCCTTTCGTTTCCCTTTTCCTTCCTTACTTCCTTACCCCCTCCTTTCTTTTCCCTTTTCCTTCCCTCCTTCCTTTCCCATTTTCTTTCTTCCCTTTTCTTTCCTTCCTTACCTATTCCTTACTTTCCCCTTGTCCTTCCTTACCGGACAGGAAAGACATAAGACTGAGTTCATGTTGATTGAGAAAGTTTAGTTCCACTTTAAGAAATTGTGTGTATATGTGGCAGCCCCTGAATCACTCGCTTTTCCTGATGCCAAGACTTTACCCAATCCGTCTAGATTATTGTCTGTTCTGTAATAATTTTTCTTCTTTCAGAATGAGATATCCTGTAAATTCCCAGATTCTGTGAAGCCTCCTTGGCTCTGTGGTTATGAAGAAGACCCTCTTGTGTGGGCCGCGTCCTTGCTGTGTGGTTCACCACAAGTGCTGTCTCCCTGCTACCCTCTATGTGTGCCGTACTTTCTTAAAGTGGTACTAAACCCAAACACAAACATGTAATATATTGCATCCCTTAACCACTTTAGGACCGGAGGATTTTCCTGCTTTACATCCAGGCCACTTTTTGCGATTCGGCACTGTGCAACTCTAGCTGACAATTGCGCGGTCATGCAACGCCGTACCCAAACGAAATCTACGTCCTTTTTTTCCCTCAAACAGAGATTTCTTTTGGTGGTATTTAATCTCCTCTGCGCTTTTCATTTTTTGGGATATTAATAAAAAAATGCGACAATTTTGAAAAAAATAACAATATTTTTCTAATTTGACATTTAAAAAATATCCAATATATTCAAATGTTTGTCATATATTTAGGCCAAAATGTATTTAGCTACATGTCTTTGACAAAAAAATTCTTAATGAGCGTATTTTTAACCGCTTTAAGACCGGAAGATTTTACCCCATTCCTGACCAGGCCATATTTTGCGATTCGGCACTGCGTTACTTTAACGGACAATTGCGCAGTCGTGCGATGCTGTACCCAAATTAAATTTACGTCCTTTTTTTCCCACAAACAGAGCTTTCTTTTGGTGGTATTTGATCACCTGTGCGATTTTTACTTTTTGCGCTATAAACAAAAAAAGAGTGACAATTTTTTAAAAAAATAACAATATTTTTCACATTTTTTTATATGAAATTCCTCCCCCAAAAAAATGTAAAAATCAAAAATTTTTTAACATTTTAGGCCAATTTGTTTTCCGCTACATATTTTTGGTAAAAAAATCGCAATAAGCGTATTTTGATTGGTTTGCGCAAAAGTTATCGCAGCTACTAACTACGGGAAATTTATGTCATTTTTATTGTTTTTTTTTAACTAGTAATGGCGGCGATCTGCGATTTTTTTTTGCGGGACTGCGACATTTCATCGGACAGATCGGACCTTTGACTGACATTTTTGACACTTTTGGGGGTACCAGTGACATTGCTACAGTAATCAGTGCTATAAATATGCACTGTTACTGTAAAAATTACACTGGCAGAGAAGGGGTTAACTTTTTTTTGGTGATCAAGAGGTTAATGTATGCCTGGTGCTTACTGACGTGTGTGGGGGGAGGGGACTGTGTGACACAGACACAGATCGCAGGTTCAGCTATGCTGAGTCCTGCAATCTGTCCCTGCCTGTCACTTAGGAGATACGTAGACGAACCACACCATACCCCCCCCCCCCCCCCGGACCACACCAGCTCCAGCCCGCACACCTAACCTCCCCCCCGGTCACCGGCTCACTCACCCTGGGCAGGCAGGCAGCGGCTGCGGCTTCCCCCTCAGTCTGCTCCGTGGGCTTCCCCTCCTCCTTGGCCAATAGCATGGCTTTTCCTTTTGGCCAATCGGGAAACGGTCTCAGGACCCGCTTCCTGATTGGCCAGGAGGACAATCAGTTTGGCAGTAGCGAATATTCATTCGCTATTGTCACACAACTGCACCCCGAGCCCACCCTTTTTTTAAGCCTATTAGAACCTCTGGCTCTAATCACGTGCTTCAAAAACAAAAAACCCCATTGGAATCCATGCGTCCGGTGCCCTGCATGTAGATTAGGGGGCCGGACGCATGGATAGGGGGGGCGGTGCCCCTGCGCCCCCAATGGACGGGCCGCCACTGCTGTGTAATGGTTTTGCACAGAGCAGCCCCAAACTGTCCCTTCTTGGGTCCCCCATCGCCCCTGCACCCCCAATGGACGGGCCGCCACTGGTTGGGGTCAAGGCGCCCTTATCCCTGCAATAAACCATTGCGCCCAGGGCAGCCGTCCCTCCTGCCCACCCATTGTCTCGGCCCTGGTCCCAACCCTCTAACTGACACATTCGTTAGAACATTTTGTAAAAGCTACATGAACTATCTTGCCACATTTGTTGCACGTAGGGCAGCCCATTGAAATGAACGGGCTGCCTTTTGCGCAAAATGTGAGAGCGCACACAAAACGCGGACAGGGGGCAGAGGGCAGATTATGCAAAATAGGGGGGGAGGCGCTCCTGCTCCACCTTATGGACCGGCTGCCATTGCTCCTCAGTAAAAGGCACATGACAGCCCGCCTGGAGTTTGTCAAAAGGCACCTGAAGGACTCTCAGACCATGAGAAACAAAATTCTCTGTTCTGATGAAACAAAGATTGCTACAGAAGTGTGAGTGGGCTGGGCTCTGTGCCGGTCTGCACCCGCCCTTCACAGCTTAACCACTTTCGGACCGCCCACCGTGTATTTACTTTGGTAATTTGATGTTAAATACTGGGGTTATGGCGGCAGATAGCTGCCATAACCCCGGTATTTTTTTTAAATGGTGGGTGGTCCACTTTAACATAAGGGTGGTGGATTTCCTGCGGGATCACCTTTATGGGCAGCGGGAGAGGTGCCCCCCTCGCTTTTCCCGCTTACCGGAGCTGTCGGTAGCAGGGAAAACAATCCAGTCCGCTCTTCTTTCAGGCAGGAAGTCGAGTGATGTCAAGATGGCCCCCACTCCACTCTATGGCCTTGGAGGACCAGAGCGACGTCATACGTCACTTCCTAGCAACAGCTCTAAAGAGCCCATTTTTTTTTCATCATGAAAAAAAATTAGCAAATGGGGGGGAGGTGTGGGACTTTGAATGAGGCGCACGATGGGAGTGTCATGCGCTTCCATCCCTAATCAAGTAGAAAAAAAGAGGAGGGTTGGGACTTTACATGAGAGACATGACACCACTGGCAGGACAATAATATTACATTTATTAGTACATAAAGTAGTAAAGTATGTCTTATAAATAAATAATGAAAACATCGATGCAATACCAAAGCTCCTACAAGGTCCCCAAATCCAGGTTCAAATAAAACCAACATGATGAAGTATATCAAAGTAATAAGTTGATTGAATAGAATCATGACATCAAACAAACTCGACGCGTTTCGTGGACTAATATTGCCACTTCCTCAGGAGTATATGTATGATATGGATCTATAAAAAAATATATATATGAGTATGAGTAATAGCAACAATGATGGTTAATCGAAACTGAATGGGGGGAAGGAGGGGAAAGGGAGGCAAAGCTCCCAAATTCCCAACTTACATGTCAGCTCTGGCTGCAACTGGCACTGGAGGCAAAGCCCGACCACGGGTGTCTCCCACGGGAGCTGAGGACGCACAGGGTAGGCAGACCGGGCAAACCGCGCCACACACATGGAGGAGCATGGGTGAAAATGCGTGGAGTGAAACTGGTAGCGACATGGAGGAGTATCTATAATAGATAAAATGGTTGTATAATAAGTATGTATGTATTATGGAGTAAAGCTAGTAGCAATATAAAGTAGTATATATAATAAATAAAATAATTATATATTGAGTATAAATAGTAAGGTACATAGTAGTACTAGCTTGGTATGAATATATAAAAAAAAAGGTAAAAATTGAAATGATAAAAATAGAATAATCCCTAATTTGAAGTAGAATGAAATTGGTAGGGAATGGTTGTGTAAAGCCCCAGTGAAAAAGTGAAAACATTTTTTTTTGCTTTTTAGTGTAGATGTGAGGTGTGAGGTCTTTTTGACCCCAGATCTCACATTAAAGAGGACCTGTCCTGCTTATTTCTATTACAAGGGATGTTTACATTCCTTGTAACAGGAATAAAAGTGATCAAAAATGTTTTTTTTAAAGGGACGGTGTAAAAAAAAAAAATAAAAGATAAAATAAATTGGAAAAAAAAAGTTAAAAATTAAAGCGCCCCGTCCCCGTTAGCTTGCGCGCAGAAGCGAACACGTATGCAAAAAAAAATCAATGCCCCCAATAGCAATGCCCCCAATAGCAAGCCTCATGGCCTGGGGGCACCGCAGTTTGCTTGCTCCCAAGACCAGCTCTGTGCGTCCATAAGAGACATAGAATTGCGGTTAGGCCTCACCCCCTGCTCTCTCCTCATTGGCTCACTGGCTGTGATTGACACTAGCGGGAGCCAATAACTCTCGCTGCTTGTCTAAGCAAATGAGGAAAGGGAGTCCCGGACCAGCCAAGGGTCCCATGCAGGGCCGTCTTTAACACAGAGCAAAAGGGGCCTCTTCCCCGGGCCCAGTCATTGTTGTGGGGCCCAAAGCAGCTGCCTCTAGAGCCCCCACTGCCTGCAAACAGTTGATAAGTAAATTCGGGTGGGCCCAAGAAAATGTTTGCCCAGGGTCCAATCAATATTTAAGATGGCCCTGGTCCCATGCACATTGCTGGATCGAGAGGGGGCTCAGGTAAGTATTAGGGGGGCTGTGAGGGGAGCAGCTCACAGAAGGTTTTTTACCTTCATTCATAGAATGATAAGGTAAAAGGTAAAAAAAAAAGCTTCAACTTTTACAACCACTTAAAATGCTTAATTCATAAATAATTTTACTGTTAATACCCCCAAGCAATCGCACAGACATCACAAATAATCCCCATATTTTGTATATATTCTATGATCAGCAGCTCCATCTAGTGTCCACAATGCAGTATTTAAAAATGAAATGTATAGTATTCGTCATGTCCTGTCCCACATTCCTGTATTTCTTCTATGTTGTAATGATCTACAACAAGTTATTATTATTTGGTAGTATGCTGACATCTAGTGGCTGTTCTTGGCCACTAAAACTAGTTTACTATGTGATTTTGGTTTCTCCCTCTGTAGTTCCCACCTGTTTATTGTGAGTTAGTTCAGTCCTAGCTGGACCCTCCCTGTTTCTTTCATGTTGAACTGCATGCAAGCCATGTGAAAGAGGCCTTAAAGGTTTTAATTTAGCTGTTTTTCAGGCATAAGGAGCCACCACCTGAGAGCCAGGGCCCCTGATGGGCTGAACATGCCAAATTGCACCCCTCCCCCTATCCCAAGATGAATGATTATGTGTCAGCATACCCCCCCCCCCCCAAAAAAAAAAACAACAAAAAAAAAAAAAGTCGAGCACTAATCTGCATGCTCCCCCCCTAAGCATAAATCCCCCTTTCCTCACAGTACAAATCCACCAGCTGCTGAAACCCCCCAAAATCTTTACCCCCCCCCCCCAGCTCAAATCCTCTCTCTCTCCTCATATGCCCCAGCACTAATTCCCCCCCACCCCAAAAAAAAAACACTTTCTCCTCCTAGCACAAATCCTCTTCGCCTCAAATTTCCCTTTCGAGCAGGGTTGGGACAAGGGGTGGGCAGGAGGGACGGTTGCCCTGGGTGCGATGGTTCATTGCAGGGATGGGGGGCGCCCTGACTCTAACTCTAAAGGGAAGGGGAGGGCACGGTTTGGCATCTTTGCCCTGGGCGCTGGATGACCTTGTCCCTGCACTGCTTTCAAGCACAAATCCATCCCCCCCCCACTCCAAATCCCCCCTCCTAGCACACATACCCCCAATCATTCCTACTAGCATAAATC